>NC_137154.1:14061610-14584034 GCF_951394435.1 Stenella coeruleoalba
CCCTGGCATATTGTTATTTGGTTACATACTGAACACTACATTAAAAAAAACTGTAGCTCATATTTTCTGTAATGTATTCCGAGGAACTTCAGTTCCACAGAAATTAATCAATATTATTGGGGTGGGGCGGGGGTGGGGAAAATGTTCTGTGGTCAAATAATTTGGAAAATGCTGCTTTAAACAAAGTTAAACAGGTTTCTTTACTGCAGGACTTCTCAGAACCTTTAATATGCTAATGTGCATTGTGAATCTCCAAGAGGGGGATATGATATGCAGCATTCTTGAATACTTCTATTGACAGGGAGCCCACTACCTCATAAGGTAACCCATTCCTTTTTTGTACAGCTCTAATCCTTAGCTCTTCCTTACACTGATCTGAAATCTCTCTCCCATAACTTCCACTTCTCTTAAGTACTTATTGGTTATACTAAGACCACCACACCCTCTTATGTTATCCTTTGTGTAGTCATTATATATATGATTCTGGCCAGGCTTGTCTGGACTATTTTTTATCATTAAATAGCGTTCTGGTAAATGTGGCAACCATTTCTAAAATCTCGACCTCATTGTCACTATGCTTCTATACTACTCTTCAGGCTCCTTCATTTTGAATTTCTGTGAGTTTTTAAATATACTTCATCTTTCTTGTTGTTGGGTATGGTTGGGAAGATTTTAGTACACATGCTTGATTTCTGTAAAGAAAGGCGAGAACTAGAAGAGTGTATGTGTGCCTACCAGGCCTGGGCCCAGGAAGCTGATGTAGAACCTGTATGTTAGAGTGAACACTGGTGGTAGGGAGAGGGGCAGGACACTGCAGCAGACCTGTGTAGGAGAGGGTGCTGTGGGGAAACCCTGACTCGACTGAAAATACCACACCCTTGTGTTGGAATGGTATGACTTGTGTAGGTGTTCCTTTTCTTTAGTGAGGACCTGGCCCCCTTGCCCCCAAAATAACCAGAGAAAAGGAAGATACGTATTTTATACCCAAAGACATCCATACATTCAGATACCATAAACCTAATTGTGTGTGTGTGTGTGTGTGTGTGTGTGTGTGTGTATGTGTATGTGTGCATATAAATTTATTTTAGTGGTTAGGAAACATCAGTCTTACTAGCTGAGGTGACTTTTGTCAACACCTGTAATAACAGGATTTGAGCATAGTAACCTTGCCAGCTTCAGAGGGTGACCTCTAAAATCAAGCTCTTTGTGCAGCAGTGTTTTCTGTTGATCTGTAGAGTGTCACCAAAGAAATATCACCGTGAAAATAAGAAAAACGTTACATTGTTTTTTAATGTCATTTTATTGATTCAAGTTAGTAAATGTTAGTTTTCAATAAGAGCTGTTAAAATATTGTTTTTATTTTTGGCGTTTGTGATCATTTTTAGCACTAGTTAAAAGTTAAAGATACATTTTATCTCCTAGCACATTAGATACATAGTAAGCAATAAGTATTTAGTACAAACTGAAACCTGATGTTTTAGTATTAGGCATCTGTCAAGTAAGGATACATAGATCTGTCAAGGCTTTCTACTTTTTCATATTTTAAAAACTTAATTAAACCTACTCTAAACACAATTTTGAGAGTATAGATCAAAAGTGGGGTCTTACACCAAGTAGATATATGGTATAGAGAACACTGAGTTGTTCATTTTTAAGGAATTCAGTCCGGGGGTACAATGTATTACAGACTTATTGTTAGTTAAAGAAACTTGGTTGGGGACTTCCCTGGTGGTCCAGTGGTAAGGAATCCACCTTCCAGTGCAGGGGACGAAGGTTGGATCCCTGGTTGGGAAACTAAAGATCCCATATGCCGCGGGGCAACTAAGCCCGTGCGCCACAACTACCGAGCTTGCGCGCCTCAATGAAAGAGCCTGCATGCCGAAAACTACAGCGCCCGTGTGCTCTGGAGCCTGCGCACCACAACTAGAGAGAAGCCCACGTGTCGCAGTGAAAGATCCCACATGACTCAACGAAAATCTGCATTCTGCAACTAAGACCGGACGCAGAGAAAGAGAGAGAGAGAGGGAGGGAGGGAGGGAAGGAGGGAGGAAGGAAGGAAGAATTAAAAAAAAAGAAACTTGGTTGGTGAGTTGTTTTGATTGGAAAAAGCTTTATATCAATTCAGGAACAGAGCAGTGATTTTTGGTAAAAAATTCAGAATTAGAGCATTACTACATTATTAGAATCATAATGAAAGACCTAGAGGTCACATATCTCCAAGCAGAACTGTAACCAGATAAAATAGTTAGAAGCCCCTTTCTTAGAGAATTTGAAAATAAGAAAGCCTACAGCCTTTCCAGCAATATGCTGTGTTGAGAAGTTGATATAAAAGTTTGTGTATGAATAAGAGTTAAATTAAGTATGTTAAGAATAGCATAGAATTTTACAGTTTACAAAGGGCTTTTCATATAACTTCACCTAATTTAAACCTCATAGCAATTTTATGAAATAGGTGATACCGTTTCCATTTTCCTGATTTATAAGCAAACAAACCTAAAGTTGAGAGTGGTTGCACAGTGAGTGGAATCAGGTTTTTTTTTTGTTTTTTTTTTTGAGACAGTGAATGTTCTTTCTAGACATTACATCTGCCTTTTTTTAGTGGGATTTGATTATTTTGTTTGTTAGGTTTGTGGAGTTTTTATTTATGTTTTGGGGTTTTTGTTATTTGAAGCTGGGAGGTTATTAGGTGTCCCGTTCGTTTGTACAGTTTTCAATATAACGAACGTTGGTATTTTGTGTTCGGCACTTGTCTTCTCTGGTGATAGTATTTAGAGCTGATGGGTGGTGAAAGGCATTGTACCTCAATAAACTGTTTTAGGAGTCTGTTCATATTTATGTTGCAGCAGCTGATATTTATAACTTACTAGAATTGGTCGAAATATGTTAAATCATCTTTTTATAAATTTAGCAAATAATACCTTCTTTATAATGCTATAAACTGCCTCCAAATGGTCATCACGTGGTGGCTGCATGAGGTGTCTAAGCCCCCAAATATTTTTTAAAAGGATTCAACATGTGCTTGCCTTGTTTTTGTAGGCTATGAATATATATGTATACAACTTGTTCCTTTAGGCAGAAACCAGTCTCTTAAAACTGCTATTCAGAAAGAGACTTTTATGAAGAAGAAAGATATCAAATGAATCTTCTAATCCTTCATAAGTTTTTTTTTACTAAGTCACTGCCTTTTTTAACCCTTCAGTTTTATCTTGAAATAAAATGAGTAATTGGCATTTAGTGTCCTTGCCAAATAAAATTTTGTGCCTTTGTGTGTCTCTAATAAGCAGACAACAATCTGATGAAGGAAGTAAAAGCTGTCACCTCCTCAGTAACTTGAGTTGCAGGCTTCTTATCCTGTGAGGCACTCTGACATTTGGAGCCTCCCGGTTAAACCCTGGTTTTACTTGTTCTTTTCCTGAACATTTTGTTTCATCAGTATAAAATTTTCTGATATTTTATCTAGCAATTCTAAGTTAATTTTTTGTTATTTAAAAATAAGTACATATTTTCCATGGAAAATATTGATACTCTGAAAAGAAGAAAGTAAATAACCCTGAGTGCTACTGCTCAGAGATAACTAATAGCAAATTATGAAAGTGCCACCTGACCTAAACTCTAGACAGCTCAGAGTATCACTGTTTTTACAAATCTTTGTCAGTTTGATTGACAAAAACGTGTCTTCTTAAATTTACATTTCTATGACTCTCTTGAAAATAGATGTTTTTCATGTTGGTCATTCTTATTTCTTCTGTGAGTTGCTTTTTCATAATTAAAAAAAATTAATTTGTAGTTAATTTGTAAGCACTCTGTAACTGTACAAATTATGTTAACCCTTTTTTGTGTATATTGTTAAGTTCTCCATGTTTTTAACCTGCTGTTTGTTTCCAGAGTTTATGAGCTGAGTTCAGCTTTGATATTATATGTTGCTACCAGTAAAATAAAATATGGCCTTTCTGTTGTTGAAAATACCCTTCAAGGTGATACTTAATTTGACAAAAATTATAAGGAATCAGTTTTGGACACATTTTCTGATAGCCTTAAAACTAATTTAAGTACTGTTTTCAGGAAGAACTCTAATGCATACATAAGTCAGGAATTTGAGTAGGGAGATTACTTTAATATTTAAAATTACAGTGACTGTATAGTTTTTTAACATTTGCTTTAGTGTATAGAATAAACTTACATGACAACAAAAGCCTTGGTCTAAATCAGTAACTTAATGATTCTGATATTTATGTAGTTCAAAAGATTTTTTAAGGTAATAAATATCTGAAAAACCTGGGTTTGTTCATCAAAATCACACTTTCCAAATTATCTTCCCTAAACATACTACGTCTGTGAAAATTTTTGATTGACAATATCATTGTACCATAATAATGCGGGGGCTTTTCTAGCCTCCACAGATACAACTTTGAAGGAATTTTACACTTTTGAAATTCATTATTTTTTTAAAAAAAGGTTAGAGTATTTTGATATTACATAACATAGTATACAAGCCCTAGGGGAGAGATTGCCAATGACGTTTTAAGCCTAGTGAGATTAAACAAATATAATGAAGATTAATATTCACACGATTACAGCCTGAAGTTAATGATTTCCCTATAACTCTGTTAAATCAGGTTTTAAAGAATTTTTAAGAAAACTTAGGAATTTATCCATAGATAAATAATTTTTAGAAAGTATAAAGATTATGAATCTCATTGAATTGGCATAAGGAGTAACAGTTCTTCTAACTCCCTGATTGTTCCCTTCCTCAGTTTGTAAGAATGCTGGAAAGCTGCTCTAACTACAAGTTTTATAGGTTCAAGGAAGAAAGGAGAAAGAAGTAAAGTTTAAATTTATTCAAGTAAACTTTTGCTTCAGGGACAGTACCTAAAATCATGTCTAAGGCCACGTTCAAGAAAAAAGAAAAAAAAATGAAAAGAAAAATTAGCCATTGAGTTAATTTAATTTGCAGTAGTGATGAGCAGAGCAGAATAGGAAGGTTCACATTTGCAAATCTAGACTTTTGACATTGTCTCCACCTGCATTTATACATGCAGCCAAAGAGATGCACCGGCAGGCTTGAAAAGAAGATGGTGTTCATTGTATAGCTGGAAAAGTCTGTTCTATTGCTAGACCCACATCATTTGTTGTGCACGATTTATTTTTTAACATCCCTGTCATAACTTTGTGGAAAGCAGAGTTCATTGCAATGTGTTAAGTATTAATTTGTTAAATGTAAACCTTTAAATTATACCAGAATTGCCCCTGTTTTGAGTTGCTTTATTTTTTAAATAGAGTGAGAGGCCATCCAAATTGTGAGAGTACTCTGGCCTTCTTTAACCTCTGAGAGATCCTGAACTCTCCAGTTCACTCTGTGTGATGGTTAAAAATGTATGATCATGTTGTTATGTGTCTCTTTCTAAGAACAGCATGTCCTGGATGGTTGTCCTCTCCCCCTCTAGACTCCCAACGCATCCAGGACAGAAGAGGTCTTGTTCAGCTCTGTATCCTCAGAAAGTAGTATCTAGCGTGGTGCTGAGCGCCTAGTAAGTGCTTAGCTGTTTTCATGACCAGATTAAACACATTTTTTTTTCATTTCTTACTTATTTGAAGTGTTTTCTAGAGGAATGCTCAGAGAATAAAACCCAGAAAGTTTTGGTGCCAATTCAGAAAAAACTACTCATTTTGGAAAGAAATCTGTTTGGGGAAAGTTTTTGCCCTGTGTTTAGTCGACGAAATATTTCGACTAATGTAATTTATTTTATCTAACGTATATTTCCTTTATACCCAACATAATGATCCAAAACATTTTATGATCTCTACAGCTGCAGTAAGAAGAGGAGTTTGTTATTTTAAACAGAGGCTGAAGAAACTATAGAATTAGCAGACATAAGAAAAAGTGGAGAAGGTAGAGGATGGAGTTGCAGACTCTACAGGAGGCTCTTAAAGTGGAAATTCAGGTTCACCAGGTATGTTGCATTCATGGCTTCTCCCGCATCATGTTATTAGTAATGGCTAAATTAGTAAACAGGCTATCTCTGATTTTTAGCAGAGCTTTTAATCGTTTTTCAGTCACTTGTCCAAGAGTCATGTTATTTGCCTTTTATTACTACTCAACAAACTCATTGGTAATATTTTTGAGAACTTTAATAAAATATTCCTGACTTCTCTTCCAGACAAAAGAACTAAAAATATTCTTTTCCATATAGCGAAGGTGTTAAAAAAAAAACCTCTCTTTTTTATCTGTTTTTTGGTTCATCTGAGGGACTTTGTTCGTGTGACTTAACTTGCATATTTTATTTGTTTATTTTTCTAAATTTACTTTATTGAAGTATAGTTGATTTACAATGTTGTGTTAATTTCTGCTGTACATCAAAGTGATTCAGTTATGCATATATATACATATATATACATTCTTTTTCGTATTCTCTTTCATTATGGTTTATCATAGGATATTGAATATAGTTCCCTGTGTTAACTTGCATATTTTAAATAACAAGACATATTTAAATTGACTACCATGTATACTGAAGTTTTTACTCATATGTGATTTTGGGACATACTCCTCCTCTCAAGAAATTTTGAGATGGCAAAGTTAATATTCTGCTTTTAGTTCATCCTCACAAGACGTGAACAAGTCAAAGTAAGACTTTTCTTGGAAGACTCATGAACTAAATTGAACTAAATTACTAAAAATTAGAGTTCTTAAATATTACTTTTGTTTCATATTTTTAATTCAAGCATACCAATTTTATAAAAATTATAATTATGAAAAAATTTAACGTTTATTGTTTAAAAATCTAATTTAAATTTTAAAATTACATTTATTGACTCAAAAGGGATATAATATTCTTCCTAAAGTTATCACTCTCAATATTCACATTATTTTCCTGTATATTTAACTATTTTTTTAGCATAAAATTAATAGCTTTTATATTCATCCTTAATTATTATATAGCATTTTGTTTGTATGGTAATAAACATTTATTTATGTTTATCAGTGTTGGTTGATAGTCTTTTAACATATAAAGTATGTAAGATATTTCACTTCAGTTATATTTAGAATCCTTTCCTATTAAAAAAAGTTTAAGTATTAATAATAGGGACTTCCTGGGTGGTCCAGTGGCTAAGACTTCACGTTTCCACTGCAGGGGGCACAGGTTTGATCCCTAGTCAGGGAACTAAGATCCCGCATGCTGCGCGGTGTGGCCAAAAAAAAAAAAAAAAAGTTTTAACAGTAAATCCAAGTGACATGCCTTGCTTGTAAATCTGATGCTGTTATTCTGATTGGATACATGGTAACCTACATGATCACTGATCATGACAAGTTCAGGGATGCCAGAAATGACATCAAAGTAAGCACTGGCTATTAGGCTGAGGCCAAAGTCAGATTGTACATTTGACTAAATATTGGGGCAGAAGCCACCCCTTCATCATTTCCACTTAGGGAAACTAGGGCTGAAAATGAGCTTACTGTATAGAAGGTATGTCCTGAAACTACCTGGTGTTGCTGTGGTAGAAGTATACTTTTGTTCTTTATGGACCGAGATGATTTAAAAAGTAGTGACATACACGTGGTTGTTATTGAATGAATGTTTACATAATAATGGCCTGTGATGGGCATCTCATCTTTTTTGGGAAATTGCCTTTTTGATTATTCTTATGCAGATTTTTTTAACTTTTGGAGTATTTTTACTCTACATGGAACAGAGAATAGTATAAAGCAGAGGTTAGCAGACTTTTTGCAAAGGGCCAGAGGGTGAAGTATTTTATACTATGGGCATCATTTATGGTCTCTGTCACAACAACTCTGCTCTGCTGCTGTACACACAGGGCAGCCATAGACAATGTATAAATGGATGGGTGTGACTGTGTCCCAGTAAAACTTTATTTACAAAGGCAGGGTGCCTGTGGGCTGTAGTTTGCCAGCCCTTGGCTTAAACTATACTCTCATGAAAAATTGCTGCGTTCTTACAATAGAAAGTAACTTCACTTTGATAACACACAACGTCACTTAAAGTCACTAGGGATTTGGATGGTGTAGTTAAGTTGCCCAGCTTGTTCTGTCCTGCCGCTAATGGTCTGAAATGCAGCTTGCTTGATTATAGTAGAAAAGTTGGCTTACTTATTTCCTCCAGAGGCAGAGACTTACTTTGGTTATCAGTTTTTAAATTTCAGTGTCGTGGAGGAAAACCTTTTTCAGCTTTAAAAAGGCAACTTTAGTGTAGTACTCCACTCCCTGGTGGCAAAAGCAGAAAGGAAAATGAAGGACTTTTTTCATTGAAGAATGTGGCTAGCCTTTAGGCTGCATTAGTAAAAATGTATATGTATAAAACCTTATGTTTCTATTTCCGTGAGTTCTTGGAATGTGTGTTATTACTATTTTGTAGATTAAGACCAGGATATAGAAGAGTTACCACTGTCATATATGAAGTAGACTGTAGTAACATATACCTTGTGTATTTGGAGGTCACATGGTTGGCAGTCTCAGCCATCCAAAATGTATACCTTAGCACCTGAAGTAAGGTTTTTGACAAGCTAGAATAAATGTTAGAAGTCACACAAGATTATACATTTTACTCAAGGGGGATTTCTTAGGCTATTCACTCATCTTAGAATTACTTCACTGAGTGTATCACAAAGCAGCTCAGAAGTAGCAAATTGGAATTGGGGTTCAGGGGCTCTTAGAGGGAGGCATAGTAATAGTAGCAAGATTTGCTAGCTGACTGCTTGGCATTAAGGAGTAGACTGAAAAACTCAAATGCAGGCACAAGAACTCTTTAGAACACAGCAGTTTGGGGCCTTTATTGTAAGGACCTTTTTGTATTGTTTGTAGAATAGTATATTGAGGTAATCATGCCTCTAAGTGTCATTAAATGCTGCTTTTTTTCTATTTAATAAGGCAGATAAGTATATAATATATTTTAGAAAGGTTTTATTTTACGACTAAAAACTATTATTTATTTATTTATGACTGTGCTGGGTCTTCGTTGTGGTGTGTGGGTTCTTCATCGCGGCATGCGGGCTTCTCTAGTTGTGGCGTGTGGGCTCCAGAGTGTGCGGGTTCAATAGTGCGGTGTGCAGGCTTAGTTGCCCCGCAGCTTGTGGGATCTTAGTTCCCCAACCAGGGATCGAACCCATGTCCCCTGCATTGGAAGGCGGATTCTTAACCACTGGACTACCAGGGAAGTCCCTATGACTAAAAACTTTAAAAGTGTCTTGTCACCCAAAGAGAGGGACAGATTTTTCAGCTATGTGAAAAATTCACTTGGAGAACAGCTTATTCCTAGATACTTTTAGGACTCAGCCTTCTGACATTCCTTTATGCTTCAAATTCTTCCGTCCCTGGTTATTGTTACCTTTGGGCCGTGATGCTTTTGGAAGTTGGGTTAGGTCAGTTGACATCCATTTTTCTTTGTTTTTCATTTTTTGGACTTATGTGTTCCCTAGTAAAGGTCTTTCTCATTCAGTATTCTGGTAATACTCTCCTTCCCACAGGAACCCAGGTAGGTAGAATTTTGCATTACTGTTCCTTCGCTTCCTTACTCTCAAATACTGAGCATCACTGCTCCACTGAGTACATCCCCCCTCCCCCCACAGAGAGGACAGTGGCAGAGTCACATCTGACACTAGGCTCCTTCTGTGAACCACACCCACAGACTCGCCAAATCTGTTTGCTGTATACAGACAGGCCTGTTTTTGTACGGGAGCACCTTCTTTCCAGGACTTACTTGGGACTCTAGACAATGACAACCTTTAAAGGGACGTTTGGCTTTTGGAGCATTCAGCTTATTTAAATTGTCTTTTAAAAGCTCCCCTCCCCCAGCCCATCTCCAGATTTGTTTAAAGGCAGGAAGCTCTTCGTTTCAAATATAAAGCGATAGTTTGATTTTTTTTTTATTATTAAGAGGAGTGTTTCATTAACTTTTTATATGGATCACAGAAGCTTTTGGTCTGTTCTGATTGTGGTATTGCTCATTTTTTTGTGTGGGCTTAACACTCTAGATTTTGGGGACTGAGCTTGATTAGCCATAGTGAGTTTATATGTAAGACTGATGGCTCTTTTTCTCTTTTTATTATCAGAAACTGGTTGCTCAAATGAAGCAGGATCCACAGGTAAAATACTACTTTTATTCATTTAATTTTTAAATAAAAATAATTTAAAATAAAGTGACCATAAAATATTAAAATACAGGCAATACTTAGGTTTTAGAAATTATCTCGTCTGTAACAGCAATTTTTTTTAGTACATTGGTCTTCATTTATAAGAATTAAGAAAGCTCCAGTCATTCTATTATAATATAGTTATTATTTCATCTTTGTTACTGTTATTTTGCTTGTATCTTATGCTAATTGCTTTGAATATTTTAGGAAAAAGAATTGAGAGTTAATACTCTTCATATAGCTTAAATTTCATTTCCACAAGCCCACTTACTCAAAATCAGAGTTTGCAAGGCTTTCTGTAATCTCAGAATTATTGAATATGGCCCAGAACCATTTTTATTTTCTCATAGTTTATAGTATAGAACATTTAAGTACTTAATCTCACTATGTTCAGAATAGAATTTTAGAATAATTTTTTTAAAGCATTTTTAAAAATTTCATTTTTGAAAGAGCCCTTAGAGAGGGTTTTAAAGAACCTTATATAGTAATTCATCAGGTGTTACCTTTTCTTTAAAGTCTCATAGGGGTTTTTGGCTCAGGCATTTTATTTTCTATCCCTGAAGAGAAATCTTCCTAAAAATTTATCTTGTCTTTAATTAGTATATTTATTGTTCAGGCAGTGTCTTTTGCAGCAATTAGACAGTGGGTCATAAGTGTGGAGAGTATTTATTCAGGCATGCTCAGGATTTCTCCCTTGCATTTGTTTACTCATAATCTGTTCACAGAACACCTGCCTAGACCCATTGATGGTGGGGGGTGTGTGTGTGTATATGTATATTTGTATATGTACACACACATTTTTTTTTTTTTAGCTTGTTAAACATACCATACATGCCTCATTGTAAAGTTAAGTAAAAAAGCTTCTTGGATTAAAGAATGGTACTGAGGCAGATTGATTTTTAGAAGTGGGAAATAATATTCATTTCTACGAAGTTAGCCCCCAGTGGCTTAACTGTTGTGTCTTTAACACAAACCATTGATTCTGAGAGCTGGCAGTGATATCCACTTAACTCTTGTTTGACAGTCCAACTTCTTTGAGAAGCTCCTCCATTTTAATTTTTTTAATATATATTATAATTTAAATTAGGTTTAGGGAACCAAGAGTCAGTAGACCTTAGATGAATAGACGCTTTTGTATTTAATATGGTAACCTATGTTATCAGCAACTGAAATATTGTTAGAAAACTTCAGCATTTCTGATACAGCTGGCAGTCATGTAACAGAGCAGTCTTAATGTGAAGAATCTGAGGGGGCAGTAAGTTGCTGGACAGGCTTGTGGGTGATCTCATTAGAGAGGTCTTATTTCACATGCTGTCACAAAAAAGACCACATGGAGTAAACGTGAAGGGGAGGATGTATGCCCCGACCCTGTCAGAAGACCTGGCAGGATGAATTGAAAGAATTGCATGTGAAAGGACGAAGGAAAAGTAGTCTCTCATTGGGGTGGTATTCAATCTGCTAGTGATCCTGTTACATTAAGCTTTTGAAAACTTTAATTTTGGATTTTTCTCTCATGTGAGTAAAAGACAAGCACGCTCAGTGTATCTCATTTAAAAGAGTATTCTTTTCTGATTCCTAACATTTTAGAACTGAGAAGTTGCCCTGGTAGTCAGTATGTTAATTTGAATGATGTAGTGTTTAAGGCAGTTGCAGCACTGACAGCTTTTCAAATCTAGGCTAAAATAACAAATGTACTCTACTAAATAAGGGAGAGGGCAAGCAGAGAAAAACCTTTTTTTTTTTTTTTACTGATAATGCCGTTAAGCATGCAGTGTGTTCATACTTACAACTGATTAGTGGAGCTTTAGGTTTTCTGTCAACTGTTACTTCTTATGAAGAATAACTATTTTAGTAGAAAGGAGTAGTATTACAGTACAAAACGCTGAAATATAAAACTTCTTGCAGTTGCAAAGGAGCTTACCCCTGTTCTAGTGTTAGCAACCTACATTTAGGATCTATGCACTGGGTGGTGGTAATATGACTACAGTTTAATGCATGACAAATATGATTGGCTAAATGCTTAAGATTGCTTCATCATTTGTAATACAGTTTGCATAAAGTCATCTCGCTACTCTTCTGTTAACAAATGAAATATCTTCCTCACAGATATTTTTTCTTTCCAATCAGAATGCTGATTTAAAGAAACAGCTTCATGAACTTCAAGCCAAAATCACAGCTTTGAGTGAGAAACAGGTAGGGGAAAAAGGAGGGGGGGCATATTTTTAACATTGTGTTCTAAAGATATGTCTGCTCGAGGCTTCTAGGAGAACTGCTATTTTTCCTCATGTGTGAAAATAAGTGTGGGCAGCCAGACTCAGTTTTAATTTTGTTTGAGATCTGTTTATCTATTTTTATTTTTGGTTGAAGTCAGTCTCTAGAGTACCCCATGGGTATATGTTACTGGCGAATATCTAAAAGCAGGGTGGCAGGCTGCTGTTAACTGTGTTAATTAAACTCTATAGTTTACCCATAGAGGATAGGGGCAGAGAAAGTTAGTGGGAGTATGTGATAGAGAATCTTAGAGTTGCTGGATGTGCCTTGTTACCTGTTTTAAAGGCTTGAGATGACACTGAACTTAACGTGGAGTGGTTGTAAGTAGATTGCTCTAAGTGTAGATCTCCCATTCTGATCATTGTCATTCCTTTATGTTAATCTTTGTTAGATATTGACCTACTATTATGTGAAAAAACTTTGGTGGAGCCTTGTTAGATATATTCTATATAGGACAGAAAAAGAACATCTTGCTTTTTTTCCCAGGGACATCTGGAAAGTGTTCTTTGGAATTTCTTGTATAATGACCTCCACTTCGCCAATTCAGGCAGCTCCTGCCACCAGGTGGAGTGTGACAATTGATAGAGCTATAAGTAAATGTCCGTGGTAATCTGACAAAGCATTTGTTTTCTTGTTCCTTCCCTACCACTCTCCCTCTGGTTAAAAGGGGTGGTTTTGGAGTAGATGAATGTGTGAACCAAAATGATGAGGTGATTTGCAATTGATAGTTTATACTAGTGATATCTTATTGAAGATTTTTAGCTATATAGTTCTCAGTTATTGATTTTTGTGTTTTTTTTAAAACTTTTATTTAGTGAAATAATAGCAATGAGAGTAATTTATTCCTGGAGATTCCTGACTGTGTTTATATTATGTATTGTATTGTGTTTTCATTTAACTAAGGGGAGAAATAAATTTTGAGAACTATGTGGAATAGATACGAATCATTAACGTTTCAGAATAGAATCTTTTTCCAAGCTTAGTGAACAATTGCTTTTTTCTTCCCTCTCCTATTCTAATGCTTCTGCATTCCCCCATCTTGCCTTCTTCAGAAATAAGAGGTATTTTAGATTATGGAATTGCCAAACTAAAATTGGGAGGAGGTAACATGGTGGAGAACAATTTGTAAGGAAAAATATAAACAGAGTTTGTTAGATGTATTTGGCTCTGAAAGTGATTCATTTCTCTAAAGTCAAAATGATGTGTGTTAGTGAAAATGTTCTAGCTTTAAAATTCTGTTAGCACTGAGCCTCCTTAAAATTTCAGGGTTAGTTTGACAAGATGCCAATGAATGAGTCACTTTTGCTGAAAAATTCACGTGTTCTAGCAGGGAAAGAAGGTGAGAACTGATTAGTGGAGTAGGGGATAGGGGATGTTATCACAAAGTTAAGACAACCTAAGGCTACATTTGGGGAAAATGGGGCAATTGTAAAAAATGTACATTTATTTGAAATTTTTATGAGAACTGATGTAAAGATTTGGTTTATTTCTGTAACTTTTTATTCTTTAATGTTTTTTCTGCTAGGTACCTCACTTAATAGAACATTGCAACCATTTATGTTTAGTAAGATGTTTCATCAAGTGGCAAACTCTGTCATCTGAACTAAGTTTGGATTTTAGAACCTAGACTTTTAAAAAATGCGTGTAGCATCAGGAAAATCTTAGGTATACAAAGTAAAGAAAGCTAGTGTCAGAAACTAAAATGCAGTCTTGGCAGTTTTTAAAGTATTTGCTTAACTGTTGAAACAACCTTTTTGATAGAACAGAATATGTATCATTTTTAGGTAGGATAGTACTTGAAGGAAGCACAGCTATAAAATTCAAAAGCTTGTCCTTCCTCAGACCTATTTCCAACATGAAACACTGATAATTTTGTTTAAAATAGTTTTATTTTAGAACAAACTCCCAATGCTGTATGCCCAGCTTTTTGTTTTTCCTTCTCAAAAGATCTACTTAGCCTCTGGCAAAACTTACTGATTTTCCTTCTACTTTAATAACTGAAATCTGAATTACCTTACTCGCATGACTAATAATTTAATATTAAGTTTTTGGTTATGAGAAAAAATTTAAATACAGAAAAGTTCAAAGAATGTCATATTCAAGAACTAACAGCTATTAACCCTTTGTCATATTTGTTTCCGTTCTTTTCCTATATGCATTTTTCTATAATCATTGTTCCAAATCCACTTTAAAACTTAATTATAGAAATAATAAAAGCATATGTTCCCTTATTATGCTTTATTAAAAAATAAAACACTGCAGATAGTCACCGATTCTAACAGTAGGCACTTATTAGTTCTTATTTGTTATTGCTACCTCAGTCTTTGATACTTATTCTGTTTCTTCCTCAAGACTAATTACAAAATGGTGCACTCCATTTCGGAAAATATAGTCTTTATTAAGCATCCTTCATGGCTAAAACTCAGTGAATTTGAATGAATTCTTGTTAGATAGTTCCAGTGCTTCAACCTATAATTTGAGATTTCTGAACAGAAGCTCCCCATGGCAGTTTTTGAAGTCATCTTCTTGACCCACAGGGCTTTAATCTGTGGTTGACGGGTTTTTTTCTAAACGTTAAAAGTATATTTATATATTTATTTATTTGGCTGCGTCAGGTCCTAGTTGCGGCATGCAGGATCTTTAGTTGCGGCTAGTGGGATCTAGTTCCCTGACCCGGGCTCGAACCCGGGCCCCCTGCATTGGGAGCATGGAGTCTTAGCCACTGGACCACCAGGGAAGTCCTTGTGGTTGACAGTTTTAACCCAGACTTGATTAGCTAAATAAATTATATGTTATATAGCCATTAAAAATCATGGTTTCAAAAATGTTTTAATGACAAAGGAATGCACTTATGGTAAAATAAATGAAAAAGCACATGCAACTTCATATGCATTACAATTCCGTTTTTGTGTGTTGTGTGTATATGTGTATGTAGGCATATCAGCATATAAAAACAGCGTCATTATAAAATGTTGTTGCAAAGTGATGATTTACAGGTAGTTTATTTTTTCTTTATAGTCTTATGTATATTTGCTACATTCTCCACAATAAATACGCTTCCTTTTTATAATCAGAAATAGACAAGAAACAATTATTAAAAAAAAATTTTAACACCAAATTCTTGTCTTTTCCAGGGAGGATTAGCATTTAAAAATCTAATGACATTCTCCTTATGGTTTATGAACCACTCTAATCAGAGAATCCAACTATTTTAAACACTAGTAGTACTGAAGTGTAGCAGCAACTGTTAATTTCTTTAATAGTATTTGTTCTCATTCTGCACCTCTCCCCTCTCATTTTTGACATGTATATGTGGTCTTTTGCTTGTCATAATGGATATTCTAATATTGGAGCCAATGCACTTACTTGCTTTAGTGCTCTGCTTTCATTCTGATTCATTCATTGTAGAAGCAATCTTAACATCCCAGTTTGTTGCTTATTCCTACTGAGATTCAGGCTTAGGCCATAGTAGTTTCATCTTTGATTTCCCCCGCCTTGAGGGGTTTGCCACCCCACCTCCCTTCACCTGGTGCTCTCCTGGCCAGGCATTAGGTAGGTTGCAACTTAAAAGTTACTTCCTCAGAGGACCTATCCCTGAAACCCCTTGCTCCTGTCAAAACCAACAGTTTCTATTATAATCTCTCATTGAACCCTTCATCTTTCCTTCATAGCTGTGCCATTTAGGATTAGGTTCAGCTGTGGATGACTGAAAACCCAAAATGAAAATGACTTAAACAAGGTAGAATTTTATCTGTCTCATGTGAAAGCTCTGTAGGTGTAATAAGGCTGGTGACAGTGGTTCCACAGTGCCAGGGAACCCAGGCTCCTCCTATTCTATCGCTCTGCCATTCTCAGCATGAAGCTTCCACATCATAGTCCAAAATAGCTGCTCCATCTGGTAAGAAGGGGGAAAGCAAGCCCTTTATTTTTAAGGATGTTTACTGGAAGTTGCATGCCTCACTTCCAATTAGATCCCATTGGTCAGAACTTGGTCGCATGGCCCCAAGTAGGAGCAGGGAATGCTGGGAAGTATAGTCCATTCCAGGTGGCCGTGGGCCAATAAAATTCAGTGAGCAAGTACTGAGCAAGAAGGGGGAAATAAATACTGGGGATAATTAGCAATTTCTACCACAATAGTTTATCACAATTTGTGATTACATATATATGATTATTATTTTTTAATATCTGTCTTCCTCACTAGACTGTTTCAAGAAGTCAGGGAACATACTTATTTACTTCTTTATTCCAAGAGCAGTATCTAGCATAAAATAATATTTAGCACAGAAAATCATTTGTACTTCTTAAAAGAATTATTTTATCTACCTGATCTTTTTCTCTACTTGTAGATATTTTTTAAACAGTGCATCTTGCTTTTTATACTTTTTAAACTTAAATATTATGAACATTATCATACATTTTTGTGTGTTCTTTAAGAACGTAATTCTTTTTTCTTCTTCAGTTTTATTTAATTTAAGTAATTAATTTATTTTTGCTGCACTGGGTCTTAGTTGTGGCACACGGGATCTTTGTTGCGGCATGTGGGATCTTTTAGTTGCGGCATGCGGGCTCTTAGTTGCGGCATGCAAACTGTTAGTTGTGGCATGCATGCGGGATCTAGTTCCCCGACCAGGGATCGCACCCGGGCCCCCCTGCGTTGGGAGCGTGGAGTCTTAACCCCCTGGACCACCAGGGAAGTCCCAAGAACATAATTTTTAAGAGCTTTAAATATTTAATAGTCTGGCTAGATCATAACTTATTTAACTATTCACACTATTGTTTGATGATAGAATGTTTTCAGTTTTTTGTTGTTTATAAATGTTGCTATGATAAATTCACCCTAAATATGTGAATCTGTTCTCTCTAATTGCCCCAGGATACATTCTCAGGTGTGAGATTATTGGGTGTATTGGTCAGCTATTGCCACAACAGTTCTGCATAACAAACCAGTGTTTTATTGAGTTACAACACTAAGGGTTTATTTTCACACTGGGTCTAGATCCTCCTCATCTAGGCTGGGCTTGGCCAGGCAAATCTACTTCAGTTTGTGGGTTGGTTGGCCTGCCTCAGGCTGTAGGTTGGGTTAGATCTCCTCTAAATGTGTTTGTCCTGAGGCCTATCATGAAGGGGCAGCAACTGCCTGGGGCATAGTCATATATCATGGTTTATCACCAGAGTGTAAGAAATAAGCCAAACTACCAGAACATGTTTTAAGCCTCTGCTGGTATCAAGTCTCATTAGCCAAAACAAACCATGTGGCCAACCCTTGCAAAATTACATGACAAAGGGTGTGAATGTATAATTTTATGACAGAGAGAATATGAAGAGTTGAAAGCAATAATCCATCTACCATTCTTGGTCAAAGTGTATAAAAAAACTTTTACAATATTAAAAAAAAAACTTTTATTACTTATTTCTAAATAGTCTCCAGAAAAGGCTGTATCAGATTAACAGCATATATGAGAGTAAACAAGTCTTCCCCAAGAGATACCTTAGCGGGGGCCACTAACGGGGAAGCACTTTGCTGATTTGGAAAATGGATTAATATGTATCTGATGCTTACCTGAAGGTATATTTTTCATGCCATTTGTCCATGGTACAAATATTCCATAGAATTACCTTTTGATTTTGGGTTTTGTTTTTCTTTCACTCTTTCCTCTATTTTTCTTAATCCTTTTGAGAGAGGTAGACCCCGTCATAGTCTTTGGTCTTTGCTCCTGGTTTGCTTTTCTGACTCTGTGTTTAAAAATCATAGTCTCTATTCCTTACAGATTGCTCAACGACGTAATACAAGATGAAATACTTTTCTGGGTTTAATAAATAGTTGCCGTTCATGGAACCATTCTCATTTAAAATTTGAACATATTTTGGTAAAGTAGATTCTGAAGCCTTTGGGAGAGAAGTTTCTGTTTCTGCCATAACTAATTATGTTTCCGATACATAGAACAACATAATTTAAGCTAAGTAGGTGACTTGAACAGTGGACTGGGGGGGGCGGGGGGGGCAGGGGGACATTGAGAGTTTGATTCTGTTCCTTACTCTGTCACAGACTTGTTGATAAGATTTTGAGTTATTAAGTAATTTAATACGTCTGTTGCCTTAGTTATGAAATGTTTGAATAATGCCTTTTAAGAGTTAATGAACATGTATCGAGTGCACTGAATATTTTTGGAGGTAAGTTCTATTTAAATTGAAATTGTTAGCTTTGGTCATGGTGGTTAACTTCATCTCATATGTAATACCTTCGTCTTATAAGTAAAGTACTACTTTTTTAAGGAGCTTAGAACATTTCACATTTAACTCAGTCATGAGTACATCATTGTAATACATAAACTGGGACATGGACTATTTGTGACTTAGCCACGATTAGATAATTAATTATATCAGATTCACAACTAGAATCCAGATCACTGTACTATTTGTTCGGTTTTATTTAGTAAATTATATTCTTAAATTACTCTGTGGACCTTTATCACATATTTTTTGAAATAGGACATTAGGCACAATAATTACATTGCCTTTAAGCTCCATTGCCTTGGAGTCATGTAAGTAAATTAGTTCTTGTAGTTTCATACTGGTAACCTGATACATGACTGTCTCCAGCCTGATACCAGTAACCATAGAAAGTTACCCTCTCTCATTCATAACCAAACTAGTGTGATTGACATGTCACATTAGAATTTAGAATTGTTATTTTCTTAGAGTTCCTTGAATTATAATGGGAGTCTGACCTCATCTTTATCTAAAGTTTAGGAGTTCCTAGGATTTAATCTAGTTCATCCCCTCCTGCACACCATTTATGTGAAACCATTGGTCCAAATGTTTGTTGAGTTTACTGACTCTTGTGTGCATATGTTCCTTCTCCCTTGCACCAAATACAGGAAATGTATTATTTCAAATTCCTCCTGGTGAAATCCTGTTGTCTTATAATAAACCAAGATGAGACGAATGAAGGGCTCAGAAATACAAGGCAGGAACATAAAGGTTCTGAAGATTGAAAGGTTGTCTGCCTTTGATGTGACTGTGGTTCCCACTGCTGCAACATCTCCTGGGTCTTTTTAACCTTTATTCTCAGAGTGCAGAATAAAGGCCGGTAGTTGTAATCTGCTGGTCAAAGATTTGATTATCTCTTTAAGATAGAAAAGCTTGATGAAGGAACTCATATTTTAATAATATTGTGCCATGTTACTGTAGGACATTTTACCTGAATATGGTGGAGGAAATCAAGTTAAGTGGGTGACTTGTACCAAGTGCAGCAGTCTGCTAGCTGAGTAGGTTAGAGTAATCTTCTCAGGTCACCCTAATCATTTATTTTTGGTGCTGGTAAGTACAATGACTTAAAAAATTCGGTTTGAAAGTTTTAATCCTCATCATCAGGTGTTGCATGTCTTGACACTGGGCTACTGGTATCTACTGTATTTATTTCCTCTTTACTCATCTCTTACTTAACAGAGAGCAATTGCTTCAAGCTATGAAAATCTAGTCAAAGCCCAAGTTTGTAGCCCTGTGTTTAGGGACTCTTCACTTTGACTCTTTGGAAAACGTTAATCTAATTCTTGGGTGGTAGGTGGTGTACACAACAAATGCTTAACAGGGCCTTAGCCAGTATAATTCTGACTCTACCTTTCCACTGTGTCAGTAAATTAATTTGTGCTTTTAAGTAATCAGTTCATTCTAATTTATTCCCTTCTCCCTGGGATCTGTGTTCTTTTCAAATTTCTTTATCGTTCTAAGATTCTGACTCATCTGTTTGTTCCACATCCGTTTGTTGAAAGTTTTCTGTGGTAAAAGGCATGGTCCTAGGCCCATGGGAGATGCTGAGAATGAAAACCTTACAGTGTTACTTCCCTGTGACTGGTCATCACCTAAAAGATGTGCAGGCTCATTAACCCTGACACCTTTGGCAACTCATTCTTCTTTTTTTTTTTTTTTTTTTGCGGTATGCGGTCCTCTCACTGTTGTGGTCTCTCCCATTGCGGAGCACAGGCTCCGGACGCGCAGGCTCAGCGGCCATTGGCTCCCGGGTCCAGCCGCTCCGTGGCATGTGGGATCCTCCCGGACTGGGGCACGAACCCGTGTCCCCTGCATTGGCAGGCACCACAGCGCCACCAGGGAAGCCCTGGCAACTCATTCTTGATCGCTTCTCTTGCATCCTTTCCTGCCATACATACCCCATAAGTTCCCTGATGTCACCTTTATTCACTGGAGTCTCTGAAGACTTCATGCGCTTGTACGTGCTGTTCTCTACAGCTGAAATTCTCTTTCCTCTTAGCCTGGTAAGTTCCTGCTTATCCTTTAAAGACCCAGTTTAAGCAAAGATCCTCTAAAGCTCCCCTTGACTTTTGTCCACACTCCAGGCAGAGTTAGAGATCCGTCTTCTGTGTACTCATGGTGTTTATGTCTACCTCTCTTATTTGTACTTATTGTGTTGTATTGTAATTATATGTTTGTAAGCTCCCTCGAGGACAGGGAGTGTGTCTTGATCATGTTTGTACCCCCAAAGCCTAGATGGTGCATATGTAGGCAAGCATTTTTGAATGTATTAATTCATTATGCTTTCAAGAAGCTAGTAATCTAGTAAGGTGGCCCAGTATGTTGAAAGTCCATACTAAGAAATTTTACCATTAAAAGGAGATTTCCATTCAAATAGTTAAATTCCCCCTTTTTTTGGGAAAAAGTATTCTCAATATTGTTTCCTACTTAATGCTTTAAGAACATTCAATAACGTTATTACCTCTGTTCCAATTCAGAGCAGCTTAATCATAGTTCCAGGAAAGGAAAACTTTTATGAAGTGAAGTAGCATAAACTAGTAAATGAGCCTGGGTCCAGCAATCTGGAAACGTAATATATCTAGAAACAGTGTCCTCTGCATCGTTGCTACATCACTTACCTCTTTCTGTAGTACCTCTTTAGGTTTCTTTTCCTGACCTTATAAAACATGCTTACATCCCTGGTATTCTTGTAAACAACAACAAAATTCCTTCCTTTGTTTCTTAATTTATTTCTGCCATTGTCCTATCTCTCTCTACCCTCCATCCCTTCATTATTGAACTTATTAAATTATTAAATATTATTCAACTCAGGCTGTATTTGGTACTACATTTTTTTTTTTTAGTCCTGTATGAGCCCCACTGCAATCAGTTTCCATCTTCATTCTACTCTGTTGAGCTCACAGAAACTTCCAGTAACATAATTACCAAATCTAAAGGAAGTTTTTCACACTTCATCTTACTTGAACTAACTGTAGCATTTCATATTAATGACCACTTTCTTCTTCAGAGAACCAAGAACCTTCCTTTCCTGGTTCTCCTTTTACCTCTTGGAATGCACCTTCTCAGTTTCCTTCTCAGGCAGTTGTTCCTCAGCCTACCCTTTAAAAACTAATATTCTGTATGTATTTTATCCTTGTCTTCCTTTTCATCTTGCTCTGTTTTTCCCCTGTAGGTGATATCCTGCCTTAAACCACCTTAAACTGAGCCTTAAACCACCACTGAATGCCACTGACCTCTTTATTCCTCTTCTCCTCTCTTACCTGAGGTCCAGACAGATGTGTATTTTCAGCTTCTGCCTGCTAGATGTCCCAAAGCTCTATATTCTCCAAACAGAATCCTATATCCATCCCTCTTCAAATTCTACTTCTCCTTCTTTCCCTTTGTGGTTAGTGATACCCCATTCATCCAGTGGCCAGGCAGAAACCTGGAAATGATCGTGGACTTCTTCTCACTCTCCCTTGGTCTCTCATCCATAATTACGAAGTCCTCTTTATTCAGGCTCCTCAGCATTGCCCATACCCTCCTACTCCCTTTCCATGGCATTGCCTTGCATCCAGTTAGTATCTCTTATGATTCAACTTTTCTGCTATTTTCAGGATGATCTAAAGTAAAACCCTTGTATGTTGCTTTCCTGCTTGAGATCCTTCGGTCAGTAACTCACCTTCCCTTGTACTGTAGCGAAAAGTCCAAACTCCTTATGATGGCTCAGAAAACCCCTCATTGTCTTGTCCATGCCTGCCTCTTCACCGAACTCATACATACCTTTTCCTCCAGACTTCCACATACTTAATTTTCTTGGTTATGCTCCATTGTTTCTTTGACCTGGGATGTTCTTTCCCATATTCTTTGCTTAGAGCAAACCTGGAGTTACCTTCTACCCTTTGACCCAGTAAGCTAATTTTTAGGGCCTTATGGTTCAGAAATAGCCACACAAAAATTGAAAACAACTACAAATAAATCAGGGTGCAATTAGCAAGTAATACATAAGAGCTGTATATGCATATTATGAGGTACTTAACTGAATAGAAAGATGAATGGAAGGTGAAAAAAGCAAATTATAAAACAGATGTACAATATGATTCATTATTTAAAATACAAAATATTTAAAAACCATGTTTGTATATATGCATTCATGGTCATTTATACTTGGAAATACATGGGAAAACTCTAGAATTATTTACGTGGAGCTGTTAACAGTGATTGCCTCTAAGAAGTGGGATTCAAAAGAGGTGACTGAGGACGCTGGCACTTTTAACCTTGTATATTCTTTTTAAATTTGTTTTTAAAATATTGAAATATAGTATAAATACAAAAACTACACATATATGTATATATTTATATATATGTACATCCGGCTCAAATATATTTTTACAAACTGAAACACCCAGGTAACTAGCACCCGTTATCAGTATCAGAACATTACCATCACCACAGAAACGGTCATGTGCTTTCTTCAACTCACTACCGCCCTCCACCAGAGAAACCACTATTGTGACTTCTAACAAGCTAGGTTAATTTTGCCTATATGAAATCAAATAGGGTGTACTATTTTCTGTCTGGCTTATTTTGTTCAACATAATGTTTGTGAGGTTATATGTGTTTCTTTGGAACTGTTTTTTAAAAACTTTAAAAAATAATTATAGAGTCACAGGAAGTTGTCTTCTGAAATTTTAAATCACTGAAGAATAAAAGTTTGTCATCTCCTGGATATACCCACCCTGAAGTCTCTTGGCATTGTTAAATGTGTTCTCTTGTGAATTGATAGTTCGTTGCTCTGTTGCTTTTATCACATTTCACTAATTATTTGTTTGTATGCTCATCTCCCTTCCGGATTGTGAGTCCCTCAGTACTGTGTTCCTTTCATCCTTAAAATCCAGTGTATACCTAGTGCTTCACACACAGTGATACTTAAACAACACTTGTCAAAGAAAAGCAGTACATTCTAGTCTGTGTGTTCTAGTCTGTGTGTATTTACTGGTCTTGCCTATTGAATTTCTCTGAACTGATTTCCTCATCTGTAATATGGGCATTATAATTGCATCAGTTCCTATACTTTTAACTGCATGTAACTGAGCATCCAACTAAAAGTGGCTAAAATAATAAGTGGACTTACTGATTCACCTAATAAGAAGTTGCTAGAGTTTTCCAGTTCAGCATCTCAGCAACACCATCAGAACACATGTTCTGGTCATCTTTCTGCTTTCTCACCCTTAGTGAGTCAGCAAACATTGCTTGTTGTCACAGGATTGCTGCTGCAGCTCCAGGCTTTACATCCTCCCGGTTCTTCTTCTATGTCTCTTCTTAAGAGCAAGGAAAAACTTAATTAGAAGTCATTCAACAGACTTTGCATCTCATTGACTACAGTTTTGTCACATGCCAATGTCTAAAGTAGTGACTGGCAGGAATAGTGGGGTCCAAGACTGATTTATATCCTGGAGCTGAGGATTCGCCTCTCAAACATTTGGACACTAGATACACAAACGAAATTAGTTTTTGTTAGCAAGGAAACAGAAGAGATGGAAAATAATGGATTTGAAAAGGCAATCAGCAAAGTCTCTCTCCATCTGTAACAGTTTTCTCTACTAATGTAAGTTAAATATAATGTATATTTGAAAGATGTGTGAGGCCTTAGTGCTTGTTACTGGTTTTGTGGATTGTTTTAGAAAGGTTTCCCTTTGCCACCCTACCTAGCAGCAACCTGTTTTAGGGCAAGGAATGCAAAAGTAATTTTGCTGTTCGCTAAAGTAGTATATTATTGTAAGGTTAAATCTAATACAGAAAATAATGTAATTTATTTCAAATGTGAACTATAAATTATTTTAAAGTTTTTTGATATTTAAAAATTAAAAAATTGTAAACAATCACTGTCAGGTTATTAATATTAATACTCCATGCCTTTGAAGCATAGCAGCCTGATATCCCTTGGTTAACAATACCTTCACACACCTGCATTATTCAGGAAAGCCGGAGTTTATCAAACCCAATGGTATTCATGGATTTCAGGTTTTTAAAAGGTTGAACACTGTAAATGACAGGCCAAATCACAGATTCCTTCATTTCCTTTTTTTTAAACAGAGAACCAGACAGTAAAAAGAAGCTTGCTCTTGAGCTACCATTGTCTTCATACGGTAGCTGGTTAGATGAGAGGCTGCCCTGCAAAATTATCTTTACAGAAGACAAGTTCCCCAGAGTTGATGTACTCTAAGTTCAGGAAACAAATGTTTGTGTGAATCAGCAGGGATTGGGTAAATTCTCTCATACTAGCTCTGTCTGAAAATGACAGAGTGATTATTAGTTTCTGTCAGTTAAGCACCAAATATTCCTTTGCTCTGAAAAATGAGGCCCTAGAAATCAACTGTTATGTTTAATTTGTCACCTTTTCTCCCACTCCCACTTCCATCACCTTTTAAAAAAACCTCTCTTGCTTTTGCCAAAATAAATTATATCATTTTGACCAAGAAGAACACTAAAGGTAGAGATCAGTTCTGAAGTTACCTCTCCTATGAGCAGTGAATGATTATTGCTGATCTCGTTTTATCTAGGGCTTCTGTCATCTAATACAGTGATTGGAGAAGAAATAAACACCGCCTTTCCTATGGAGTCAAGAGGCACAGATAAACTCACCCTGAAATGTTGTATTTCCTGAAGGAAAAGAATTGAGTAAAATTGGGGAGTGTATTAATCGACAGAAATTGAAATTCGTTTTTCTGAGTGTGCCTCATTTATTACAGATTGTAGAAGTTGGTCGTGAATTTAAGACAGATTTATGAAGATTTTGAGTTAATCCATCACTTTCTTTTAATTAAGAATGAGGTAGCAGTCTTTTTTTTTTTTAACATATTATTCAGAAGTTCACCTCTTCCATTGGATGTTTATTTGATTTTTTTCATCTGGAGTGAAATTTCGAGACTATTACACCCAAAACCCCCAACTGAAGTCAAGGTAGACAAAAGTAACAGAAGTCATTTGTAAACATCTGTCATATAAACTTCTGAAGACACATACTTTTTACTCTGATTTCTGTTTATCCCAGATGTGAGTGCATCAGATGCGACAGTGTTTGCAAATTGTCAGAGGTACTGCCCCTGAGCCTCATATGCTGTTAATAGCTGATAAGGTTATCTACAACTTATAAAATTTCCAGTATCCCCTCTCCGTGACTTGCTTTCCTCTTTTTACTTGATTAATTGTCTCCTTTAGGTATAAAGCGTTTTATAGCCATGGCTTCTGAAGAGAAATTGATCAGTTCTTCAAAGATGGAAAGACCAGTATGGTTCTGTAGAGCAGGGATCAGCAAGCTATGGGCTCAGATCTGGCCGGGACCTGGGCCAGATCTGGCCTGCTGCCTGATTACGTGAATGTTGTCAGAATACAACCACAAATCTTTCGTTTGCATATTGTCTCTGGCTGCTTTTAGGCTACGATGGCAAAATTGAGTAGCTGCAACAAAGACCAGGCCATTTATAGAAAAAGTTTGCCAACTTGAGAGAAATTTAACCAGAGAGGCACTTGACTTAGAGATAGTAGGCGCAGTATAACAGTATAGAGAGGAGTGAGTGCCACACTGGAAACAGTATACATACTGAATAATGAAAAGGCCCTCTTACATACATACATGCCAGCCCCACAGTTTTCAGTTCATTTTTAAGCACCTCATTTTTTTAAAAGCCACTTTTATTTTGGATTATTTTTTCTCCCTCCCTCCTGCTCCCTCTCCCTCTCTCTTATAATTTTTGAAGCATAATTAATATAAAATAAACTGCACATTTTTTAAAGAGTATAATTTTTGATGGGGTGAAACCATCACTATAATCAAGATAATGAACATGTCCATTACCTCTAAAGGTTTCCTGTGTCCCTTAGCAATCCCTCTCTTCCTCCCCTACTTTCCCAGCCCTGTCCCCAGGCAAACATTGGTCTGCTTTTTACCACTATAAATTAAGTTTATACATTTTATTTTATTTCAGTTTTTTTTAACATGCATCATTTTATTTTATTTTTATTTTTTGGCCGCACTGTGCGGCATATGGAATCTTAGTTCCCCGACCAGGGATCGAATCCGTGCCCCCTGCAGATGAAGTGCAGAGTCTTAACCATTGGACCTCCAGGGAAGTCCCAGGTTATACATTTTAGAATTTTAATAAATGTATTTATACAGTATATACTCTTTGGGATTTTTTTCCCCCACTTTTTAGCTATTAGAAATAAAGCTACTATGAGCATTCATATACAGGTCTTTGTGTAGAGATAGCTTTCATGTCTCTTAGGTAAATACTTAGGTGTGGCTCCAGTGGTATGGTATGTATATTTTTAACATTTTAAAGAAACTGCCAAAATGTTTGCAAAGTGGTTGTACCATTTTACATTCCCATCAGCAGTGCATGAGAATTCTAGTTGCTCTGCATCCTTGGCCTTTTATTCTTAAATATGAACGTAACAGCCAAGAATCCCAGCCATTTAAGGGAAGCCACTAACATGAAAGTCAAAACAGATCCAGAGAACTGGAAGGGACAATTCAAAATAACTATAACTTTAGATCCTCTGATCAGTAAGAGAAGGTATTGCATCTCTGAAACAAGAACAGGATGCTAGGAATAAAGGAACAATTAGAGAAGGAAATGAATTTTTTTTGAAGTATAGTCGATCTACAGTGTTGTGTTAGTTTCAGGTTTACCAAAAAAGAATTCTTGATAATAAAAAATGAAAGGTTTAGAAGATGAAATTGGAGCAGTCTTTCAATAAGTAGATGACGAGACAAAGGGATGGATGGTGGAAGAGAGAAATTTTCAAGGATCAATCCAAAAGGTCTAATGTCTGACTAATAGAAATTCTAAGACAAGAGAACAGAAAATGGAGAAGAGAAAATCATCCAATAATGAATACAAGGAAATTTCTCAGAACTGGAGAGCATATATTCCAGATTAATAAGAGTTTACTGAGTGCCTAAAACTATGAGTTAAAAAAGACCCATACCCCCCATACCAAGGCACATCACTGTGAAACTTCTGAAAGACAGTGTGAATAAAAGATCCTAAATGCTTTCTCAAAGGGGAAAAAACAACAACAACAAACAGTTGTGAACAAGGATTGGGAATTGGATGTCATCACACTTCTCAGCAGCAGTACAGGAAGCTAGAATTCAGTGTAATGATGCTTTTGAAAAGTTGTAATTTCCCATGTAGAATTCTATACCCATCCCAACTCTTGATGATCAAGTCTGAGGGTAGAATAGAGACATTGTGGACATGCAAGATTACAAACCTACCTCCCATGCACCCTTTTGAGGAAGCTACTGAAGGATGTTCTCCATCAAAACAAGAAAAGAAACCAATAAAGATGAAGACATGGATCCAGAAAAACAGGGAATCCAAAACAAAAGAGAGATGAAGAAAATCTCCTATTTGAGGAAGGAAAAACCCAGATGACTGTTTACAACAGATTTAGAGAACAAACAGTTTAGGTTGAACAGGAGGATGGAGGACTCTAGGAAAGATGTAGCCAAGAAAAAAAGGGACTGATAGATTATATGATGTGTTTTGAGCCATTATTTAGAGATGTTTTATAGCTTCTTTAGAGAGTATGGGGAAGAATGAATGATAGTAGTATAGAAAACCAAGCAAATGACAAAGCAAGGCATTTTTAGTTTCAGGAATAACAAAATGTCCAAAAAATAAGTATAACTGTAATATTGATCGTTTCACCAATTAATGTTACTTACATGATTCTAATAATAATAAACCTTAAAATGGATTTAACTAAAAATTGTGATATGACTGCAGTGGGAGTAGGGAGTGGGAAGAGGGAAGGTAGTAGTAGGACTGGATTTCAGTTATCTGTAGTAGAAATTCAGCAGGTAATGATTAAAGTGAAAAATCAAGAAATCACAATGAATATATATGTTTTTTAAGATTTTTTTTTGACATGGACCATTTTTAAAGTCTTTATTGAATTTGTTACAATATTGCTTCAGTTTTATGTTTTGGTTTTTTGGCCGCAAGGCATGTGGGATCTTAGCTCCCTGACCAGGGATCCAACCCACACCCCCTACATTGGAAGGTGAAGTCTCAACCATGGGACTGCCAGGGAAGTCCCCACAATGAATATATATTTTAAAATAAGACAGAAGAAGGAATCTCTAAGAGAAGTGAAAGTGGTTTCCTGAAAGGAGTAGGACTAGAGAGTTGGAGAGGGTTGGTACGAGGGACTGCTGTTTTTATTATGTCTTGTAGTATTATTTTTTTTTTTTTTGTAGTATTATTTTTTAAACCTGTATTACTTCAATTAAAAACTAAATAGAAAAATGAAAGACTGGACTTATTAGATAAGATGTTTATTAGCCTTTGTGGGATTACCCTGGACTCCTGAGGTAGGTCATCTGCTGACTAAGGCTTTGGCCTCCCACCCATTCCAGACAGTGTTAGGAACTCTGCTTGGGCCTATTTAATTCTTCCTTTTCATTTTTATTAGTATAAGCCACAAGGTGACTCCAAAGTTTGGTTAAGGCATTCCTTAGGAGTCTACAGGAGAGACAAACTGGCCTTTTTAGTTGGTTGCTCTTCTCTTCTGGGTGGAGAATAGATTTAGGCTCTAATAATAATAAAACATATAAAAGCATGGTACTACTCATAAGTTTAGCTCCATAGGATATAATGTCCCTTTTGCCCTTAAAGTGATACCTTATGGTGCTATAGTCAAAGCCCCCAAACTGTAAACTCCATGAGGGCCAGGCATTTTCACTTGGTTTGTTCACCGATTTACTGGCTCTCGGTATTTAATGTGCTGGATGAAATTCTACCTTGAATGTAATGAAAAGCTTTAACGATCAGTTCATTTGGCAAATATTTATTGAGCACCTCCTATATGCCAGGCACCCTTTTAGATGCTGAGAGTACAGTTGACCCTTGATCAACATGAACTTCATGGATCCACTTACACGTGGATTTTTTTCAATAGTAAATACTTCAGTGCTGCATGATCTGTGGTTGGTTGAATCTGGATGCGGAACCATGGATACAGAGGAACCACATACACAGAGGTGACTTTTAGGTGGGTCGGTGTACCAACCCCTGCGTTGTTCGAGGGTCAACTGTAATCAGTCCTGTAAGTCACAGCTTTTCTTTTAGTCCTGTGTTAGAAGTTTGACACGCTTCCAACTGCCCTTCAGAGTCTTAATCAGATTTCATTTTACTAATGTTAAAGCACACTTAAGCCTAGTTATAAAAAGGAAACACCCATAATGTTTCCTCTGTTGGGGATATCTATTCAGTTTTTTTCTAAGTGGGTGATAGGAAGTTGTAAGGTTATGCTGCTTGACATCTTAGAATATTGACAGTTTATCCTTCCTCCTTCCCCCACCTCTGTGGTAGGGCAGTGGTAGAGTGCAGAGAGGTGTTTGGGCTGTGGGTCTCTTGCTTCTGTTTTCTGCACGTTTAAGTGAGATCCTTCACATTTAACAAGACTTTCTCATAGGTGAGATGTTATAGTATTAGAGTTCTCCTTCAAGTTGGAAATTATCTGACAGAAAACCCTTTGCAAAGTAGAAAAAGAGTTATGTTTTGAGTTTACATCGAAAACAGATTAGATTTTTCCAGATAGTGCTGTGTACCTGTCAGTTAGGTTAGCAGGTCAGTCACCCAGTGACAAGCTTGAAAATGTGCTGTGCAAGCCTGGTGTTTTAGAGGAAAATTCCCCGAAGAATCATATTTTTATACTTTCTGCTCCGAGTTGGCTTTCACCTGAAAATCTGTTGCTGTTAAGCCAGGGTTAGTGGGTAGTGCCTTCTCATGAGACCCGATCTTGGTTTGGATGGGGCAGGCCTCCTTTAAGTGAACTAGGGCAAGCTCTAGAACAGCCCTACTACTGCTTGTTTGCACTAGTGAGACTCCTTGCTGCTGCTGGATTTAGGATTTTAGTTGATTTCAGCTTGAGCCATATTATGGATGACATTTTTGTTTTGGGGGGGGTACGCGGGCCTCTCACTGTTGTGGCCTCTCCCGTTGCGGAGCACAGGCTCCGGATGCGCAGGCTCAGTGGCCATGGCTCACGGGCCCAGTTGCTCCGCAGCATGTGGGATCCTTCCAGACCGGGGCACGAACCCGTGTCCCCTGCATCAGCAGGCGGACTCTCAACCACTGCGCCACCAGGGAAGCCCCATGGATGACATTTTTAAAGAGACACCAAGTTCTCTCTTCTCTGTTCAGAAAGTACAACACAGAGAACAAAAAGTGTAAGCTTTCTTATGTATTATACTATATTATATATAATACTATATATAATTCAAGAAATTTCAACCTCTTCTGCAGTTTCTAAACCAGCATGCGTTCAGTGGGAGAATTAAGCCCTAATGCTCTTGGTATTCATTACATGTATTGAATTAACATTCCTGTGAGTCTAGAATGGTTCTGTAGTTTCGTACTATTCTTGTGGTAATTGAGAAAATAGTCACAAAAATAAGTTAGTGTCCTGTAGTTCAAATGAGGAATCCTGGTTGAGAAAGGCTGTTCTAAAATGATAAGAAACCCTCTCCCATAAAACCCACAGACACCCAAAGATTATAGCTGTGTGAGTATGCAGTAATACGGCAGCTGCTTACGTCGTTTGAAGATGGGAAACAAAAAAGTCTCAAGCATTAGTAGCCTGGTGGCCATGATCTAGTGAAAAGAAATACTCCGCTGTTTCCTGTAATCAAGTCCAATATGAACTTGAGGGAGATAAAACCCAGTTACGGTTTTCATGTAAATCAAAACAGATTAATAACAATAACATTTTTATTTTTTTGTGCTAACTTTTTGGTCTTTTCCAGCACTTTATCTTGATTTTTTTTTACTATGTTTAAAGCAAATAAAATCAGCTATCTTGATGAGATGTGGCACTTGATTAGTCTTTAAAATAGGTAAGTGAAAAGCCTGTCAGCTCAGCAAAAGGCGAAACTATTCTGTTTGTAAATAATGTAACTGTTTTATGGAACTGAGCCCTGGGGAGGAGGACAGCACATGGTTTGTTTAACACAAAGCACAAGGGTTCTGTAGCTAATCTTAACATTTCCCTGTCTAGAGGTCTTTTAAACAGGAGCATCTATGAAATTTACGTTGTGTTTTTGCAGCTAAATCCTGATTCCTTGATTAGGAGAGCCATTATTGGTGAAGTAAACACACAGGTTAAGAAACGTTTTGTGGGGCTTCCCTGGTGGCGCAGTGGTTGAGAGTCCGCCTGCCGATGCAGCGGACACGGGTTCATGCCCCGGTCCAGGAAGATCCCACATGCCGCAGAGCGGCTGGGCCCGTGAGCCATGGCCGCTGAGCCTGCGCATCTGGAGCCTGTGCTCCGCAACGGGAGAGGCCACAACAGTGAGAGGCCCATTTTGTGGACAATGAAGTGACATGTTCATCTTGAACAAGTTCAGATTCCTAGAAATTGACAGATTAACAAGTTTCTGCAGTCTCCTTTTAAAAAACATGTTAACAAGGACCTGTTTTTTTTTAAAAGTTCAGGTCCTTGTTTTAAAATCTTGACTGTGATACTGAGACCCAGGTTTACAGATCCTTAAAGTGAAAATTTACCTTTTGCCATTCTCATCACCTTCATATTTAACATAGAAATAATTTGTGTTAATTTGTCATAGATGCTGGCCCATAGAGCCCAAGCCAGTGAAAACGCAAAGTCTCTTGCTCTCAAAGTCTTCTGCCAGGTGATCCATGGAATAAAGTTGGAGTTACCAGCTTTGTTGGGAAAGGTTTAAATAAAAACAAGATTGCTGCTGCATTAAAAAAATTTTAACTAGTTCTCTTTATTCTTACACGATAAAATTCAAAATCTGAGGTCCCGTTACCTGGGAGTAGGAAGTGGGAATGCTGTAACTTTATTTTTAAAAAAGTTTCCATGGAAAACTTGTATATTTGAAAAGGTATCACATTAGCTATAAAGAAACAAGAATATTTAAAATTTCAAGACTTTCAGTAAAAGGTACATTGCAGAGCCTCCTGGTGGCAGCAGTTCTTTGTTACCAGAGTGTCCTCATTTGAGACACCTGACGAATGGGAGCTGATTCAGAATTAGCAAAGCAGACCTACTCTACTTGTCTGTATCCTTTTCAGGCTTTTACTACAAAGATTTTAAGTAAAATAATGTGCTGAGCATTTTTTTAATTGAAGTATAGTTGATTTAAAATGTTGTGTTAATTACTTCTGTACAGCAAAGTGATTCAGTTACACATATATATTAATACATTCTTTTTTTAACATTCTTTTCCATTATGGTTTATCATAGGCTATTGAATATAGTTCTGTGTGCTATATTGTTGTTTATCCATTCTATATATAGAAGCTTACATCTGCTAACCCAAACCTCCCACTCTATCCCTCCCCCAACCCCCTGCCCCTTGATAATCACCAGTCCATTCTCTATGTCTGTGATTCTTTTTCTTCTTTTTCCTAACATGTTTATTTATTTGGCTGCACTGGGTCTTAGTTGCGGCGCACTGGATCTTTGTTGCTGGTGCGGGTCTTCGTTGCAGCATGCGGGATCTTTAGTTGTAGCATTCGAACTCTTAGTTGTGGCATGTGGGATCTAGTTCCCCAACCAGGGATTGAACCCAGGCCCCCTGCATTGGGGTGTGGAGTCTTAGCCACTGGACCACCAGGGAAGTCCCCTGTTTCTTTTTCATAGATAGTTTCATTTGTGTCATATTTTAGATTCCACATATAAATGATACCACATGGTATTTGTCTTTCTCTTTCTGACTTACTTCATTTAGTATAATAATCTCTAGTTACATCCATATTGCTGCCAATGGCATTATTTCATTCTTTTTTATGGCTGAGTAGTATTCCATTGTATAGATGTACCACATCTTCTTTATCCATTCATTTGTTGATGGACATTTCGGTTGTTTCCATGTCTTGGCTATTGTGAATAGTGCTGCTATGAACGTAGGGGTGCATGTATCTTTTTGAATTATAGTTTTGTCCAGATATATGCCCAGGAGTGGGATTGCTGGATCATATGGTAATTCTATTTTTAGTTTTCTGAGGAACCTCCACACTGTTTTCCACAGTGGCTTGTGCTGAGCATTTTTAAAATTCAGATTTTAGGTTCATCTATTTTATTTTAAATGGATTCCCTAAATAGTTAACTTATAAATGCCTTACATATGAATTAGGGAAGCCGGATGTATTGTTAGGGTGTTTTGTATTAAAGATTCCATGACTCCTGCTGCCTGTACACCTGATGCTTCTCTGATGGTGCATTTTTCAGACCTGGTGATACTTTTTGTTGGGTCTCAGTTCAGATCATCTACTAATTGAAGGGATGAATTGAATGCTCTAGGGAATTGGAAAGGTCAGTGGGAAGAAACCTGTGGCTAGCATTTGTGTAACAGTAAAAGCTCAGAAAAGTTTCCACTGACTGACTGGCTTAACTGTCACTCTTTACTCCCTCTGTGCCTGTGACCGGTAGGTTGCTGTCTAGGGTACTCATACATGTCTCGCATCAGTTGTGGAATGATTATCAAGAATGAGTGGTGTTTGTTCCCCGACCTGTTTATGCTGTTTGTTCTCATTATTGTAATGATGTAATTCAGCTATTACATAAACCAATGACTTATGAACACCAAGTTAAATGCTTTGGAAAGAGTTGATAAAGGTGAGTTAGTAAAAAATTGCTGCCTAGTTATGTGTGGGTAAGACAACTATAAAAGAATGAGGTAAATTATTAATGTCCAGAAGGATTCTACGTTCTCATTGCTTTAAAGTTCTTAAGTTCTCAGTATAATTGTTTTTTTTCAGCATCTTTATTGGAGTATAATTTCTTTACAATGGTGTGTTAGTTTGTGCTTTATAACAAAGTATATCAGCTACACATATACATATATCCCCATATCTCCTCCCTCTTGCATCACCCTCCCACCCTCCCTATCCCACCCTGCTAGGTGGTCACAAAGCACCGAGCTGATCTCTCACTAAAGCTAAAAATGGATATGGTGGAGGATGAATTATGGTTATGATTTATGAAAGGAAGACATTTTGACACTCTTGAATATGTAGACCCATACACACGAGAGGCCTGGTCCTATGTTACAAGATTAGTAAGTGAATGTTCATTTAAGTTAAAATAAAATGCTTAGGTAGGTGTATCAAATTTTTATGATTTACTCATTTATATGACTTTTTTCCGTTACCTGAACAATTACTGGTCCTGATCATTATTGATTTAAGAGAGCTTCTACTGTATTTCTTCAACCTACTAAAAATGAGGTAGACTTTTCAGCTTTTAATTCATTCATTCACAAATATTTATGGAGAACCTATTACGTGCCAGGCATTTTACTTGGCCTCAGCGCAAAACGAGGCTGATAGGGTTTCTCTTCTTAAGGAGTTTATCTTCTAGTGGCATTTTAGTGAATGTATAGTGATTAAAATAGTAATGATTTTTCTCAACAGTTATAGAATAGTTATCAAAATAAAATCTAGTCTTTGTTTTGAAGGCCAGAGCCACATCTACCTGCAGACTAGTGGTTCTCAACCCTAGCTTGAACCGTAGAATAAATAGCCTGAGGAGCTTTTGAAAATGCTGTGTCTAGGGCCCCATCTTAGACCAATTGGGTTAGAATCTCTGGGAGTGGGGCCCAGACATACAGAGATGTGCAGGAGAAGCAAGTTGAGTTCAGTTAAAAGTGTTTGATATTGCCCAAACTAAATCTGATAACCCTATGCCAGTTTGGTATAGCATTTTTATTCCTGAATCCTCTGGGGACAAATCTATATGGTGTTGGTTTGTCAGAGTTAATGATTTGTTTGAATCTTCCTAGAGAAGAAACTATCATATTAATAAAATGACTTTTCAGCTTTTTCTTGTAGAGAAGAAATTTTTAAGAAAGACAGTGAGTTGGTTGGAATTCTTCTTTGACTTTTCTCCATAGTTAGAAGTGTGTAATTTTTACCAAGGTATTTTAGCCTTCAGAAACATGCGAGAAATCTTGAGAAAAGCATCATATCTTTTATTTGCTTCAAAATATTAATGTTCAGCTTATATGAACACTTATATGAAACACTGGTTAAGGTTAGGAAATGCTGAGCCATGGGGTTCCTTTTACCAGTCATAGCATGTAGTTATAATTTTACGTATGATGAACAAAAACTAATTGATGTCAAAGGTATTAAAAAAGTCTTGAAATAAAACCTCCTCTTAAGAATGATTTCGTTCATAATTAATCTTTAGGCCCGGAAACTTTGAAAGTTGAAAGTGTAGTGCATTCATTATTTTTCTTCGTAGCTCTTGAAAATATAGTTGTGCTTTTCTTGCTTATTTTCCCACTTACATCACTCAAAAGAGGACCAGAAGTTAGTACTTTTACTTTTGGGTATTTGTTTCACTAATAATCCTTTGACATTGATGTTTTGTAGATCAGATACATTCTTACAGAAAGTTTCTTACTCTTTATGGTATCCATAAGGGATGTGATCTGGTGTTCTATGAAACCAAGGATTTATCAGGACATTACAAAAAATTCCAAAATACACATTACATTTGATTGTGAATTCTGGATTGAAAATGTAATCTAAATAGTTCAGTTCTGCTCTTAGAATACTAACGCTCTGGGGGAAGGGACGGTCTGGCACATTAGTTGAAGCACTTAGGTTTTCATCTTGTTTAGGGGTAGCTTCACCTCCCAGCACATTAACACACACACACACACACACACACACACACACACACACACACACACACACACACACACACACACACCCCTTGAAGATGGAGCTGTTAGTTTTCCCTTTCTGTGATCCCTTTATTTATCCATCCATCATGGTAAACTACTTAGGTAGCTTGATCAAAGATGTCTAGGAAGGTGGAAAAGTATCATCAACTGAAGGTAAAAGGGAAAATACTTAAAAGACTTTGTATTAAAGGGAAAATACTTAAAGACTTACTAGGTGATTAACTGGTTTGATAAAGATTTCATAGGTCCCACCAGGGCAAATGATGAGAAAACTAATAGAAGCAGAATGTTATTAGCAGTAGCAGCTAGGAGCAATTTAGCGCCACGAATACCTTATTCCTCCTATCCCTGCCTTCTGTTTTAGTTAAAATATCAATGCCTCCTATGTAGTGCTTAGTTTTCGATTCTGTAAGGTAAACAAACATGTTTTCTCCCTCCTCCTTGGAGTTCAGAAAACTGATATGCAGTGAGATGGAGTGACTTGTCCAAGGTTATTTGGCTGGTGTATTAATGAGGATTCTTCGTTTCAAGGGATAGAAACAACTCAAAGTTGTTGAAGCAAAGAAGAGAATTTATTGGCTTATACAACTAGTAAATTGAGAGATGTGGCTGGTTTCAGGCATGGCTATGTTTAGGGACTTAAACTACGTTTTAGAACACCTTCTCCTTTCGGCTTCATCTGCAGACAGGATGTCCCGTACTGGCAGTGGTTGCCTCTGGCAGCTCTTAGTTTACAGCCTGCCATTTTATCAACCCCAATGGAAAGAGAAGGTTTTTTGTTCTTCTGGAAGTATCAGCACAAAACATGATTTTCAGGTGCATTCTTGAACCAGTCATCCTTCACCGTGGCCAGGGAACTGGAGTCTTCTCATTGACCAGGCCTAGGTCACATGCCACCCCAGAAGCAATATTGAAATCATCCTTGAAAAAATTACGTACATTGAGAGTGGGGGAAGAGTAGTTCTCCAAAAAGGTACTGAGAAGACAAAAAAATAAGATCCCCAGTAAGTTATTGAACCGATGTTATTTTCAACTTCCTACTACTAAAAATGGCAAGAGAAGTACAATCAGAAAAATAAATATAATTGTCTAAAGATAGGACATGAAATCTTGAAATTTGTAGATTGTTTAATGTCAAAACCCATTTTCCTTCTTCCTGACAAGTTGAGTATTATCATCTCAACATCATAGACTAGACACTATCAAATGATCTGATCTCATTTTGACTGTTATCAGAGGAACAAGCTTTGAAGGCAACTTAGTTTTGGAATTTTACTAATAGTTTGAAATACATACGGGGGAAAGGAGGCTTAACAAGAAAAGCTATTGTTGGATTGTTTAAATTTTCCAACATTGTAAGAAGCTCCTGACTTCTGGACAGAAGGACTTTCCTCCCAGTTAACCCTGTCTTTTCCTGCCTGTCTTCCCAACCCCCCATCACCCTTCTTTTTGTTTGTCGGCTTAAGTTGATTCCTTTCTCCAATCACTCCCCCCATGGGAGCAGAGGCATAATAATCACTCTCTTCTTTAAGGAAAGTACCACAGAATGGAATTACATGTTGACATGCTTAAGAATTGTTGAGGAGAACTCATTCACCTTGTGTGGACAAGAAGCTTTGTGACTCTGAAGACCAAAATCAGAGTATCCTGTCCCAGATTTCCTTGGGCAACTTCAGCTTGGGTACCTCGGAGGACTTAGAAGCAGCCTAGATGCTGGAGATGCAGGGGCTTCTGGAAACTCTTTTTGCCCAAGATGGTTATGAGAATGGAGGTGGGAGGTAATGTTAAATGCTCAGGTTTTCATTCCTGCTGTCACCAGAATAAAAATGACCTAACTGTATTTTGGGGCCTCAGGCAGCACTGAAATGACATGCCACCTGCTGACCTAATCCATTTCACTTCTGGTACTAGGACAGCCAAAGCAATTTGTTCAGTTTGCAGTTAACTATTTACTCTTTAAAGCAACACTGAATAGATCTAGTATAAGAAATCACATACTCTATTTATCAGGAATTAGAACTTTAAAGGTGGAAAGTTATCCTTTTTGGAAGAAGTCATTTCAATATGGTGTATTTTACCTCAGAGACTAACTATGCTTTTAGAAAGCTACTTTTTGCTGTTGTTCCCCAGGAAGGAGTACAATCTGCTGATGAAATTTGAGATAACAGAAGTGTTTCTCAGTAGCAGCTGAATGGAGCAGAGAACTAGGAGACTGCTATATTTATCTTTAGGTAAATTTTGCAGTTTACTAGGGAAAAAATCTGTATAGCATGCAAGCAGATTAACTCATGTTAATCCAGCAGCTGCTTCTCTGGCAAATAGGAGAGAGGGTATGCAGCTGTAGTCCCGCACACACTCTCAGGTGCTGGGTATACTTCCTTTGTCTCAAAAACTATGCCAGGAGCCATCTATGCTGATGAGTTTCTGGTTTTTTTCATTTTAATTAAAAAAAAATCGTAATTCTCAATTTTTCCTCTCACCCATCAACATGAAGTGATTAAAACTTTTCCATTAAATGATAGTTTCAGGAGGTTGGACTCTGGTCTTGAACATTGTGTTTAATAGTTACGTATAGTACTGCAGTTGATGAATTAGAGTTATCGAAGCACCTACTTCATTGCCCTCCCAGAGATCCTTATTTCAGTAAGTAACACGCTGGCAGAATTAAGGTGTCTGCTTCCAGTTCTGCCCTCTTTTATTTCTTGTTGCTTTCTGTGATTCGGCAGCTGTGGAATTTGCTTCCCTGCGTGGGCCTCTCAGAAGCCAGCTCTCCTGCTCTCCCCAACACGCTCACAGTCAGCAGAACAGGGAAATCACACTGATCAGCACACCACTCAGCTGATCAAAGGAAGCCAGCCACTTTTCTTCAACAAGACCCAGCAGTATTAGGCACTACGCCTTCTCCTGCCGTGAGCAAGGCCACTGGAACGCTGCTGGCAGCATTAGTCCGTGTGTAGAAAGCTGCTTGTGTTCCCTTTGCCTTAGATTTGGCTTTGGCTTAGGCCTCGGCAAGGGGGGAGAAAAAGGAAAATGCCTGGACAGCCAGGATCTCTCCTTTGTAAAACTTGGTGTGAAGCATCTCCCTCCTTTGGCAATCCCTAGTGGCAGTCCCTAACTCTGCTGGGGAAAGACTTGGTAATTTTCTTTTAATTGTAAAAGAGCAGAGCCCCACAGCAAATTGAACATGTGGTGACTACAGAGAATATATGACAGTACGATCTTACATTGGTTGAATTAATAACAGATCTGGCAAATCTACAAAATTAAAATAAGCCACATTTTTTTTTAGTACTTAATCTCTTGATTCTGTTGCTTTTTACTGTTTTCTGGGTAGTCTTAACGTTATTTTGTAGGGAACCTATGGGTCTCAATGCTAATTATAATTAGTTGGATAGAGTCGGCAGTTTGCTACTCGTGGCTCTAATGGGTGTATAATTCCCTTTCTTGTAAGCAGCTGGCATTTCAGTACAGTTTATAACATGGAACATGGAAGGGACCCCCTGAGTAGGACAGTGGCTGCTCTTTGTCACTTGCAGCTGCGTTTGCAAGGGAGCATGCTGGCAACCAGCAAGGAGAGTGCTGTGACAGGTGGGAAGAGCAAAACCAGAAAATATGCTTCCCCTTTCTCTTATCCTCTTTCTATTCCCTTCTTTCCCCCCACCCTCTTCTACCTGACCTTCCGTTTTTCTTCTCTTCCCCTTTTAGAAGCCATCTGTTTCCCTCTACCAGTTCTATTTGGCTTGCAGATGCCACTATATAGGAACACGCTGTACTGGAGCTAACGTATGCTTGACCTGTACTAAACGTATGTATTTGGGCTGGGCTCAGCCTGATGCACTGAAGGGAATGCTGAGGGCCTGGCATATAAAATTTCATAAATTTTACACACCAATTCTACTAAACAGAAAAGGACAAGGTATCTTACTACCTAGATCTGAGAAATGATAGAAGACTTTTCAAAGCCTGGCCCTGCAAGTTCTGCATTACTTTCTGTTAGAGATGGGAACAACATTAGTCTGTGTATAAAAAAGCTGCTTATATTCCTTGTCTTAACCTGGGCCTAGGCAAGGCCGGGGGGTGTGGGGGGGTGGGCTGGGGGGCAGAAGGAGGAAGATACACCAACAGCCATTATCTCTTCTTTCTAAAACTTGGCGTGAAGCACTTTCATCCCTGTTGTCAGTAACACAAGTTATCGTTCTGCAGAGCTAGTGTAGCTATTCCCTGAGCAGGCACCCAGTTAATGGTCTCCCTTCAATTACCTTCTCCTTAGGCATTGCTGGTGGGAATGTGAAATGGTGCAGCCGCTTTAGAAAACAGTCTGGCAGTTCCTCAAAGTGTTAAACATAGAGTTACCATGCGACTCAATAATTTTACCCCTAGGTATGTACCCAAGAGACATGAAAACATATGTCCAAACAAAACTTGTACACAAAATGTTCATGGCAGCATTATTGATGATAGCCAAAAAGTAGAAACAGCCCATCAACTGACAGATGGTTAAATAAGATGTGGTATACCCATACAATAGAATATTACTTGGCAGTAAAAGGAATGAAGTACTGATGTATGCTGCCACATGTGAATCTTGAAAACACGCTAAGTGAAAGAATCGAATCACAAAAGACCATATACTTTATGATTCCATTTATATTAAATGTCTAGAATATGCAAATTTACATAGAAAGTAGATTAATGGCTGCCCAAGGCAGAGGGGGGTGTGTGTGTGTGTGTGTGTGTGTGTGTGTGTGTGTGTGTGTGTGTGTGATGGGGGAATGGGGAGTGACTGCTAATGTGTTTGGAATTTCTTTTGGGGTGATGAAATGTTCTAAAATTGATAGTGGTGATGGTTGTATAACTCTGTGAATATGCTAAAAGCCATTGAATTTGTACATTTACATGGGTGAATTGTATGGTATGTGAATTATGTCTCAATAAAGCTATTTAAAAAATTATCACTACATATTTCATTTGGTCTGAAGGCACTGAATTGAATTGTCTTTCCTAAAGTTGTAGAGGCTAGGAGAACCCATATTCCCAACAAGAATACCAGTCTAATAAAGGTAATGACTTATTTGCACAGTGTGTCCTTGTTTGCCCTTAGTTTTCACATGCTTCATCTAATTTGATCCCCATTGAACCCTAGTGTGCAGATGAAAGTGACATACATAGAGAAAAAGTGACTTCTCTAAGATTATACAACCAATAAATGATAGAGCAAGTATTTAATCTCAGGCTTTCTGTTTCCTAGTCAGTGCACTCTGGTCAGAACAATGTCAGAATTGCAAAGAAGGTAATGGTGTGACCCTTGATGTTTTCCAGATTCTTAATTATGCTTAACCCTTTCACCTCTTGAATATGACTAGAAAAGTCACTCACTTTCTCTGTCTTGTTTTCCTTATCTGGAAAATAGAGATAAGAATGTCTCCCGTCTCAAAAGTCACTTAACGTCCTGTCTTGGTTTCTTTTTCTAAAGGTGGGAGCTAGGAATGTATCCTATCTCATGGACATATAATAAAAACTAACTAATAAAAAACAATTATGAAACATCTTGCCAAGCTATGAAAATTCTTTATAACAAACTATCAAAGAGTCTTGTTTTTTCCTTTCCTTTATATTGTACAAACTCACAACCTCAGTGGGACGTAGTAATAACCACTTATATCACTTTTCTCTAAGGAGCTCAGAGCATTTTACAGACACTATCAAAGTAATCCTCTCTACATCCCCGTGAGTTACATAGGGAGCTGGTATCAGAGGAACCTAGAGTACAGAGAAGTGAAGTAACTTGCCTGAAGCCTTTATTTCGGTCTGGGTCTATACTATATTTACTGCTCATTTATTTGCCTCTGGTGATATTTATTTGGTCAATTACATTTATTCTCTATGAGGTTGTCACTTGTTAAACATGAAAACAATGCCTGAATAGCCCTCCTGAATCATTTTAGATCACCTTAAACTTTATTGAGGGTAAAGCTGTTTATTTTGACCTGACAGTGTCATTCTTTTGTTTGTTTGTTTTTTAGTTTATTTATTTATAAATAAATTTATTTATTATTTCATTTTATTTATTCATCTTAAAATAAATTTATTTATCTTTAAATAAATAAATGAATTTCTTTATTTATTTATTTGGTTGTGTTGGGTCTTAGTTGTGGCACGTGGGATCTTTGTTGCCGCATGTGGGATCTTTTGTTGCAGTGCGCGGGCTTCTCTAGTGTGGCACACGGGCTCAGTAGTTGTGGCACACAGGCTGCCTAGTTGTGGCACATAGACTGTCTAGTTGTGTTGCGTGGGCTGTCTAGTTGTGGCGTGCAGGCTTAGTTGCCCCGCGGCATGTGGGATCTTAGTTCCCTGACCAGGGATTGAACCCGCATCCCCTGCATTGAAAGTCAGGTTTTTAACCACTGGACCATGATCTAGCCTAGAAAACAGTGCACAACTCCTGAATATATACTTTTGATTTGATCATTCACTATGGGGTACGGTGCCAACTGTTTGCCCTGCTGTGTAGACAGGTGAAATCCTGGATGAGTCTTCGGAAACTATTCTCATTTGTCCAGACACTCTTAACAGAGTGAAGGCAGACTTCCTTCCAAGTTGTTGAGTTTTACAGTACGTTTACATGTAGCAAGCTCATTTACCGTCTGCTTTACAACCTAGATCTTCACCACCGCCATCATCATTTAATATTATTTTGGTCTTATGGCTTAATGCCATTACCAACCCTTCTGACAGAGAATATATATGTGAGGAATGTGTAAGATGATTAGAAAGGCCTGTATGAGATTGCCTTAGGGTAGCTTCTAATAACCCACCAGGTAGCAGAGTGAAGCCTGACCCATCTATTGGAAAATAGTAAATTCGGCTTTTCTCTTTCCTTGTGTTAAGAGAAGCTGTAGTTTCTTGCTGAGGCTGTCCTGGCAAGTTGTTTTGGTTGTTTGGTTTTTTTTTGGAGGAGTTTCTTTTTTGTCATATTTATCTCTCATCTTACTTGATGGAGGTGCACTTTTTCCCCCAGGAGTGGATTTTCCTTCATATTAGCCTTGTTGGTGTGCTGCCCCAGGGGAGACGGCCCCAGTGCTGTTGCCACGGTCCTGTGTACAGTTAATTAAACCTCCTGCTGTGGACTGGGTTTCTGCAGCCTCTGTTCACTGATGTGTGTGAATTGAGTGAAGCACATGTACACAAGCTCAGGCGCACTCGTGGAAACAAACCCTGAAAATAGCAAAATATGAAGTTGAGGTAAAGCCTTCAGCTTTTAAATGAGCTTGGTAATCTGGCTAGCTGAATGCCAGAACTTAACAAAGCTGAGAATTGCATTTCTGAAGATAAGCCAGGCACTTTTTGTGTTTTTATCTTTTCTTCCCCAAATGTATTGAGTTTTAATATGGCGCTTTATCTCTCTGAGCAAGAAAGCAGAGCCCGTGGTGCGCTCATGGGCCACTGGGTCTAACCCAAAGTGGAGTTTCTCCTCATTTCCCTGGTGACCACATGCCAAGTAGGTAAACCTTGTCCAGAGTCTTCTCCCTAGGACATGTGGCTGCCATATCCTCATTGCAGCATAAAGGGAACTCACAGAAGGCGAGAGTAGGGCTTTCGAAAAATCTAGTAACCTACATGTTTTAGAGAACAGATAGTGATTTCCTTTGAAGTTAGGCCCCTGCCCTTTTTCATCAACTAAATGTGCAGAGAGAGAATCTTGATTTCCAGCCTGTCTTCTTTGAAATACTTTGTAGTGCTTTGGATCCTTCTTGTGACTCTATTAGGACCTAAAATGCTTATATAAGAAAAAAGTAATTTTTTTCTAATTCTCATCTTGCTTACTCGGGTAAAATATAGCAAGTAATCAGGCTGGGGTAGCAGTGGAGTCTTGAAAACATATCAGTTGCTGAATCAGGCAGCCTCTCTGTTCTTTTTTCCACCCATCCCAGCTCCACTCAGCAAATTTCAACTGTGTATTTTTATATGAAATCCGTCAACCAGGAAGTGTTTTTTCAGCCCTCCTCTGTTAATATCTAGATGTGTGCTAATGCTTATGATCTTCAGTAGGGAGAAAGGAGTAAACACATACATAGCAGAACAGGACACTGCATAATAGAGTTAGTATGTGGTATAGATAATGAGAAGTGAGAGGTTAGGAAACCCAGATAGGACCTGGATCCAGAAAGGCAGAAAGAATGGAGGCATTCTAAGAGGAAGCATGTGAGCAGAGGCAGGGATATAGTAAGGAAAGTGATATGTAAGAACAAACATAAGAACTTTACTGTATGCTAGAATTTTTCATAAAATGTGTTGGGAAACAGTGAAAATTAAGATTGAGTGGTTATGATAAGGCCTGGTATCAGAAGGCTTTAATTGACCATACTGTCCTTAGCCTAGAACTAGACTTGCTCGGAGAACTTTGGTCAGTACCTGTCTTTTGAATGGAATGCTTTAGCAGTTGAAGGGTGGAATGAGTTTGTATTTGGAGGAGGTAAGGTTTCATTGGCCTGTTTGCTTTGTTTGTTTGTTTATTTTGCTGAAACAACATATTCACGGAACTACATCAATTCTCCATCTTGTAGAAGGAAGTTAAGAGAGCAGGGTTTTTCCCTTTAGAAGGAGTTTTGTTTCCTAGTTGTGAAATCTTGGCCTGTTTCCTTATAAATGAGAATGTTTGTGAGTGAAAGAATGGGTTTAAAGTTTAAAAGAGTTTGGATAGCTGTTGCAGAAGCGAAATTGATTTATAACCTTGCTTCCTGATCTGGGGTTGCCTGAAGCAATAAGAGTAATCTTACCTATGGTAAGTTGTACAGGGTGTCACATAGAAATATTGTTTGTTTGAAAGATAAAATATGAGATCCAAATGGGGGAGGGGAGGGGGAGGAGGGTAGTAGTTCAGGGGGCCCTGGCAGTGTAAAGATTGGGAATTTCTGTTGTAAATTATAATTTTAGATTTGAGTAGGAACGGATGACCCTAAAATTTCCACTTGTATCTTTTACCTTAATATGAATTTTCAGTATTTGTTTTTCTACTTGTTTAAGGTATATTTTCATTTAATAATATATTCTCAATAAAACCAAAAGGAGCCTATACCTGTAATGTAGGTAGGCTTTTGAATAGTAGTGTATTTTACAGTTCGTTTTCCTGTATCTTGTGTTGTGTTGACAGTGCTATTATTAATCTCATTTAAACAGTAGTGCTTAGGTTGAAACTTGATTCTAGTCGATTTTATTATGATAAGTTTACCATCTTCTCAAATCTAGTACTCCTCTAAAGCATTGTTACTATATCATGAAGGTAAAAACAAATTTACAGCTGTTAACCACAAACCTAACCTTTCCTCAGTTTGCTTGATTTACTACAAATTAAATTATATTATGCCTGATATAAATCATTAAGATATAATTTAAAGCAGTTGCTGTGATCCATCTTTTACTGTTTTCTGCTCTCACGTCCAAATATGGAACTTCAAGTTTGAAAGACAGTGAAATGATTAGAAAACTGCCCTTCTGGAGTCCTAAGCGAGCGCTCATTTCCATGTTGGTATATGACAGTGGGATCCTTTCAGCTCTGAGCCGGAGATGCACACATTGCATTCAGGATGGAATGTTTGCTCCTTGACTTGTCTGCTTGATTTAAATATTCATACTTCACCAGAAGGAAAAAGCTGCTGACCTCTAAAAGTGGGTCAGTTTTTTTTTGTAACGGCCCTTTTGGCACTTTGCATCGTGTTAATACCGCCTTAGAGCTGGGGAATAGTTTGGCAGAGCTCATCTTTATCACTTCAGGGGCCAAGGCTTCACTAGGCCAGTGTGAGGAGAGAGCACTGCAGATATTAATAGCCAGAAGACCGTGATATGGGCTTTATCTGCCTTTCTGTTTGCTTTTCTAGTTGTAGAATATAGTATGTTAGCCAGAAAGGATTAATTTGGGAAAAACCTTTATATGTAAATGAATGATAAAGGTGACGACGTAAGTAAACAGCAGTAGCCTGTGTCTTCAGATGCATGATATTTCGGAATAAATCCCATAATTGCATAAACTTGTTTTATTTCTCTTTTTGAATATGATAACTTTTGAAAGAAGTGTTTCGAGAGAATGGGATCATTGTTAGGTTGTGAATCTTATTCCTACATTATTTATTTAAGCTTAATGATTATATAAAGTGTACTTTGTATTGATTAAGTTTCTAACATCTAAGGGACCCAAAAGGCATTTTAAACATGAATGTCATTTTTTTTATCCTCACAAAATTAAAAACTTAAATATCTCTTATGAAAAGGAGGGGTAGGACAGTAAGATGAGAAAGGGAGTGTTAGAATAATATGAGGTACTAGAGGGAGAGAGATCTTCTGGACATCCTGATTACCATGTCTTAGTCATAGGACATAAGTGAGATTGAGAGAGTTCAAATTACTTGTCCAGGAGAAATGTTACACATTTCACCAGTCTCTTCCTTCAGTTTCCCAGGATTTACAAAAAAGTCTGGTTTCAGTCCAGTCTTACAATGTGTCCATGGCCTGTCCCGTACCTGATCTTAGACCAACTTGAGTGGTGATGGATTCTTCCAGAATTGCACTGATCACACAAGCTAATACAGCTTCTTCTAGGATCTTCTTGATCATTGTCAAATTCCAACTCCCACTTTAAAATGCCCAAAGACGTGTCCAGTGTTCTAAAAGTTTGGTTCAAGAATCCCTAAAATTTTGAAATATGCTCTCTTGAGGAATATGGTCGGTCATGTGGCTCTCCCACAGACCCAAGATGTGTTTGCTTTTATTAAAATGATAAGCACTATATTTATTTGCCTGATGCCCTGGAAAATAGCGAGAATATTATTGAACTGGTAATTCTGAGGAGTTACTTATTTACCTTTCTTTAGACTGTGTGTTCCAAAAGATTGTTCTGAAGATCTAAAACCATATTAAATATAGTAGGGGAAATAGCCATTTTTAATAGTTAAACAGACGTACAGGATTTAAAAAATGAATTAGATGAATCCTGTTCTCAGGGATCTTCTGGGGTATATCATTACTATAATGCATGCAATCTTTCTGTAACAGAAATGCCTACTACTGAAGTGTTTTAAGGATGAAGTGTTGTGTTGTCTACCTTCAGATGGTTCACGGGGAAAAAAAGATACATGATGATTTGGAGAAGGGTGGGAGGATATATGGATATTGGTTTATTGAAGGGGTCATTGTATTATTCTTTGAACTTTTCTGTATGTTTGAAATTTTACAAAATAAAAAGTAATAAAAATAAAACCAAGAGATGCTTCCTAATTTATTTTAAATCTGGGTCTTCATGTATTAGGTATCCTTACAAAGCAACAAGTTGGGCAGAACCTGTACCTTCAGAATCCTGACGTGAATACTTTACTAAGTAGATCACACCACCGCTGAAAGAAGCAGGTAATCTTGGCCTGCCTGTAGTTGAAACCAAGGAGAAGAAACTTCTAACTTTCAGATTAACCCCTTGGTTAATGTACCCAAGATAAATTTGACCCAGATGACTAAAAATAATCCGTTTTTTGAAGCGTTTAGTAGTGTGCAGCAAAAAAAGTCATTGCTCAACAGAAATAACCACACACAAATCAGTAGTCAACATAGTACTTTCTCTCTACATCCCGATGTTTCTAAGATCTCATTTGTTAACAACTTGTCTTTTCCATCCTTCTAACTTTTTTCCTTTTTTTAGTGACTTTTACTGTGTTTGAGAAGCATTTGTGTGTGTTAATGAAAATTCAGTTTTTAAAAATATGACCAGTTTTGCTTCTGTGTTTCACAGTGTGTTTTGGGGGGTCATTGGGGAAGGAGATGATGGAAAAAGGAAGGAGAATAGGAGGTTGGATTTTTGTATGTGTTTTAATGAAGAGAGAGAGAAATGAATGCGTGTATCTAGTGCTCCCTGTATTATCTTCACCATGAAAAATCAGCAAGGATGACCTATTTATTATATACAGGCGTGGTAAACTCTGGTACACTGACAAAGGATGGGACCAACCTGGGAAGTCCTTAATCTTGCTAGATCAAGAACCTTAATCTTGTGTGGTGTGTGAGTGGGTGTGGGTGTGTAGTACCCTCCTCTGAGCTCTGTCAGTGTAGTCCTAAGGGTGAATAGATTTACATTTTTTTTAACATCTTTAATGGAGTATAATTGCTTTACAATGATGTGTTAGTTTCTGCTGTATAACAAAGTGAATCAGCTATATGTATACATATATCCTCATATCCCCTCCCTCTTGCATCTCCCTCCCACCCTCGCTATCCCACCCCTGTAGGTGGTCACAAAGCACCGAGCAGATCTCCCTGTGCTATGCAGCTGCTTCCCACTAGCTATCTGTTTTACATTTGGTAGTATATATATGTCAATGCTACTCTCTCACTTCATCCCAGCTTACCCTTCCCCCTCCCTGTATCCTCAAGTCCATTCTCTACATCTGCGTCTTTATTCCTGTCCTGACCCTAGGTTGACCAGAACCATTTTTTTTTCCGATTCCATATATATGTGTTAGCATACGGTATTTGTTTTTCTCTTTCTGACTTACTTCACTCTGTATGACAGACTCTAGGTCCATCCACCTCACTACAAATAATTCAATTTCGTTTCTTTTTATGGCTGAGTAATATTCCACTGTATATATGTGCTACATCTTCTTTATCCATTCATCTGTCAATGGACACTTATGTTGCTTCCATGTTAGATTTACATTTAACCAGAGAGGAATGGGGGAGCTCTTCCTGGGTTTTTACTATTTAAATAATCAATTCATGAAAGAGAATCAGTGCTATAAGAAAAAATTGCAGTGGTATTTAAACTTGAACATCTATAGACTTCTCCACTCCTCACCATAGTATGCAGTTTTGTATAAGATGCTTCAGGATTGAATTGTGAGCAAGTGTTTACCAGCAGGACCTCTTAAAGTAGTCCTTTAGCACATACTCTTATTTTCCATACACTAGATCATATTAGTTGCTAAACGCTAATATACTACAATGAGTAATCCAGCTGTTTTACTCTGAAAATCACCTTAGATTATACAAGTGCTGTAGTGCCACAAGCCCTCTCCCTCCCCATGTTTTTAAAATTGCTATCCACAAATTATATCTCCTACTTGTAATTATATTGCTAAATTATTGGAATGAAAGATTCCCTAAAAAACTTTATTATAGTTTGTGTAACATAGTGTTTTTCTTTGTTTATAAACTACAAGTAGTATCATCGCTGAGTAGTGTAGGTATTTTCTTCCACTACCAGCCAACCCTGCCTCCATCCTACCACCATTCACCACTGAGGTTGGACCACTAGGTTTAATGAAATTCTGTTTCCTATGTGACTTATATTCTACCCACTAAAATACAAGAGTAGAGTGAAAAGTCACTTGGGATTACTGCCAGAGGTTGTTCAGAAGAAACCAAATCTAGTAACCCTGTTATATCTGGTATAGTTCATACTCAGAGCCAGCACAAAATGACTTGGAAGGTTAAATTCTCCTACTGGAACATTTTCAGTTACATGTGCTTTAGGCTTATAAAAGGTCTAATCTCTTTTCCCAAAAAATGCTGTCCGTATCAAATAATAGTAAACTTATTTGAGGGTTTTTTCATAGATGTGTTGCTTGGAAGTGTTGGGAAGATGCAGAAAAGGAAACAGATTGATAAGCATTCAGTGTTTTTCATTCATGCAGATATTTTTAATCATAGGAAGAATTTTAACTTATTTTCTCTGACTTTAGTCAAGGAGTCTAGAAAGCTGCAGATTGTGCAGTTTTAACTGAGGTCCTGATAGTGTTCTGTAATTTTAGTTTGCTCTTTATAATATTGACCTTTTGTCTTTACTACTGAGAAGGGTGGAGTGAAATGCAGAATTGAATTCAGTCGTTATAATCTACAACTAAGCCTATACCTGTCTTGATTTTTAAGATATTATTGACTGATATGAAGCGTATGACTATTAGAGTACAGGTCTCTAGGTTTAAGTTAGAGCTCCCTGTGCTGACCATTACATGCTTCCTGAGAATTAATATTGTAGTAAAAATTATGGTGAACTGCTTCCTTTCAAGATGGGCCCTGTACTTACATGTGTATTCTGAGACTTCCCCACACATTCACTTTGCCTGGGACAAAGCCTTCTTCTGGACTTTCATGGCCACACATATATTGATTAGCTAAACCTTTATTTGTACGTATAAGCAGACAAGAAAAAAAATTACTAGTTATATGAAGAGAATCAACAGCTTGAAAGTGGGGAATGAAGCTGAGCAGTCAAACCAGATCCCTCACCCCACCTCTGCTAATGCAGCTAATGTGAGAAAACAGGAGATAACTTTTTAAATTTTTCATTAGTATTCTCACTGAGGTTTGAGAGGATATTATTTCATCAGTAAAACAAAAACAGGCTATCCTTATTACCGTCAGTTATGTGGCCTGTAAGGTCTCATGGCCTGTCCTCATTTCCTCCTCTCCTCCAGCCACATGGGGCTCCTTGCTGTTCTTGAACCTTTTGGGCTCTTCCCACCTTCAGGCTTTAGAGTGGCCATTCTCTGTGCCTGGGAAGCTCTTAAACAGACACACAGCTTTACCTCCTTCAAGAGACTAGAGTGTGATTTGGCAAATGGTAGGTGTTCAGTAAATAGTTTTTGAAAGATTGAAATGAATAGGCGTATTCAGAAGTAAATGTAATAGAGGGAGTGAATAACACAGTGGACTCTGCAAGAAGATGAATCAGTAAGTCAAAAGAAAATTAAATTTTCCTGTAACATAGCAAAGAGTCAAAGCGGTGGGAAATATGAGAGAGAAAAATAAACATGGATACTAGATCTAAGTGATTTAATATCTATATAATAGTTTCAAAAGAAAAACTGATCAAAGAACTTACAGAAGAAAAAAATTTCTGAGCTGAAAAAAAGCCTCAGATAGGTAAAGCTTAGCATCAGGTGAGATTATTTTGGGAAAAAAGGACTCATCCTATTGCTAAAAATGTTAAGTACTTAAGGAGAAGAATCCCACTAACCTCTCAATAGTTAATAATGACAACCAAAAAAGTTACTTGTAAAGGAATAAGAATCAGATGAACGTTACATTTTTCATCAGCGTGAGGATACAGGATTGTGACGCTAGAACTTCATATTTAGGATATGAGTCATTTAGGTGTGAGGGTAAAAGACATTTTTGGACTCACAAAGTATACTTTTCATATAGCCTTTCCGAGAAACTTTTTGTCTGAAAAACTTTGGTTGGATGTGCTTCAGTCAAATTAGTCAGAATTAAAGAAAGAATCAGTAAACAAAATGAGAAGTTGATTCTTTGAAGTTATCAACAAAAGTAACAAACCATTAGCAATACTGACCAAGGGGTAAAAAGAGAGTAGATTATTCTGGATGTTCTAGATAGTACAATAACATAGGAAAAAGGCATGAAAAATACTGTTGGAACAATAGATGTGTATTGTCATTATTTGTGGATGATGTGATTGTCTACCTAGAGAAACCAGGAGTATCAATGAACATTACTACAGCTAATAACAATAAGGTGGCCACCTACAGGATAAAATCAAAGCCAAGAACTTTCCTTCATATCAGGAGTATTCTGTGAGGAAATAATAATGGAAAAAATTATCTAGTTACAAAAGCAAGAAATCTTTTAAAAGATAGAAATAAACTTAACAAGAAATGTATAATACCTGTACCTTTACCTATACTTATGGATATAAAAGGATTTGAATAAATGAAGATCTGTATCTTCTTTCTGGATGGAGTCAACATTTTAAAGAAGTTAATTCTTCTGAAATCTAAACATTTAATAGTGTTCCATTCAAAATCCAGTGGATATTTTGAGGAATTTGACAGATTGATTCTAAAGTTCACCTAGGGCTTCGCTGGTGGCGCAGTGGTTGAGAGTCTGCCTGCCGATGCAGGGACACGGGTTCGTGCCTCAGTCTGGGAAGATCCCACATGCCACGGAACGGCTGGGCCCGTGAGCCATGGCTGCTGAGCCTGCGCGTCCGGAACCTGTGCTCCGCAACGGGAGAGGCCACAACAGTGAGGGGCCCGCGTACCGCTAAATAAATAAATAAATAAATAAAGTTCACCTAAATGTAACCAAGGAAACTTTGGAAAAGAGTAATGGGGGATGGTACACTTCTGGCCCAGACCTGTAATCCAGCTGCTACTGAACAACTTCACTTAAATGTCCCACAGGTTCCTCCAACTCAGGATGTCCCAAACTGATCTCATTATCTTCTCTCCAGCTTGTTTCCCCTGATGTTCCTTATTGCTTTAAATATTATTGCTTTAAATATTACTGTCTACTATAATATTAAAGCCAGAAACCTGAAGGGCATCCTTGATTGTTCCCTTTTACTCATCTCCAAAATTCAGTCATTAGGTCCTGCCAGTCTTCCTCTTAAATAGCTCTTAAGTCTATCTTCTTTCCATAATCGCTGCTTTAGTCCATGCCATTATCATCTTTTGCTTGGCTTATTAAAAGAGGCTCTTTGTGGATCTCCTTGCTTCCGGTCTTCCTCCCTTCCAATTACTGTAACTAGAGTGAGTCTTCAAAAACACAGATCTGAATCCTTGCTTAAAACCCCTCAATGTCTTCTCTTTGCTCTTAGGACTAAGTCCAGAATCCCCAGATGACTTAAAAACCTGTATGATCCTCACCTACCTTTCCCACCCTCTCTTCATTCTACTCTTTCTCTCATTCCAAACACCAGCCATTTGGGGGCTTCTCTCACTAACTAAATGGGCCCTGATCCTCTGTGCCTTTGAACTTAACCATTCTTCCTTCTGAGGTACTGTTCTTCCCACCTTCGCAAACTCATATCCATCCTCAGGTCTCAGTGTAAAAACCATTTCCTCCTGGAAGCCTTCCCTGACCTCTACATCAGGTTAGGTCCAACTGTTGGATGTTCACCTAGTGCATCCTATTCCCTTTAATCTAGCACTCATTTTATTTTATTGTAACTCTTTATCTTTTCTTGGATCTAGGTTTTAAACTCCAATGAGAGTTAGGACATCATCTTTTTATTCAAGAGGATATTCTCTGTGCCTTGTACAATGTAATGTGTTCAATAAATGTGTGTAGTGAAATAATTAACTGCCAGAATCAAAAACATACTAGAAAGTTATAATAGGGGAAATAGTGTTATGCTGGCAGGAACAAACACATCAGCAGAACAAAACAAACTCAAAAACAAAACTTTAATATAAGTTGGAATTTAATGTATTATAGAAGTAGGGAAAGATGGATTATTTAATAAATGATATTGGAACAATTAGCTATCCACTTAAGGAAAAATATCAAGTGAGATTCATACACTAGTTAGGACTGTTTTTGTTGCATATTGCAAACTCAACTCAAACTAGCTTAAGCCAAAAAGAATTTATTGGAAGGATTTAAAGGTATCATTGAAAGGAGGGAATAGCTGAACAACTAAGCTTCAGGAATTCAAGAAGCAGCAAACCTTTTAGCCCTCATGGACTCAATAGCTAAGATATTCTTTCTCTTATATCTTATGTTCTCAGCTTTATTTTCTCCTATGGTAGACTGAACTGTGTGGCAGGGAATGTAGCCTCCAGCAGTTTCCAGGCTCAGAACTTTGTCATCTTGTGAAGAAAAGTACTGTCTAGTCTTATCTCCATGTTGAACATCCCTGAGGAAGTACTTTGATTTCTGTGGCTTGGGTCACATGCTTGCCCACAGTCCCCATCTAAGGCTTAGAGCAATTTCTATGTCCAGGGAGACAGGGTAACGTGAGCTCCTACACTGAGTGTGTGTTGGTTTCTGTGGGGGCATGTGTGTGTGTGTGTGTAATTGTGTGCATTGGAAGGAGGGTGGTGGTAAGAAGAAAGCCTTCTCAAAAAAAGGAAAGTAGGGAGCACAGCCACAGCCACTCAGGGACTTGTGATGAGCTGACAATCACTCTAGTTTTTGTCTGCTCTTACCTCTATTTCACATCATACTCAAAAAATACATTTAAAATGGATTAGAGAGCTTCTCCGGTGGTGCAGTGGTTAAGAATCTGCCTGCCAATGCAGGGAACATGGGTTCAAGCCCTGGTCCGGGAACATCCCACCTGCCGCGGAGCAACTAAGCCCGCACGCCACAACTACTGAGCCTGCACTCTAGAGCCCATGAGCCACAACTGCTGAGCCTGCGTGCCACAACTGCTGAAGCCCACAGGCCTAGAGCTCGTGCTCCACAGCAAGAGAAGCCACCGCAATGAGAAGCCCGCACACCGCAACAAAGAGTAACCTCCACTCACTGCAACTAGAGAAAAGCCCACGTGCAGCAATGAAGACCCAATGAGGCCAAAAAAATAAAAATAAATAAAATAAGAAAAATAAAGTGGATTAGAGGTAAAATATAAAAATACTAGAAGAAAACAGTTTTGTTGGTTTTAAAAAAAATATTGGAGTGTGGAAGACTTCCTTAGCATGATAAGAAGACCAGAAACCATACAGGGAAAGACTAAATAACATAATGGGAAAAAAGAAGAAAAGCCTTCTTTAAGGCACAGGCAGTAAAAACAAAATTGCAAGAACAGCAATAAAAAACCCAAGAAAAATATTTTCAACACATGTCTTACAAGGGGTTATTAGTCTTATATTTAAAGAGTTCTTATGAATCGTTAAGAAAAGGATGAGCATCCCAAGGGAAAATTAGGCAAAGGACATTAATAGGCAGTTCACAAAAGAAGGAAACATGTTAGTATACATAGAGAGAAGGAAACCTCAATGGACAAATAAATGAAAGTTGATCAACCTTATTAGTAGTTAGAGAAATGAGATTTAAAATCACAATGAGATACCACTTTGCTTCTGCCAGATTGGCAAAAATTAAAATATCCAACAGCAAAAACTGTTGCCAAAGATAGAGCAGCAAGAAACCGTGTACATTGCTGGATGAAATGTAAACTGGTTCAACCACTTTGGAAAACAATTTTGTGTTTTCTACCAAATTTGAAGACGTGTATATGTTGTGACCCACCAGTTGTACTCCTAGGTACGTACTCTAGAGCAGCACTGTCTAATAGAAATAGAGCAGAAGCCACATATGTAATTTAAAGTTTTCTAGTAGCCCCATTACAAAAAAGTGAACAGATGATTAATTGTAATTATATCATAATGATTAATTTAATTGTATATTTTATTAAATTTATTAACTATAAACTTTCTTTAGATATAAATATATTTAAAATATTATCATTTCAATATATAATCAGTATTAAAAATTACCAGTGAGATATTTCCCTTGAAATCTGGTGTGTATATTTTGCATTTACAACATAACCTCAAGTAGCCACATTTCAAGTGCTCAATAGCCCTGTGTGGCTAGTGGATGCTGTATTGGACAATGCAGCTCTAGAGGCCCTCTTATACTAGAATATTCATAGCAGCCTTTTAAATAATAACAGAAAATTGAACCAATCTAGATGTCCTTTGACAGGATAGATAAATTATGGTAAATTTCCACAGTGGAATACTGTCTATACTTTTTTAAAAAATGAATGAACTACAGGCGTATGTATCAACATGGAGAATTTCACAATATTGGGCAAAAAAGAAATACAAGTCACAGAAAAAATATCAAAACTGATAAAACATTGTGGGTGGATAGTTACCTAAGTGGTAAAGTTATAAAGGAAAAAGAATAATTAAAAAAATTTCAGAAAAGTAACTACCTCTTGGGCAGAAGGAGAGGGATGCAGTTGGAGAGGGGCTCACAGGGATGCAAAAAGATTGATAATAACCTGTTTATTAGAGATATGTATGTATGTATATACATACACATTCATACATACATATGCACACACACACACACACTTCTGTATAAATTGTTCGCTGTATTAAAATCACTAGTGGCCAGTAGATATGAAGTGTTACTCATTTTCACTAATCAAAGAATTATAAATAGAACAATAATGAAATATTTTTTGCTTATCACTAATCAAAGAATTATAAATAGAACAATAATGAAATATTTTTTGCTTATCAAACTGGTAAAAATATCTTAAAGGTGTCAAGTCCATGTACTTGTAAGGAATAGACAAACAGGCAGTTCACATACTATTGATGAGAATACACAGCCTCTCTGGAGAGCAGTTTTGGAATAGGAATCCAAGTTTTAAATTGGACTACCCTTTAACCTAGCAACCTAACTTCTAAGAATTTATTCTCAGGAAAGATTCAGGTAAATAAATAAAGATATTTTTACGAGGATGTTCATTAAAGCTTTTTTTTTTTTTATAACAGTGGAGAATTGAAAACAACATTCACTGTAGTGGACTGGTTAAATGAAGTATGATATATTCATAAGTGCAGTTAAGAAAAAGAAGTAGGTGATACATGTATTGACATGAAACACGTCCATGACATATTGTTAAGTAAGGGCAGAACAATGTATGATATACAATCCCAATATTGTTATATAAAATTAGAAAAACATCAGAAAGAATAAATCAAACAAATAACAGTGCTTATCTCTGAGGCAGATGGATGATTACTTGATATTTTAGTATTTTGAAACATTTTAAATGAAATTGTATTATGTTTATAAACAGGAAAATGTAGGGATATTCCCCCTTTTTTTCTTAGGAGATGGGCATCATTTCATGTAACAGGATCCTAAGGACACTGGATGTTGCTCTAGAAGTTATCTAAGTCAAACTCTAGTGTCTTTCCTTTTGAGAAATTTATACATTAGGACAGTTTTCTTTTTAAAGCAGCTCTTAAGATTTTGGCTTTGACTGTGATCTAAGCTATCAGCTTATAGAGCTATGGTTTTCATTTTGGTTAGGAAAAGGAGGCAGGGGGGTGGGGCAGAGACATGCATTGGGGAAATTGGGTAATTGTGTGACACAATCCAATCCAGAACCTTGGACTCATAATAGTGCTGCTAACTTTAATTAAGCATTTATGTCTCACCCCATTTCCACAGTCTCTGGGTAAGTGTCACTTCTGAAAACTTAAGAATAATTCCAGCTTTTGTGTATAGTGTTAATAAAGTCTCTGAAAGAAATGAGATTATTTCATCCTTTGCTAGGCACTGTTAGGCATTACAGACAAAAGCAGAGGAAGAGTCCCGGCCAAACCCTTTTGATTTGACCTGCCTCAGAGTGCCTGTTAATCTAAAGAGAAATGAATCTACTAACTAAACAATTTAAAATATATACTGCCTTGTTATGCATGTTTATTACAAACTTTATAGGAAATGAATTTGTGCAGTCTGCATAAACAATTAGGTTGAATCCTGCCACATGTCCACCTCATTGTCCTGTTGACTGTCTTTGGGTTCCTGTTTCTAGGCTTCAGCTCCATTACCTTCCCTTCCTCCTCTCTCTCAGCTCATGGTTTCAGGGACCACAAGGGCTCCATCCCACTCTACCACTCTAATAGTCTATGATTCTTTGCTGTTGGTTTTTTTTTTTTTTTTTTGGCCATGGAAGTGACATAATCAATCTGAGTTATGCTTTCTTGAAATTAATCTGACGGCATTGTATCGAAAGGGAGAAATGGGATGCAGACGTAGAGTTAGAATCATATTGCAGTTTAGGGATAAGGAAATTATTTCTGACACAGGTAAGGGGCAAGAAGTACGAGGAAGAGAGGTTTGGAATGAATAGGACTGCGGAGGTGAACAAGAATCAACAGGATTAGGAATTGGTTGAAACTGGGCCATAAGGCAGATGAAGAAACAATGAGAGATGATTCTGAGACTTTGAGCTGGGGAGGCTAAAAATGGATGGCACGAGGGCACTTCTTTACTAAGTACGCTCTTGTACAAGAATTTCTCGTAGAACTCCACTCAGTAATATAGTCTCTAGCTCCTTCTGGTTCTGCGTTATTTGCTATTTAAAACATTTATTTACTTATGAGCAAATATGGATAGATGCTACGGTTCTGAAATCAGCATTCTTTTCTAGTCCCAGCCCACTCCAAAATAGTGGAAATTGGTTGCATAAACACACACACACACTCACACACTCATAAAATGTAGTTCAGAAGAAATGATGTTAAAGTTCTGAAAATTGCAGATTAAAAAATGGAAGTGAAAATAGTTGAATGAAAGCATAAAATATTATTTGAACACAAATTTTATTATGTTTATGATGGAGGTTGTTTCTTTCAAAGATCTAAGAAGTATGTATTTTAGGGTTAAAAGATCTTTCTTAAAATTTTTATTGGAGTATAGTTGGTTTACAATATTGTGGGGTTAAAAGTTTTTTTGAGTTTTGTGTTCAAGGTTGTTATATAAAGTTAAATTTTAGGGGCTTCCCTGGTGGCGCAGTGGTTGAGAGTCCGCATGCCGATGCAGGGGATGCGGGTTTGTGCCCCAGTCTGGGAGGATCCCACATGCCGCGGAGCGGCTGGGCCCGTGAGCCATGGCCACTGAGCCTGCGCGTCCGGAGCCTGTGCTCCGCAACGGGAGAGGCCACAACAGTGAGAGGCCCGCGTACCGCAAAAAAAAAAAAGTTAAATTTTAGTAACATTCAGAGAGTGGTAGACTAATGAAAAGTAGCTTACTTGTACATTTTGGGCTGAAAAAAAATACTTTACCATTGTCTGTTTTCAGATTATTTTTCCGATTTTAGTCCCCCACTGATTCAAAGAATCTGATCATCATAATGTTAGACAAATGTTAAAAATCTGGGCAAATAATATGATTAGAATAAAAGATTGTTCATTGTCCTCTTATAGTGAAAGAAGCATTCTTGATTGGAGCAGGAGAGCGTATAGAAAGAAAAAATAATTTTTGTTTGTTTGATACTCACTTAAGGAAATCAGAGAATAGAAACCAAAAATGTAGCTTGGTCATATTCTCTGGATAGTTCTTTTCAGAGGCTGGGATTCTAAACCTACAGTAACTTTTAATGTATTAGCAAGATGTTCTCCAGATAGAGTCAGCAGTTTGCTCTATTGTTTCATCTTGATTCTTTGTCCAAAGGCTGTTATGAGTAACAACCTACTGTATCAGTCCTATATGTCAGGGCTTTCTTCTTGCAATAGGTAGTATTACATTCCAGTTTTGAGAATAAATTTCAGTGAGAAGGATAATTATCAAATCAAGTTGTAAAACACCATTCAAAGGATACGTCTTTTAAAACACTTTTATAAATAGAGTATTTTAACCGTCTCCCGCTCCCAACTTAGAAGTTCACATTTTTATTTTCTTCTATGCCTTTGTTATTTTTACTGTGTAACTGCAGGATAGGTAAGGTGGAGTAAAGTTGAACTACTTTTAACTAAAAGCATTCCAGTGACGATTTATTGTTTTTATTTCAGGTGTACTATTGGAAATGACGTGGAATTTATTGCTAGTTTTTTAGGTTATATTTAAGGAAATATAGTTTAACAATGAAGACAGTGAAGAATTTTTTGAACCTTAAGCTCAAAGAGAACCTTGAGTAGGAAAAAAAAAAGTCTGTTTTCAGAACAGTTACTTAGTTGGGGCTCTAGAATAGAGAATATGTTGTTTGGGGAATCTATTATATGAGGAAAAATTCAACCTAAGTAGTTCATGAAACTTTGTGAAACTCAGTAAGTATCAAGTAGAATTAATTAGTGAAAAGTATCTCAGGACATTAAGTGCAAAAAATTTGTCAAAGATTATGAGACAAGAAGTTATCATTGACTTCCTGAATTAATTCTTTGATAGCCCCAAAGTTTACTTTGTCATGGCAGATATGTTTTGTTTTGGAAAGGGGAAATTCAGATTAGTAAACCATGATCACATCAACGTTGGACTTCTGCTCAATTTGGAGATCCAATAGGATTCATCCTGTGTTCATGTGTCCTTCAGGGATGTGTTAATACACACTTAAAGCAAGTGAAAAATTAAAAATGGCTTTAAAAGGCAAGCTTTTAAAGTGTAAAGAAGTATTTTTAACATATAGACTTTAACGTGAGCATTGCAGCTGAATCAGGAAGCCTTAGTATGAGGAGGGGAAAACATTTTTTCCTCAAAATATAGTAGCTACTATAATTACTATTTTAATTTTGAAAATAATATATTTTATTGTAAAGCCTTCAATTAAGTCAGCAAAGCAAAATGTGCTTGTAAGCTTAGTGCTCAACTGTTAATATTTTGATGTGCAGTATTTTTTTATTTTTATAGTTCAGGATGACAACTGTATGTGCATGTACTTGAAAACTGAAATAATTTTGTATCTTGACACCAAACAAATGCTGGGAAGTTGAAGTTTTCAGGATAATTAAGAATACAAGTGTAGTTTTTTGGGTAAGACAACTTTTTCAAATCCTTTTTTGTTGTATTCCCCCAAAGCCCACCCTTCAAAAAAATTTGTCCCCGGAGATTCCCAACTCAAGCATTTAGAGAACTAACTACCACTCTATTAATTCCAACTGTAGTAAATGTTAACCCTGCTTGTGTTATTAGGCTGAAGTGAATTCCTTGTTGGCCAAGAAAGAAAATGGTAGTTTAGGCTGCTTTCCCTTGGCATAATATAGGGTCCATCATGTATAGGGGTGACATTTCTGTGACAGCCAAGTAGGAATTCTTAATGTACTGACCATAAACAAGAAAGTAAAATAATGGCCACTTTGCCTATTAAGTATCTTCCCAAAGTGAATTATATGCTGAAAACAGGATAAAGAGGAGATAGGAATAATTGTTTAGAAGGTGTCCCCTGAATACTGATTTCTGAGAAGGAAGCTTTTCCATATGGGAACAAAAGGTGTCTCTCAGTAGCTTTGGCTTAGTCCTCATGTGATGGAAGGTGAATTGGGAATGTCTTCAGAACTTGGGTATAAAGATCTTAAGTAGCACATTTAGTTGATTGGTTTGCTTTGTTCTTGAAAGAGTTGTATGCATTAAAGACTTCATCAAATCGCATTGTATTTTGTGTGTTCTCTGTGCAGGCGTCTGCGTTCAGGTGTAGGTAGTACTGTTTTCAAAGTCCAGAAAGGGCACGGTGCTCAGTTGCCTTCATAAAGGCAATTTCTTGGTTGACTGCGATTGAGTGCAGAATTATAATACGGAGGGCCTAATTTATAACAGAAAATGCAGGAGTACAAACCTGTTAAACCCCTTATACATGTATAAATAAGGTAAACAATGGCAGATTAGCATGGAATATTGTTTGATGTGCATAATCTTAAAAACAAATTTCCTTGGCCTGTGCGTGTTGTACCTGTTAACATAGAGAAAACTTGTAGAAATCTGTGCTTCATCTTTGAAATATAATAAAATCAGGGAGAAAAAGCAGAGCGATGTGAGACAGCTGCTGCTTGGATTGGCGGCCTATTTATAATCTAGGAGGCTCGTAGCTAGATTGCTGTGCTGTGTGCTGTGCTCTCGCACATCAGATAGGAATGATGATTTGCGTGCGTCTGTGCGTGTGTTCCTTCTCTCCGACTTTTAATTTTTTGGAAAAGGATTCCTTTTCCTGCATGGAAATGGAGCATGCTAGCAAAAGCAGATTTTCTGAGTTGTAAACACTCAACCTTCTCTCCCCAGGACCTCTGGGCATTTTTCAGTGCTGGGGGAAAGACCTTTGGTGGGCCAGGCATTTAAAGATGTAAGGCCTTCTCGGCATTCTTCGTGAGGCTGCCTCTGCTGAGTGAGTCATGTGGGACAGAATGTCGCATTTCAGTACCTTTTGGCTATCTGTGCACGTTAGACAATAACGATTGCCAAGCCAACGTGTCTCAGGCTTTTTAATTACGGATTTAAATGCCCACAGGAGCTCTGCTCATATGTTAATTCCACTGTTTGACTTTAAAGGATTTTTTTTTTTTTTTTGCATTTTCTAATTCAGATTATAAAAGGCAGTCAGCCATTCAGTATGGAGACAGTTTACCACATAAACTTGTTTGAGTGGCAAGCAGGGTATAGTAGAAGTAGCTAAACCTTTTCCACATTTTTATTCTGAGAAGAGGGGAAAAAAACCCTCCTCAATACCCTTCCTTAGGTTTATTTTAAGGGTCCAAAAAAAGATACATTAATAAAAATAACCTTGACACCTGTTTTTGCAAAGGATTGTAAAGCATTGGAATGGCATCCTCGAGTCCATGTCTTGTCAGCTTTCACGCACCTTGGGCATGCTATCTACGTCATAGACTGTCTGCAACTAAATTTTCCACTGAGGACAGTTTTCCTCGAGGCAAACTTTACTACAGAAACACTTCTTGTGCCAGTGAGCTTGGGTGTTTTCAGAACATTTGAATGGAATTTTAATTTTAAAACTCAATCAAACCATAATTATAGAGATATATCTAACCCCCAAAGGACCATTTAAAAGCCTGACAATTTATGAGCCAAAAATAACAGAGTTTTGGATATTCTGGTATTTTGATTTATCCTTAGCCTAGGTCTCTCACATAATCATGAATAATCAGAAAGCTGACTTGCTTTGTTGCCCCATCAGAGAAATAGAGAAAATAGGATACATTTAAATAAGGTACAAGGCTTGATCTGGGATTTTCTTTTGCTTAAAGGACATTACTGGGACATTGGCAAACTTTATTTGAATAAGGTCTGCAGAAAATATCAATAGTATTGTATCAGTGTTGATTTTCTGATTTTTTTCCATAACATTTTATTATGAAAAAATTCAAACATACAATAAAAGTTGAAAGCATTTTATAATGAACACCAAAATATGCCCATTATCTATACTTGCTTCATCACATCTGTTCGTGCACCCATCTTATTTACCTATCTATCTCCTTGTTTATTAGCAAAATAGGAAAGGCATGTAATGCCTGCAACTTACTCTCAAATGGATCAGGGGAAAAACCGTGTATGTGTGTGTCTGAGAGAGAAAGAGAGAGAAAAGAATAAAACAGATGTGTCAGAGTTAACATTTGGGGAATCTGGATGAAAGTTATAGGGGAACTCTCTGTGCCATCTTTTTTTTTTTTTTTAACATCTTTATTGGAGTATAATTGCTTTACAATGGTATGCTAGTTTCTGCTTTATAACAAAGTGAATCAGCTATACATATACATATATCCCCATATCTCCTTCTTCTTGTGTCTCCCTCGCACCCTCCCTATCCCACCCCTCTTGATGGTCACAAAGCACCGAGCTGATCTCCCTGTGCTATGTGGCTGCTTCCCGCTAGTTATCTGTTTTACATTTGGTAGCGTATATATGTCCATGCCACTCTCTCACTTCGTCCCAGCTTACCCTTCTCCCTCCCCATGTCCTCAAGTCCAGTCTCTACGTCTGCGTCTTAATTCCTGTCCTGACCCTACGGTACGCGGGCCTCTCACTGCTGTGGCCTCTCCCGTTGCGGAGCACAGGCTCTGGACGCGCAGGCTCAGCGGCCATGGCTCACGGGCCCAGCCGCTCCGTGGCATGTGGGATCTTCCCAGACCGGGTCACGAACCCGTGTCCCCTGCATCGGCAGGCGGACTCTCAACCACTGCGCCACCAGGGAAGCCCCCAGAACCATTTTTTTTTTCAGATTCCATATATATGTGTTAGCATACGTTATTTGTTTTTCTCTTTCTGATTTACTTCACTCTGTATGACAGACTCTAGGTCCATCCAACACACTACAAATAACTCAATTTCGTTTCTTTTTATGGCTGAGTAATATTCCGTTGTATATATGTGCCACATCTTCTTTATCTATTCGTCTGTCAATCAACACTTAGGTTGCTTCCATGTCCTGGCTATTGTAAATAGAGCTGCAATGAACATTGTGGTACATGACTCTTTTTGAATTATGGTTTTCTCAGGGTATATGCATAGTAGTGGGGTTGCTGGGTCTTATGGTAGTTCTATTTTTGGGTTTTTAAGGAACCTCCATGCTGTTCTCCATAGTGGCTGTATCAATTTACATTCCCACCAACAGTGCAAGAGGGTTCCCTTTTCTCCACACCCTCTCCAGCATTTATTGTTTGTAGATCTTTTGATGATGGCCATTCTGACTGGTGTGAGGTGATACCTCATTGTAGTTTTCATTTGCATTTCTCTAATGATTAGTGATGTTGAGCATCCTTTCATGTTTGTTGGCAATCTGTATATCTTCTTTGGAGAAATGTCTATTTAGGTCTTCTGCCCATTTTTGGATTGGGTTGTTTGTGTTTTTGATATTGAGCTGCATGAACTGTTTATATATTTTGGAGATTAATCCTTTGTCCATTTCTTCATTTGCAAATATTTTCTCTCATTCTGAGGGTTGTCTTTTTGTCTTGTTTATGATTTCATTTGCTGTGTAAAAGCTTTTAAGTTTCATTAGGTTCCATTTGTTTATTTTTGTTTTTATTTCCATTTCTCTAGGAGGTGGGTCAAAAAGGATCTTGCTGTGATTTATGTCATAGAGTGTTCTGCCTATGTTGTCCTCTAAGAGTTTGATAGTGTCTGGCCTTACATTTAGGTCTTTAATCCATTTTGAGTTTATTTTTGTGTATGGTGTTAGGGAGTGTTCTAATTTCATTCTTTTACATGTAGCTGTCCAGTTTTCCCAGCACCACTTATTGAAGAGGCTGTCCTTTTTCCATTGTATATTCTTGCCTCCTTTATCAAAAGTAAGGTGACCATATGTGTGTGGCTTTATCTCTGGGCTTTCTGTTCTGTTGCATTGATCTATATTTCTGTTTTTGTGCCAGTACCATACTGTCTTGATTACTGTAGCTTTGTAGTATAGTCTGAAGTCCTGGAGCCTGATTCCTCCAGCTCCATTTTTCTTTCTCAAGATTGCTTTGGCTATTCGGGGTCTTTTGTGTTTCCATACAAATTGTGAAATTTTTGTTGTAGTTCTGTGAAAAATGCCATTGGTAGTTTGATAGGGATTGCATTGAATCTGTAGATTGCTCTGGGTAGTAGAGTCATTTTCACAATGTTGATCCTCCAATCCAAGAACATGGTATATCTTTCCATCTGTTTGTATCATCTTTAATTTCTTTCATTAGTGTCTTATAGTTTTCTGCATAGAGATCTTTTGTCTCCTTAGGAAGGTTTATTCCTAGGTATTTTATCCTTTTTGTTGCAGTGATAAATGGGAGTGTTTCCTTAATTTCTCTTTCAGATTTTTCATCATTGGTGTATAGGAATGCCAGAAATTTCTGTGCATTAATTTTGTATCCTGCTACTTTATCAAATTCATTGATTAGCTCTAGTAGTTTTCTGGTAGCATCTTTAGGATTCTCTTTGTATGGTATCATGTCATCTGCAAACAGTGACATCTCTGTGCCATCTTAAAACTTATTTGTAAGTCAGAAATTATGTCAAAATGAAAAATTTAAAAGAAAAAATAAATTGAAATTGTAAGAAAAATATAATTAATCAAATCGGAATGTTTTCAGGTTATCAGAGAATCACTCCTTAGATAAAATGATTTTTTTTAGCCCAGAACTACAAATGATTAGGGTTTTATTATTGTCTTACTAGGAGAATGGCATCTCTGCTTACTTAATCTGTTATCATGGAAGGTCTAGACTTAATGCTTAAGCAGGAAGGAAGGGGATAGCTACTTCATCAGCAAGAATTTGACTTTTATCTGAAAACTAACTGAAATGTTTACCTGCCTGTTGGTCATGTCCAAATGAAGGGGACACAAGTTTGGGCGAAGAAGAAACTTAGTGGTGTTAAGACATGAGAGGACTCCTCCCTTTTAAAAATCTATGGCATAATATTGTATTCTATTGGGAGATGGAGAAAAGATTTTAAAAATAAAACTTTAGGACTTCCCTGGTGGCGCAGTGGTTAAGAATCCTCCTGCCAATGCAGGGGATACGGGTTCGAGCCCTGGTCTGGGAAGATCCTACGCGCCCTGGAACAACTAAGCCCATGCACCACAACTACTGAGTCTGCGCTCTAGAGCCCGCGAGCCACAACTACTGAGACCACGTGCCACAACTACTGAAGCCTGTGTGCCTAGAGCCTGTGCTCTGCAACAAGAGAAGCCACGGCAATGAGAAGCCCGCTCACCGCAGCTAGAGAAAGCCCGTGTGCAGCAATGAAGACCCAATGCAGCCAAATATAAAATAAATAAATAAATTTATTAAAATAAAAAAATAAAACTTTACACATGTGTCTGAGAGAAAACCCACCTCAGTGTTATCTCTTTCAGAGAAAACTCCTTGTGGGTAGGTAGTGCATACTTATTTTCATAAAGTATGTAGAACACCACTACATAGCTGATGAATAGTATCTAATAATGACAAGATTAAGAATCAAGAATGGAACAGCATTGCATAATGCTCACCTTGAAGAGCTTTCTGTAAGGAATTATTTATTGGAAGGGATGTTCAGTGATAAGGGATGATGGCTTCATAGACTAATCTAGAGATAGGGAGTCATTATGGTAGAGAAAAGGGAGATAAGAGAGTCATCAGAACAGCAGGTTTAGTCTTAGAGAAATCCTTAAGTCTTATACAAGTAAATTATAGGTGAAAAAATAGAAGAGAATATGAACTAGATGGTTACATCAAAGTGAAACTTAGTATTAAGTGAAAAGCAATGACAAGTGTTTGTTAATGAAAGAAAAGTGATACTGCTTATTAACAAATGGAAAGCAAAGGAAGGCACTTTTATGGAAGAAAGAGGACTACTAACAAGAAAAAGAAAGGAAGAAGAAAGCGAAGGAGGGAGGGAGGGAAAGAGGAAAGGAAGAAAAGTTTTGATAGTCTAGACAAGTCAGTGGGAGAATTGGGAAAGTCAGAGAAAATAATAATTTGATGGAAGGTAGACTTATGCCTAGGTCAAGGCATAAATGAGAAGTAGGAGAAAGAAAGCAGATCAGCATCCCAGTTGGCCCAAATACATAAAATCATAAAGTTGGGAGACATTCCCCAGGTACCACCTTGTCCTTTCCTTGCTTTCTAATTCAGTTGCACCTAAACCAGCGTTTCCCAAACTGTGTTCCTTGGAACATTAAAGCTTCAACATATTAACAGGCTTTCATGAAAAAAGCATTCTGTTATTAGAAAATTTTAAGAAATGCTTCATATTCTCTGCCTTTTAGAGATTCTTAACGTATGTTAGCAATTAAAGACTCTGAAATTCTACAGTAAAGAAATTAACTGTATTTAACTTGGGTTTTGGCAAACTTATTAACCTCTTTCCGGGAACACACCTCGTATCTCAGGGGATACCACTATTCCTCATTATGCCATTTGGGATTGCTGACCTAAGCCTTTCTAGGGAGAGAGAGCAGTCTTCCTTCTTAATTTCCTCACCTGTTTCTGGGAATGGATTTTGGCACTTCCCGAATGTTTGTCTAGTTTCTGACATGTTGCTTAAATCCCTTCTGCTTAGGTCTTCCTACTCTGCAAAGCAGCATTGTGTAGGATAGACTGTTCAAAGTGGGAGGGACCTGAGTAATTGTCCATCCCTCACTCTGCCAGCTCCTGTCTTGTCTTACAGAAGGCTGGGAAGCCAATACTTGGACTTACACTAGGTCCTCTCCTAAGTCACTTGTTCCTTTTCCAGACTAAGTAGTACAAATTCCTTTAACTTTTCTCTGTTTATTTTCTAATCTTTTTTCTTATTATTCTTGTTATTTCTCCAGCTTTTCCACATATCATTCAAGCTGTGAGACCTCAGCCTAGATAAACAGTAATAAAAACTAATAGAACGTGGTTTTATTCTATAATAGAAAAATTACAGAATCATATATGCATATGTTGAACTTCTAGTTCTTTTATGTCATACTCATTTGTTTCATTACAGCATTTGTGTCTCTTTAAAGAAGATATTGTTGACATACAGTTATCTCTGTTTCACCAGAACACCTCACACGCATACACAGATCCATTTCCACTTAGTGTGTTGCCTGCATTTTCTGTTCTTGTGGTGGTTTTTCTCCTTGCAAAGTAAATTATTCTTCCCCTCGTCAGGAATTTCTGGAATCTGAGCTCAAGGAAGATAATTTTGACTTCTGACTGTTTTCTGTGACACTTTCTGTGATGCTCAGCCCAGCATGACACCGTTCACAGATTCATGATACTAACAGAGGTGGTGATGTATACTTGTTAATAGTTAAAAATTTGGTGAAAGTATTAAAAAGAAATCTATTGGTCCCTTCCATGTATTTGAAATGCTTAGATTTGTGATCATCTTTTTCAGTTATAACTATCATGTATTATTAGCACATCAGCATTCAAAACATGATACTTTAGAACGTGGAATCAGTTACCCTTGGTGCAGTTCCCAAGAGATAACTTAAGATGTAGGGAGCTAGGAGTCATGTTCATGTTTGAGAAATTCCATAACTTGTGGAGGTAAATAGGACCAAAGAGGATAGTGTTTTATATTCTGGATCATCAGATAGTGTTAGACACAAGAGAAGCAGAAAAAGTGGAAGTGGGAGTCCGCTGTGCCAAGGGACTGCTTTGAAAGGCACAGCAATAGTACACGTGCCTAGAGAGGACTCTCACCTCCTGCACATGGACCAGGTGCTTCCTGCCGCCGCTGCGTGAAGGCCAGTCAGGCAGTTGTCAGAGCCGGTGCTCCCGTTCCTTGTGGCAGTTCTAATGAAAAATTGGTTTGCTGCAGCATATCAGCAGCCACTTCAGGGAATTCTAGTGTCGTCCCCAAACACGTCACAGGATCTTACTCTACAGACGCAATATGTGTGAATGAAACGCCGTGTCTGAGAGTGTCAACAGGGAACAAAAGAAGACGTTGGGAAATGACACCACTGATGCCAGAAAGTAGGGACCAGATCCAAGAAAAGGTAATCATATTTCCAGTCAGAGTATTTCTGAATGGCAGAATTGCCTGTTTGCTGGTAGTAAATAACCAGGATGAATAAAATGGAGTAGGAAAAGACTTGCTTCCACTGGAGTGGCTTTGCTCATCAGAGTTGGCCTAAGATCCCATCATTTGGGTCAAGCAGTCTCTTCAAAATGATAGCCCAAAAAGGAGAGTTAAAATGTAGACAAGAGTGGTATGCCCTTAAAGGAAGAGGATTTGAGATGCTATGACATGATGGTTAAGATTATTAGGAACCCTGAAAGTCAAGCACACTGGTTTTCCTGCTTTATATGGTTATGTGGTCCTTGGCTACCAGGAAATGTAACTCATATTTCAGTGTTTTGCTGGCATTTCTAGAGCAGAGCTGCTATTTAGCTCTCAAGCTGAAGTACGAAAAACAAAAACAAAGGAGCCCGTCAAATCCAAACAGACCCATGAGACTCAATTTCATTGCTAAGACTGGAATGTAGTCTTACTGCCTAAGTTAATACAAAAGTAAAGCATTTAGGTCTTGAAAAAATTTGTTTCAAGTGGGTAGAGTGCAGTTTATAGCATCAATAAGAACATGATACTCCATAATACCAACTCCAGAGCTTAGGAGTACGGCAGAGTGTCTTTAAGTTCCTCTGATGCCTACTTTCAGCAGACTTTGCCCAGAATTGGTCATATCCAAGTGCTGTGTGGGCCTGGTTCATTCCTACTTAGTTTCTAAAGGGCCATCTTGTTTTTTTGGCATGGCATGTATATTTATCAGTAAAAGTTAGCTTCTAGGTTAATCTAGGTCTCAAGTGAAAACAGTTAAGATTGATTTGATGTTATGCTTACTTTTGATATGACTTTATTTGAAACTCAGATCCTACACTCATCAAAAAGTGCCTTTATTGCCAAGTTTAAAAGCTGACAGTCTGGGCTTCCCTGGTGGCACAGTGGTTGAGAGTCTGCCTGCCGATGCAGGGGACACGGGTTCGTGCCCCGGTCCGGGAAGATCCCACATGCCGTGGAGCGGCTGGGCCCGTGAGCCATGGCCGCTGAGCCTGCACATCCGGAGCCTGTGCTCCACAACGGGAGAGGCCACAACAGTGAGAGGCCCACGTACAGCCAAAAAAAAAAAGTTGACAGTCTTTTCTCCCATCTCCTAGAAAATATTTAGAAGCAGGTCTTCCTTTGCCTCTTCAGAGAAGGTAAAGCAAAAACCAGTAACTGAGAAATTAGCATCCACGAAAGTTCAAAAATGGAGTATGTGCGTTTCAAAGCCTCCAAATTTGAAAATATTTGCAAACGAATCAACGGACAAAGGATTAATTTCCAAAATATATAAACAGCTCATGCAGCTCAATATTAAAGAAACAAACAACCCAATCCAAAAATGGGCGGAAGACCTAAATAGACATTTCTCCAAAGAAGACATACAGATGGCCAAGAAGCATATGAAAAGCTGCTCAGCATCACTAATTATTAGAGAAATGCAAATTAAAACTACAATGAGGTATCATCTTACACCAGTTAGAATGGGCATCATCAGAAAATCTACAAACAACAAATGCTGGAGAAAAGGGAACCCTCTTGCACTGTTGGCGGGAATGTAAATTGATACAGCCACTATGGAGAACAGTATGGAGTTTCCTTAAAAAACTAAAAATAGAATCATCATATGATCCAGCAATTCCACTACTGGGCATATACCCTGAGAAAACCATAATTCAAAAAGATACATGCACCCCAATGTTCACTGCAGCAATATTTACAATATCCAGGTCATGGAAGCAACCTAAATGCCCATTGACAGATGAATGGATAAAGAAGATGTGGTACATATATACAATGGAATATTACTCAGCCATAAAAAGGAACGAAATTGGGTCATTTGTTGTGACGTGGATGGATCAAGAGACTGTCATACAAAGTGAAGTAAGTCAGAAAAACAAATATCGTATATTAACGCATGTATGTGGAACCTAGAAAAATGGTACAGATGAACTGGTTTGCAGGGCAGAAGTTGAGACACAGATGTAGAGAACAAACGTATGGACGCCAAGGGGGGAAAGCCGCGGGGGGTGGTGGTGGTGGTGGTGTGATGAATTGGGTGATTGGGATTGACATGTATACACTGATGTGTATAAAATTGATGACTAAGAAGAACCTACTGTATAAAAAAGTAAAATAAAATTCAAAAAAAAAGGCTCCAAATTTAAAAACAAACAAACAAACAAAAAAAAACAAAGTAGACTAAGCTTCCAGATTGGGAAAGTCTTATTTTATTCTCCCTTTCTTTTTCTTGCCTTATTTCTGACCAAATGAGTTTGTCTTTAAACACAATTTTAGCTTCTTACATGATTTGTGTGTTCTGCTGCTTACAGTGATGATACATTGATTTTGCCATAAAGAGTCTTGCACTGGGTTGCATTACTCTGAGATGTTATTTTAGAGATTGGTGATGTACATCTGTGAGCGTGTGTGACATGGTATGCAGTAAGCAGTGCCATTAAGCAAGTTATTGCCATCTGCTCCTACCTGCAGTCATCAGTACAGCATCATCATTTTTTCTACAAGCATCAATTGCTGTCTCAGTTTCTGTTTTTTTTTTAATTTGGTGAAATTAATCTTTTCCCTATTAGTCCACATATTTATAATTAACAGTTTTCAGGGACAAAACCACTTGCATTTTGATCTGTGTATCTTTGTTAATTTTGTAGAAATTAGAAATAAAATATTATAGTGGGTAAGGATAATGATCTCTTTCCCAGTTTGGTTTTGGGTTTTTTTAAAAGTGCAAATCCTGAAGTGTTACTTAAAAATCTGGAGCTCTTCATTGTCAAGAGTTTCAGATTACCAAACAAGCTTCATGGAGCACTACCACTGCAGATAGAGTGTCTGCAGTCCACACCCACGGGGCAGGAAGAGAGTACATCTGAGTACTGTCTGCAAGCAGTGGTCTGCAGTCTTGTTAGCTTTCAGTATACTCTGACATCTCCTGCATCTTTACTCACTCTTAGTGCTAATAAAAATCTCATTTTTCTCTGTACTAGAGCTATAAGATAGCAAACGTGTCATTTAAAAATTAACAGGTGGGCTTCCCTGGTGGCGCAGTGGTTGAGAGTCTGCCTGCCGATGCAGGGGACACAGGTTTGTGCCCCGGTCCGGGAAGATCCCACATGCCGCGGAGCGGCTGGGCCCGTGAGCCATGGCCGCTGAGCCTGCGCATCCGGAGCCTGTGCTCCGCAACGGGAGAGGCCACAACAGTGAGAGGCCCGCGTACCGCAAAAAAAAAAAAAAATATATATATATATATATTTAACAGGTATACATCTTTTGGATTTAAAAGTCTAGTTAATTTTTTCTCTATCGAGATGTATACTTTCTTTGTATACATGTTTACTTAAATTTATTTTTGCTGCTTTTTGTAAGCATCATATTTCACCTCTAAAGACTTAAGCGTTTATCTCTAACATAACCATAGTATAAGTATCACACTCAGGGAATTTAAGATTGATGCAATACTTTTCTCTAATAGAGTACTTCTCAGACTATCTGTGGTAAAGGATCTGTTTTTAAACTTCCAGTCCATCACCAGCATTTTTGTAATATACAATAAAATGGATTACTAGAAAAATGAAATTTAAAAAAACAGCATATATACAAAGCACAAGCCCAATTGTTTTATTATTAAAGACATAAAATTATTGTCACATTTCTCTAAACATTTCTAAATGTTCGTTCTCAACTTTTATACTTATCTTACCACTTATCGGTAATAGTTTACAGATCAGCCTGGGCCCATGGACTATACTTTTGAGTAGCACTAATCTCAAAAGCACATTTCCCCAGTAGGTGACCACTGTGTTCTTTAGTATTTTTAATCCAGGATCCAATCAAGGATCCCACATTGCATTTGGTTGCCATTTCTCTTTGATCTTCAATCCACAGCAGTTTCATGGCCTTTTGGTGGGGGGAGGGGGAAAGGGGTAGAGGTTCATTAGTTGAAATTTTTGAAGAGTCCAAGCCAGTTGCAGTGCTGAATGTCCTGCAGTTTTGATTTATCTGATTTGGTTCCTCATGAGTAAATCCACATTAAACATTTTTGGTTTAAGAATACTACTTAGAGTACTTCGTGTCTTCATCACAGGAGGGCACACCATGACCATTTGCCCTGTTATCAGTGACATTAAGTTCGATTATTGGTTTAGGTAGTTTCTGTTTAGTTAGTTTTTTAAGTGCTGTAGGTCTGCATTCTAGATGATAGAATCATATAATTATTCTATTCAGTTTAACAAACATCTATGAGGGCTACCAATTTCCAGGCAGTGGACTACGAAAATACATAGGACCTAGTCTCCTTGTCCTCAAGGCACTGGCAGCATAGCAGAGGAGACAAATGTATAACCTATAAATTGAAGTATAAAGTAGACTATGGTACATGCCATTACAGAGTTATAAACAGGGTATTCTGCAAACATAGAGAAGAGAGATGTTAGTTAATCCTGAGTAGGGGATTAGGGAAAGGTTTGTGTAAAAAACAGTGTTTGTTCTAGGTCTTCAGGAATGAGTGAGGTTTAGACAGGCAGGAGAGGTGTTGGGTGGAAGGGAGGAACTGATTTAAGCAAAGGTACAGAGGCAAGAAGAAGCATTTCAAGTTCTGGAAATAGCAGATAATTCCGAGTGGCTGAAGGAATGAATATAGTGGGAGATGAGGTACAATTGTTAACAGGCTTTAATGCCTCACCTAGGAGTTTAGGCTTTATTCCATAGTTACTAGGGAGAAGACACGGGAAATTTTAAGCAGAGAAATGACATGGTGAGATCCCTTTTTGAGAAAGTATTCTATTAGCAAAGGGATGTATCTGCTCTAGATGGGAGAGGTACCAGTTGGGAAGATGTTACAAATTGTCCTAGTAAGAGGCCTGAATCACAGCAGTGGGATAGAAGTATAAGACAGTGCAAGGACTAATTAGACCTAAGAGTGAGGAACTGAACATGCATAGGATTCCCAGCTTGAGCTATTAGGGTGTTATTAAGGTAGGAAACTGCAAGGGGGGAAGACAGTGATGCATTTGGTCTTGGCCAAATTTTCAGTGTTGGTGAGGCATTAAGGTAGAAATGCGTATCATACAATTAGAAATGTGGGTGTGTGGGGTTCAATGTGGGTGTGTGGGGTTCAGTGTGGGTGTGTGAGGTTCAATGTGGGTGTGTGGGGTTCAAGCGAGGCCAGGGCTAGGGATATAGATTTATTGACCTCCACTGTGTTCCAGACATTGTTAGGTAAGTACCTTATACTGTTACCTCATTTAATATTCACAGCAGCCTTGGGAGATAGATACTGTTATCCCCATTTAAGAGGTGAGTAAACAGACTGAAGTTAATTAACTTGCCTGAGGCCATACAGCTAGTGATAAGGGCCAAAATTCTATCCAGGGTTTGTGGACTTCCACTGTTCCATGAAGGAGAGAATTGCAGCATTGAAATTGAATGTAGGTACCCAGGGAATGAGTGTAGAGAGGGAGAGGAAGAGGGCCTAGCATAGGAACTTAAAAAACATATGAATATAAGAGGATCTAAACTTAAAGGAACTTTCAGGGCTATGGGAAAGAGAAACAAAAAAATAATGACAAGTAATAGTGACAGGTGAGCAGAGGATCCCAGGAGGAGCATGGTCAACAGTGCAGTAGCCCAAAGAAGTCAAGGAAGACAAAGATTTGAATAGCTTTTGAGGGCAATTGATAGATGATCACCTAAGGATGACCATAAGGTGAAGGTAAAGATGGCGTGAGCTTGAGGCAGAGCCCGTGGCCTGGTTAAAGGATTCTTTCCAGTAGTAATGAGCAGCTCAGGAATAAGGACTGTTAAGGTCAAAAGGAGGAGGGGGTCTAGTGCAAGGCAGAGCGTAGTGGAAGTAGCTTAGTCTGGGTTCCAAGATGCATAGGAAGTACTGAACAGTGACTGACTCCTAGTCTGCAAGTCTAGAGAGAGTGAAGGAAATGACCTGTGGTGTGCAGCCTGCTTCTAATTTTTATGCACAAAGTTTTAAAATTAATGTTATACTAATAAAGAAGCTTTTGGTCTTTTTGTTTTGGTGTGTTGCGTATATGGTTTTTAAATTAAAAGAAGGCAAAAAATTCATAGTAATCCCTTTATTGTGGAAGTCAATCAGTAAATAAAAACTGCTCTACAGCTCTGCTGTGCCAAACTCACGGGCATCCATATTTTTTGCTTTGCGGGAACTATTAGCTAAAGACATTGCCTGAAATAACATCACTATTCAGCAGAAGTCAGAGAAGAGAAAGGATCTCAGTCAAAACTCTTTCATGAATTTAGAAATGAAAAGCAATGCTTAGTACCAAGTGGGAGATGTCATGAAATCCTACACTTCAAGAGCCAGAAGATAGAAGATATCTTAGGAATTGCCGTCTTCAGTTGATTCATTGAACACTTCTTAAACACCCTACTACTGGCAAGCTAATAAGTGAAGCTACCAGTTGAAACAGTTTATTCTTGCCTTCAAGGAGCTCGCAGTCTAGTGGGAAGATCAAAGAGCCCAGTAACTCCATTAAGAAATTTAGTGAAGGTGCTCAAATATTTGTTGAACAAATGAAAAAACCCATATTTTAATTGATGTCCTCAGGGCACGTAGTTTTAAAATAAAGAGACTGATTATATAATCTAATAAAATTATCAAATGCTTTCCTAAAAAAATTAATATTTCAAAATAACAACAACAACAGAGAGTTCAGTGAGAAAGGGGAATGGTAACTATGATTTAGTGGATGCCCATTTTCTTTTGGGCACTCTCCTTATCACACATTTCATTTTCACCTGTCAGGAAAGGAGAGGAGAGAGAATAGCAGCCTTGGGAAGAGAGAGAGTGTGTTTGCTTTTTATATAGAGGAGACCTGAGCGTGCTTGTTGATACGTGGAGGGGAAGAAGCCAGTGAAGAGGGAGATACTGTTCACTGTTTGGTTACTTCTGTTGCTCCAGTGCACCTAGCAACTCAGTCTTAAAAATCAACTAATGAGGGCTTCCCTGGTGGCGCAGTGGTTAAGTATCTGCCTGCCAATGCAGGAGACATGGGTTCAAGCCCTGGTCCGGGAAGATCCCACATGCCGCGGAGCAAATAAGCCCACGTGTCACAACTACTGAGCCTGTGCTCTAGACCCCGTGAGCTATAGCTGCTGAGCCCGTGAGCCACAGCTACTGAGCCCGCGCTCCTGGAGCCCGTGCTCCGCGACAAGAGAAGCCACCGCAATGAGAAGCCTGCGTACTGCAACGAAGAGTAGCCCCCGCTCGCCGAAACTAGAGAAAGCCCACACGCAGCAACGAAGACCCAACGCAGCCCAAAATAAATAAATAGATAAATGAAAAAGAAAAAAAAATCAACTAATCATTATTACCCCCAGTCGACTGGGTTGGAAGGGGGGGGGTTGTTAGGGGAGGGGGAACAGTAAACTTAAAAAAATAAAGGAGAAAGAGAGGTACACACATACATTTTGACTTCTTGTTCTTCTCTAACTTCTGTGGGCCAGGGCACAGTGGCTTAGGAAACCTGCTGTTTCTTCCAGAGCCAAGACTGCTTTTATTTTTGCTTTATGATTGTTGTTGACTTGCAGTATTATGAATTACCAATAGATGAGACACCAAAAAACATACTCCAAATTTAATTTCATTTTGAGTTATCTACACCACTATTCCCATCAGTGTTGTAAAGCAGAAAGGAATTTAGGCATTAGAATCAGAAAACAAAGATTTGGGTCCTGGTTCTGCCATGTAATTGTGTAATTTTGGACAGATCACTAAATCTCCTTGAGCTTCACTTTATCCTTCTTTAAAATAAGTGTCTTCACAGGATTGTTGTGAGGTGCAAATAACATAATGTAATTAAAAGAGAAGTCTTTGTAAACCATAATGTCAGTTATAGTTACAGAATGCTGACATTTTAAAAATAGTCATATATTTGGACTGGTGCTATACCTGGTCTCAGGTGACTTAATCATTGAATTATTAAATCTCCATTATTTATTTTCCTTACAGATGCTCAAGAGACTGCTTTGTGGGTATAAATCAGAGAGCTTTAGTTTTTATCGTTAAAAGATTGTCCTTATTCCTGCAACTAACTCTCAAACTAGGCATATTTTTCACCATTTTTAAAGTTACTTATTGTTAAGTGACTAAAGTAATGTTCCTCAGACATCCCTAAATTTTTTGATTCTAGGCTAGAAACAGGAATAATCTATTATCAGAAGCTTAACAAATTAGTATATTTATTTAATGAAAACACTGAAGTCTGGAATGACTCATTGTAAAGTTGAACTCCCTTCCCCAGAATATAAAGTGACTGATGGTCCATCTCTACTTTCAAGGTAACACTGAGCACCTTGGGTAATTGTATAGCCCAGAAAAATGCAAGGTTATGGAAGGGTTACACTAAATGAAATGCCCTTATCCTTAGGGATCATACATTCTGGGTCAAAAGACAAAAGCACGTAAAACATTTAACAAGCAGAATCCGTACTGTATGGTGGAGAAGAACATGGGCTCTGGAACCAGACTGCCTGAGTTAGAATCTTGCTGTGGCTGTGCCACTTACTACTTTGGAACCTTGGAAAGTTACTTAACTTTTTTCTGTGCTTCAGTTTCTCCATCTGTAAAATGGGATACTAATAATACCTATATCATAGGATTGCTTTGAAGACTAAATTACATAATACGCTTAGAATTGCCTGCCATATAGTAAGTACTATATGTGTTTTCAGCTGCTACTGTTATATGTTTAGATGTTAAATTATGTATGATTCAGTCACTTGGTATAATAGGGTTTCACAGATCATTTAGGCAGGTAGAGTCAAGGAAAGTTTTATAGAGGAGGTGGTACTTATCAGAACCTTCAAGTGTAGATGGGCAGAGGCAGAGGAGAGAAAGAAAGGTAAATTAGGCCCAGGGAATATCATCAACAAAAGCTTAAAAATGGGACCAAATTTGTTAAGTTCACTGAGCAGGAAAGAGACCGATCTTATCAAAGTATCTGGATAAGATGGAGGGTGAATATTGTTCAGATCAGTGGTGGGATGAGAGTGGATAGGGTAGACAAGACTATTAGGCTGAAAATAGCATTTTGCAGTTTGCATTCACATTTATTATATGTTCACTTTTATTTATGTCACTTAAATCTAACAAAACTATTATTCAGATATATTTATGTGACATAAATATACATTTTATTATTATTGTTGTTATTTTCATTTTCATTTTATAAATAAGTATACTTGAACTCAGAGAGGTGTAACTTGTCCAGCAGCATCAGGTTTTCACACCAAACCCAGCCCCATTCCTCTATATCTTGCTGTTTCTCTTCCTTTGCTAGATGTACGGGTAGATTTGAGAGTCAACTCAGCCAGTCAGGTAGGCTCTTTTCCCATCTTCTACCTTTGACCCCTGGAGTGGTTTTCAGGCCATTGGCACTTCTCTAGTGAAGTAAATTGGGTCAAGATGAAATGTATGCCACCTGTTCCCTGACTCTTTCAGGAAATGGAGAGAGGGGTTTTGATTAAATTTACCATTCTTTTCAGACCTGAGGCCATGTGTGGTTCATAGAGCCCCGGATATGCTTTATAGTATGGAACTCTGCTCTGTACTTTCTTTAATAAGGACACACACACACACACACACACACACACACACACAGGAAAATTTTGATACCCTTAAAGATTCTACAAAACTTGCTAAATTTAATTGAATTATCAACTGGACATTATTATATATTATTAATCTAATATTTGACATGGTGGAGTGTAGGAGTGTGTGTGTATAAACAAATACACGGTGTAGGAGAAGATGCTGAAATGTTAAAGTTAACATTCCCACTCAGAAAATGGAATAGTTTGCAGGCTACTTGTCTGAATGTCACTCTGTGTTATTTTCCCACCTACCGGTGGATAGAAAAACAATGAACACATTTTACTTAAAGTTCCTTGGGAGTATGGTAATCCCAAGAAGTGCGAAGAGAAGTAGAAGCAAATATGCTGTTAGGAATGTAAATAACTTTAGTAACGCTGATTGCTGTGATAGATACTGTACCTTATGGGAGAGTCTAACATTATCCTAAGACTTGCAAATGACAAAAATAGATCATATTTATGGAAATTAAAATACGGATATTTGTATTGTTGGGCTATATGAAGGGTGCACATCTTTTTCTCAACAATCTTTGGTTTAAATTATGTCAGTGAATCAAAATCATGATGGATTTAATGTTCACACTGGCAGTTTATTTTTAATGTGAATAAAATTAACAGTGAAACTGTGATAAAAGGTAGTTGTAAGTATCTTCTGTAAAGTGCCACTGATTCTTGGATTCAGAGCTGAGCCTGGGCTCCTTCAAAGGCTAGGACTCTTCTTCCTCTCTTAGAACCTCCACATCTCTTGGCATGTTTCTGGGCATATAGTAAGCTGGTGTTGATAGATGGGATATTCACATCATGGTTAGAGGGAAGAAGGATCGCTTTTTTGATTAGTCACTCTGGATGTAAGTGTTCTTGTAACGGACTTGTCTGTAGAACTACATTGCAAGATAGCTTTAAAGATCTGTACATATTTGTGTGTGGGGTAGTGGGAGTTGTGTGTTGATTTCCAATTAGCCTGGTTGCAGACTCCTCAGAGGTGTAGCATATCGAGTTTTCTGTCATTGTGCTGTTTCTGTTGAAGACCAATTTGTTGTAGTATTTTGGTATGCATTCTGATAAATGGTGATCTTCTATTAAAATATGGTATTTTTTCTATTAAAAAAAAGATGAAAACTTGTTGACATACCTGGTATATGCTAGGCATCTAATAAATAAGTAATAGTTGTTATTGTTGTTATTTAAAATTTTTTATTGACCAAATGTTTTGATTTCGACTTCGCTTTTCTTCTGATCTTTGAAAATGCATATTGTTAGTAAGTGTTGGTTTATATTTCGTGCCTTTGAAGGAAAGAGTAGAAATATTATTCCCTTCTAAGATTGCTGATCTTAAAATATTTTTGTGCCTTTTTTATTGTAGGCAACTTTACCACATTCTTACAATAGGCATTCAAGATAGTTCACTTATTAATACAAGTGTATATTTTGAGACAAGGTATTTGACCAATTGAATAATAGATTGTAGTAACCTGGAGTAAACCAGATTCAGCTGAAATCTCACTGATCCCACTAGATGGCGTTAATTCATTAAGTGATATCTTCATCCTCTAACTTAAGCAGACAGCCTCCTATGTAGTTCAACTGATTTGAGTATCTTTACAGGGTGAGCGTGGCAGTGTACTCTTGGACTCTGCTGTTTATATATAGTGATTTGTGGAGGCTATTTGGAGATACTAGGAAGATCAGAAGGCTGAGGGCAGATTTATTCAAACTAAAAAACTGTAATAAACTACAGTATTTTGTTAGGTACTAATTAATTCTAGCTTTGACTTAGCCTTTGCCCTAATTATATATCCAACTGAAAGATTCAGAACTTACTGTTTCCTCATAGTTTATCGCCCTATTATCATAATCTTGTTTGGGCTTCTGGAAACATTGGAAAACAATTGAAAATGGGAAGCAGATACTTCTTAAAGCATATAGCTTATAACAGATTTAATTTTAAATAATTTGGTTCTTATTTGTAAGGACTAGATCAACAGTGATTCATTTGTGGGTTATTCTGGTTCTTCAGTCATAAATGTAAAATAAAACAAACGTCCCAATTCTTTAATTCTTTCTTATGTGAATTTGAATTACTTATTATCTACAAAGACCATTTTATATTACAGATTAGTCAATTTCAAAGTTTAAAAATTGTGCTTTTCCACAGTCGTTTGTAGGCCCCAAATAAATAATTAAGCTTTTTTTCCATATATGTTTCATTTTCTTCTGTTCTTAAGAATTCTGACGTGAAATTTTTTTAAAGAAATGATGATGAATACATTTCACATGCAAAAAAGCCGTTCCACATTTCATTAGAAGTGATTTTTTTTCTTTATAATCAGATTCATATAGCTAGAATAAAATTGTTTCAAAATTGATGGGATGATCCGTCTTGAGCCATAGAGGCTTAATTGCGCTACAAATATTATACTTTTATTCATCGCCCATCGGGAGTAAGTGGTTGGTGGTGATGGTTCCCTTAATGTTTATGTAACTATTCCAACATAAAGTAGTTCACATTTCTTAGTAAAAGGATTGCCGATAGTTTTATCCACTGGTTATAATAAAAAAATTGAGAACAATCAAGGACTTTTGCCAATAGAGTCAGAATAATGTGCTTTTAAAAAAATTTTATTGAAGTATAGTTGATTTACAATGCTGTGTTAATTTCTGCTGTACAGCAAAGTGATTCAGTTATACATATATATATTCTTTCCCATTATGGTTTATCACAAGATATTGAATATAGTTCCCTGTGTTCTACAGTAGGACCTTGTTGTTTATCCATCCTATATATAATAGTCTGCATCTGGTAATCCCAAACGCCCAATCCTTCCCTCCCCGACCCTCCCTCCCTGTTGGCAACCACAAGTCTGTTCTCTATATCTGAGTCTCCTTCTGTTTCGTAGATATGTTCATTTGTGTCATATTTGAGATTCCACGTATAAGTAATATCATATGGTATTTGTTTTTCTCTTTCTGACTTACTTCACTTAGTGTGATAATCTTGAGGCCCATCCATGTTGCTGCAGATGACATTATTTCATTCTTTTTTATGGCTGAGTAATATTCCATTGTTTATATATAGCACATCTTTTTAAAATTTTTATTTTATATTGGAGTATAGTTGATTTACAGTGTTGTGTTAGTTTCACATGTACATCAAAGTGATTTAGTTATACATATGCATATATCCATTCTTTTTCAGATTCTTTTCCCATATAGGTTATTACAGAGTATTGAGTGTAGTTCCATGTGCTGTATAGTAGGTCCTTGTTGATTATCTATTTTATATATAGTAGTGTTTATATGTTAATCCCAACCTCCTAATTTATCGCCCCCTCCCCCACCATTCCCCTTTGGTAACCATAAGTTTGCTTTCTGAGTCTGTTTCTGTTTTATAAATAAGTTCATTTTTTAGATTCCACATGTAAGTGATATCATATGATATTTATCTTTCTCTGTCTGACTTCACTTAGTATGATAATCTCTAGGTCCATCCATGTTGCTGCAAATGGCATTATTTCATTCTTTTTTATGGCTGAGTAATATTCCATACTATCTGTACTAGATCTTCTTTATCTGTTCATCTATTGATGGACATTTAGGTTGCTTCCATGTCCTGGCTATTGTAAATAGTGCTGCAGTGAACATTGGGGTGCATGTATCTTTTCAAAGTATGGTTTTCTCCAGATATATGCCCAGGAGTAGGATTGCTGGATCATACGGTAGCTCTATTTTTAGTTTTTTTAAGGAGCCTCCATACTGTTCTCCATAGTGGCTGTACCAGTAATACGTTCCAACCAACAGTGTAGGAGGGTTCCCTTTTCTCCACACCCTTTCCAGCATTTATTGTTTGTAGACTTTTTGATGATGGCCATTCTGACTGGTGTGAGGTGATACCTCATTGTAGTTGCGATTTGCATTTCTCTAATAATTAGTGATGTTGAGCATCTTATCATGTGCTTTTTGGCCATCTATATGTCTTCTTTGGAGAAATGTCTATTTAGATCTTCTGCCTATTTTTTTTTTTTTTTTTGCGGTACGTGGGCCTCTCACTGTTGTGGCCTCTCCTGTTGCAGAGCACAGGCTCTGGATGCGCAGGCTCAGCGGCCATGGCTCACGGGCCTAGCCGCTCCGCGGCATGTGGAATCTTCCCGGACCAGGGCACGAACCCATGTCCCCTGCGTCGGCAGGTGGACTCTCAACCACTGCGCCACCAGGGAAGCCCTATTTTTTGATTGAGTTGTTTGTTTTTTTGATATTGAGCTACATGAGCTGTTTGTATGTTTTGGAGATTAATCCCTTGTTGGTTGCATCGTTTGCAGATATTTTCTCCAATTCTGTGGGTTGTCTTTCCGTTTTGTTTATGGTTTCCTTTGCTGTGCAAAAGTTTTTAAGTTTGATTAGGTCCCATTTGTTTTTTTTGTTTTGTTTTGTTTTTATTTTCATTACTCTAGGTGATGGATCCAAAAAGATATTGCTGCAATTTATGTCAAAGAGTGTTCTGCATATGTTTTCCTCTAAGAGTTTTATAGTATCCAGTCTTACATTTAGGTCTTTAATCCATTTTGAGTTGGTTTTTGTGTATGGTGTTAGAGAATGTTCTAATTTCATTTTTTACATGTAATAGCTGTCCAGTTTTCCCAGCACCATTTATTGAAGAGACTTTATTTTCTCCATTGTGTATTCCTGCCTCCTTTGTTGTAGGTTAATTGACAGTAGGTACCTGGGTTTACTTCTGGGCTTTCTCTCCTATTCCATTGACCTATATGTCTCTTTTTGTGCCAGTACCATACTGTTTTGATTAATGTAGCTTTATAGTATAGTTTGAAGTCAGGGAGCCTGATTCCTCCAGCTCTGTTTTTCTTTCTCAAGATTGCTTTGGCTATATGGGGTCTTTTGTGTTTCCATACAGATTTTAAAATTTTTTTGTTCTAGATCTATAAAAAATGCCATTGGTAATTTGATAAGGACTGCATTGAATCTGTAGATTACCGTGGGTTATATATACCACATCTTCTTTATCCATTTGTCTGTCAATGGACAAAATAACATGTTTTATAAATCAGAACAGGAAGATCTGAGTACACTGTGCCCATTAGTCAAATTAGTATCTGAAATGAGGGTTTTACTTTTTCTTATGATCTTAGGAAGCTTTAACCAAAAAATAGCAACTGCCGAAGGTAATTTAGTATATGCAAGGCATAACTGTATTGTGACTGATTTTTTTTTTGGTGACTTCTGAAAATTAGTTCATTTCTTTCTAATCACACCTTATGCACATGTTTGTATTTACAGGTGTCATACAGGCATGTATTAAAATTTAACTGCATAATCTCATTTTCAGTACCCAGAGAAGTTTCTGATGACAGAGAAATACTGTTGTAGAGGGGAAGAGTAAATAGTGTCGCATGACAGTTGGAGCTTATCTACATGGTGTGTTTTTCCTTTGGGAGTAGACATAAGAAGAGGAATAAAATTTGAGTGTATGCCGGTATATGAGTATAATGAATGAGAGGGAAAGATCATCTTTTCAGGAGGCATTAACTCTATTTTGCAAACAGATCTTTGGGTGATAAGTCCTTTGTCTTGAGGAGACAGTTTAGTGGTATGCTATCCACTGCTGGCAGGATATAGCACTCATCCACAGTAAAACTTAATTACTATAACAAAATAAATACTCCTATGCTGTGCAAACCAACATGAAGGAAAATGAGTTTCTGTTGTATAAGAGGTCAAATGAGCACGGTTCTTTAAAACTGTTACGTTGAAGAAAAGGATACAGGATGTTCTGTTAGCCACTGATCAAATATTTTAGTTCATGAAGTATCCTCACTTACATGTTTTAAGTAGCTTTTAATACAATCTTAGAACAAGGACTTCCTTCTCTTCTCTGCCCCCACCCCCATGTCTCTTCTTTCTTCTTTTTTTTTTTCATTGAAGTATAATTGACGTATAGCAGTATTTCAGGTGTATGACATAATGATTTGATATTTGTGTAGTTTTTTTATTGAAGTGTAATTGGCATATAACATATTGGTTTTTTATTTCTTATGTATTAAAAGTGAAATCCTTTTCCTTTGGTCAAAAGTTTGCTGTATACAAGCCATCTCAGACTGATTCACTGTGTTGTACAGGAGCACCATCCATAATGTCAGACCATTTCTGAGAACATTGACTGTTGTTAAGAGCTCTTTTTCATTGAGTTATTTGGTTTTTATGAAGATGAATATCTGATTAAATTTCTTACTAGTATGCATAATTTGGTGATTTTTAAAATTTAAGGAAAATAAAGTTTAAAAATTTTTAAGTAAAATGGGACTAGAAAAAGAGAGGAGAGGACTTTAAGCACTGGTATATCTTTTTAATTTTCTACTTCGTGACTCCATTAAAAAAAAACCCAACTCTGTAATTTTGAAGTAGAGATTCTGAAATTACCACTTTTCTAAAAATATCACTTACAGCTGAAACTTAATATATCTAAGCATTTTAGTTCTGGGGATGATACATATTTTCATAAAGATGTGTTTCCAAATGGAAATAGCACTGAGGCTTCTGAAATAGGGAACCTTTCCAAAATAGGCTTGTGGTTGCCTGGGTGAAGAATATTAGGTTGCAACAGTGAAAAAGGAAATCCTGGTATAGGAAGCAATTGATGAAGGGCAAGTATCCACAGAGTCTAAGGCACTTGTATGGGCCTGTGTGCAAGGTCTTGACAGCACCTTTCAAATTAAATATCATATTCTCCATAGTGTCCTGAGCCAAGCGTATGTTTCCATCTTCGTTTCTGTTATACATAATATATCATTCTTATTTTTAATCTTCTGTAAGTACTAGTCATCATCCTAGTGAGAATTACAGCCTTTTCTCGCTGCCCTTTGTGAAAATGTCATCATAATAATGGGCCGCAGGCAGCTTTATGGTGTTTTAAAATCAAGTTCATCAGCGTTTTTAGACTATCAGTTTATTATTTAGTGTCATTATCAGTGCTAGGAATACTGAGTGTTTTATAACTCTAATTTTATTTTTTAAAGTTTTTTTCTCTTTTTTCTTTGAGTGGGGTGGGGAATATATAGGTATTATCCTAATTTTATCACAGAGGCTACTAATATTAAAGAGAGGCTGAGTGATGACCAGAGTCATATCGATGGGGTGAAAGGAAAACCAACATCCTGGTTGGTAAAGTTTTTTTAGCTTTCAACCCAAGCTCTTCCCTTGTACAGTACAGTAGGTACAATGTTTTCAGGGCTACTTTTGTTTAAATGGAACTCTTCATATACAGATTTTCTTTCAAAACAAGAAACATTTGAGTTTTTAAAAGGTTCTACCAAGAAACTTGTTCTAGTCCTGTTTCTACAACCTTCTCGTATCTCAGAATCTCTCAAAATAATTTTAAATGGGTTTATGCCTTTCGGGGGAGAAGAAAAAGGCACGAAACAAACTTACCTGGTATTGCAAGTCCCAAAGAGTTGGAACTATAGTATTCAAGCTTTAGTAAAATTTTTGCAGCAGATACATATTTATTAAACTAATGCACTTCATTTTTTAAAAATTTAATTAATTAATTATTTAGGCTGTGCTGGGTCTTCCTTGCAGTGCACTGGCTCTCTAGTCGCTGTGCACGGGCTCTCTAGTTGCGGCACGCGGGCTTAGTTATGGTATGTGGGATCTTAGTTCCCCAACCAGGGATGGAACCTGGGCCCCTGCATTGGGAGCGTGGAGTTGTAACCACTGGACGACGAGGGAAGTCCATAAACTAATGCATTTTATTTGAATTTACTTTATATGGGCTGTGTTTTAAGTAAAAATGTACCATCAGTGTATTTACTGTTGAAAATATTAAGTGTTTGTTTGTTTGGGGGACTTCCATTATTACAAGCATGTGATTTTGGCTTTGGGGAAGAAAGCACCTGAATAAGGATGTGAACTAGTTTTTGGAGGCTGTTCGGGGTGAAGGTGGGGCTGTAAACTCCCTGAAATGTGTGCAGTATGTGTGTGTATATATTCTTACACTTATGGCATTTTGGGAGGCCAGGTCCATAGTTCTTCATTATGATGTTAAAGGCGTTAAAGATGTAACCCCATTGGTAAGATCATGATCTAAATCAGATCACTTACTAGGATTGAATATGAAGCATTTCATTTTTCCCCTCAAATGAAGAGGGCCACATATGAATACCTTTTTTTCAGAATAGTGCTTTTAAAAGCTAGAAGTGTTTGCTGGGGAATCATAATTTATAAATGGAAAGGGATTTAGTAGATTACTCTTGTATTCTATTGGAAAGTTAATAAATTTCACAAGTTATAGTAAGTACAAGTTACAAATTAGTTCCTTTCTGAAACATTAGCCATTCCACATTTATTTTGAGGACTAAGTACCCTACTTATGAAAGCCAAATATAGAAACAGATCTTAAGGATGAAGCAAAGGAAAAAGTTGCTCAAAGGAGCTCAACTTACCATTAAAGCCCAGCCAGTGTGCCAGATTGTAATGATTTAAATCACTAATGAAATTCATGTTGTTTTAGAGGAATTTTTTTAAACATTAAGCGAGGTAGTAATTTTCCAGTAGTCAAATTTAATGAAAACATTTACTCATGTAAATTGGAGCTTTATTTTTATATATTAGTTTTGCCGTTTTGTTTTTACTAAAAATAGTCATTCTTTTTCTTATATTTCCTCATGAAATCTTTCAGAACCACTTCTAGAAATGGCATCATTTTGCCATAAGTATTTTGTTTTCTCCTCCGTCTAGTTTTTATGAAGTAGTGCTAACTCTGCCTTAATTTGATTTGGCATCCCTGCAATTGAACATTTGTAAGTATCTTGTATTATGGCCCATCTGGGTTGTCATAGAAACCAAAGACCTCCATCCTCTTCCCTCTAGTTAAAAATGGAATGCAAACAGGGCTTCAAAGTGACGTTTTTCTAGTACGAGTGACAGCCCTGTGAAGTGCAGAAGAGAAAGGTTTCTTATTGGTTTTATTCTCCCATGGCCTATCTTACCAGTTAACTCTGATGCATGCAGTTTTTCTCTTGAAAATCTGGCAAGACACTAATGGAATTTTTAAAATGTAAGCATCAGGGGGAAAAAAAGAATGCAGCTAATCCCCTTCCTGCTCTTTTCTTGTACAAAAATGCAGTGTTAGCTAGCAATGTTTTTGTTTTCTTCCCTGTGTTATTAGCTGTTCTGTTGAAGCTGTGGGACACGTGGTGGAAACACTGATTAGTTACTACAAGTGTGGCTTTCATTATTAGTCTCATTTATTTTTCAGGTCAGGTGAACGTGGTTTTATCTCATTAGAACCTATGGGCCCATTGGCTAAGTACATGGCAGTAATTCATTGGAAAAGAAGTTTGTTGATATGGAAGTTCTAATGGCCATATCATTAGCCATTCTAAAACATTGTAGAGCCCTGATTCTAAAACGTAATTCTAAAACACTGCCCCATTTCCACCACCCTGGTAGTCACAGAATCCTTGACTTGACTTTGATGGATTTTCAACTTCCACATTCCCTTCAGCTTTCCTACCAGAACTATACATGACTTATATGATGTTTCTGCTTTTAAAGCAGCTAATAAGTTCCAGTGTGCTATTTCCGTTTTTTAGCAAAATGTCTAGGTTTGATGGTTAAGATTTATTGAACTATTGATGTGGCATTACTCAAAGTTTAGAGTGTTAAATTCTTGTTTTAACATAGGTTTTGCATTTAGAAAATAACACACATAGTGACCTCTATGAAACAAACAATGAAAATCTGACCTGTAAGTTTATATCCTAATAGAAATGTTCCAGAAGGGTTGGATTAAAAAATCATTAGACAATTGTAGTTGGTGAGTTTTTGGTCAGTTTTAAGTCTACTGTTTTTCAAAAGGAAAACATTAAAGTCTTTAACATCTACGATTTGACTGTTAGCTAGTTCTGGTAATTGTGTACTTTCTTTTAATAATCTATAAGAAATGTTATAGTTCTTTTACATACACATCTTCTGTTTCCTGAAATAGCTATATAAACTTTTTAAAGAATTTAACTTTTTAATATTATACCTCAAAATCTAATACATACTCTGTAGATATATTCAATAAATAATGTCTTCAAACCTTATACAACCTATTATGGCCCTGACATCCTTTTAAATCTAAGATGAAAGAATGATTAGCAAAGTGCGTGCAAAACAGCAAGCAAATTGATAGTTGTGGGTGATTCAAAGGATGTTCTGAGAACCTTTTCTAATGCTGCTTTACATTTGTGTGCTAATCACACAGATGGAAACCCATCTCTGGATAAGTTGCCAATCTTTAAAACAAAGAAGACCAGAATGGTTTGTATTTGTAGTTCATGCTCTTGTCCTCTGGGATTCAGTAATCTTTTTAGCCTGTCCACAGTAGTACGTGTATATTTCTGGGTAGCAGGCTGATTGCTGCTGATGGTACTAAAATGTTTGGATAGGAGCAAAACTGTGTTGCCGTCTTCCTCATGAGCTCAGTGTTCAGAGATGACCTGTTTGCACATGGGCCTGTGGTGTATCATTTTTTGGTACAAGAGCAGTAGAGTGAGGTCTGACTCTAGTTGATTAAAGTGGTAGTTTTAGATTCCGACAAGAGGGCCGATTGCTGGTGAGGGAGGTTGAAATTGCAGAATGAGTTTGCTGCACGAGGCAGGTCTGCCCAGCAGCAGGTTGATTCGCGCCATGAGACAAGCAGCACACATAAACAGATGGCCCAACAATGAGTCAGAGCCACAGGTCCGGAGCAGGTAGATTGGCTTCTGCCTGATTCTTGACATGGTTATAGAGAATGGAATTTTAACATCTACCACTCCTAAAACTGAAAACTAAGTACTTAGTGAAAGAAATTCTACTCATTAGGAAGTGAAAAATGCGCATCATTAGGCAGAAGAGAAATCTGTCACTGGATCTGGACACTGAAACCCAACATCTTCAGGAGCTGGGTCCTATAGGCATGGGCTGGCTTTATCTTTTGGCATTTGGTCATTCAGTATTATTATACTGAATGCTTCAGCTGTCATGCTTGCTGTAATATGCAGCAAGAAAAATCTTATGTCTTTGATACTGGGTTTTAAAGAATTATGAACTATTTAGTTGCAAGACAAATCTGATATTTGGGTTAAGAAGAGAATTTTTTAAAAAGGATACCACGGTGGTTAGTGTCATACAAACATAAAGTAACGTGAGTTTGTAATGGTATCAAGCAAAAGAAAAATATTAGTGGAAAAATCCTTCAGTTTCATATGTAAAGCATTAAAAAAAAAAAGTGTAGTGGAATTCCCAGATCCAGTCATCCATCTTCAAAATGTAAATGCAAGCAATCATTTCTCTGCCAGATACTTTCAGAAGTACTAAGTATCTCATTAATTTTCAAAACAAGGTTTTGCTGTAGTTTATATCTCTAGAAAAGTGTTTTAAATGTAACATTTGATGAAGAAAATGCTGTACCACTGAATTCTTGTACTTGAATTTTCTGATTGTCAGATTACACTTACCATAGACCAACACTCTCAGTGCATATATTTGCCAAAGAAAGCGAGTTAGTAGTGAGTAGCATTGTCAAGGTACCTGTCGACCTTCCTTAGGTCACTGTGGTAGGGATGTATCCAAAAACACAAACTACAATGGTGGAAACCTTTTCTGAGATGCTGTGAGGGCTGTGGATGCCATTGGTTAGAGCAGAGGTATACATTTGGCTGCTTTTTGTTTCCCCAATAATTGGGAACCTATTCAAGATTAATTGTGCCCGCACCTATTTCCCAAACTGGCTTTCGTTTTATCTGCTCAAGCATGTACCACCTGGTCTTTGCTCAGGGTAGGAGCACTAATCTACGGATGGAAAGAAGCGTTCAGGGCACTGCATTAAAAACTGCAGGAGAATGCATTATTAATGGGGTAGGTCTCTTTTCTCTCTCTCTCTCAAAAAAGGGAAAAGGGAAATCAGTTATATGTGCACTGTCAAGGAGGATAAGGATAGACTTAGTGCTAGTTCTTAACCAATTTTTTTTTTTTTTTCCGGTACGCGTGCCTCTCACTGTTGTGATCTCTCCCGTTGCGGAGCACAGGCTCCGGGTGCGCAGGCTCAGCGGCCGTGGCTCACGGGCCTAGACACTCCGCGGCATGCGGGATCTTCCTAGACTGGGGCACAAACCCGTGTCCCCCTGCATCGGCAGGTGAACTCTCAACCACTGCGCCACCAGGGAAGCCCTTAACCAATTTTTTTAATGAGTTACTGAGAGATACCTAAGGAGAAATACTTGAGTAAATTACCTTCACAACATGTACCTTGTAGACACCAAAGTGATCTAATTGTAATACAGATCACCCAGTGATTGTGTCACCCTGTAAGCTTTAGTATATTGAGTACATTTCTTATAGGATGCCACATTATCAAAGGTTAGAAAAATAGTAATAAATTTGGGGTTTTAATATTGTGAAGATTATCAGAAGATTTTGAATCACTTTTGGTTTGAATAAACTCCCATCATCTGTTTGCTGGTTTCAAGACTTTACGGTTTTGGTTTGTTTTTGTCTACACATGTATAATTGAGCTGAATATGTGTGCCAATAAGTAGAGGAGCTGCAGGGCTGCATTCAGCTTCTGCTTAAGTCTGCAGTATTAAAGTGTTCCTTTTGTTGCATGTGCTGGTCTTGCAGACTCTGTAGAGCCTTATCGAATGCAGCCAGTTGGTGCTGCTGGTATGGAGGCGCAGGGGAGCTCTCATGTGGAAGGTTAATGGAGTGTAATTACAAAGAAAAATGAACTGCTCAACTACTCTATCTCACTCTACCTGCACCAAGAGTGACAAGTGCTCTGATCTTTTATAAACCCTGGGGCAGAGGTTTAACCATCTAAAATTATGACAGTATAACTGTCACACAAACAAACACCCTGTGAAGTATAGGTATGCACCCCTGTGTAGGAATGATTCCTTCCTATTACAGGAAGTCTCAGGAAAGGAGCACCTTCAACCATCAAGAAAAGCTCCTTGTTAAACATTGTGCTTTTGTGTCACTTCTTCTTTTCCACTCAATTTGTTCCATCTTCTTTTCCTAAAGATGCTTTCCCCCTTCTGATTAGTGGCAAGGCTGACAGCCTGCACACGAGTAGGTCCATTCCACTGTATGCCTCAGACGACCAATACCCTTGCTTTCTCCAAGTCTGTCGTGCTTGCCCTTACAGCCACTCTTAAATCAACTGGGTTCTTTTAAAGGGGATGGAAACAACCGTCTCTTCTCATTCTCAGCATCTAAGCAGAGTAGGCTGTAGAAAGCCCAAATACCGTCTGATGGGTTTTTCTCCCAGGATGTCCATATTGCAGAGATTCTTATTACACACATTTCAGTGGGCTCGAGATGGAGTTAGAGCCTTAGTTCCTTTGGATGAAAATATCACAGGAAATATTTAGAAAGGAAAATGACAGCTTGGAGGTACAAGGACAGAGAAGGACCAAGGAGACATTCAAAGGGTGTGATGAGTGGACAAATCTGTGTACTAGTGTGTGTCACGTTGCCAGTGAGTATTGCGAATTCATCCTGCTACTGGAACATCTGAAGGGTAAGTGGAGCTGGATTACGGAGCCGAGTTGATTGAGGGCTTTTGCCAGCTCAGCGCAGAGTTGAAATAAGGTGTTGCAGAATGATGCCACAACAACAAAACCCCTGACATCTTTTTCTTACAAAGTCTAAAATATAACCATTCCTGGCGAGGCTGTGCAGCCTACTGAGATAAGTAAATTCAGCATCACATACATTAGGCCTGTGGAGACTAAGCAGAAGTGATGGCTGTGTCACTTGCACAGCAGTCTTATTGACTGAGCCCTGGTCTTGCATGGCGGTGAGGGAGGGGCAGCCAGGATTCCTAGCAGCGGCTCTGAAAGCAGGGAGGCTGATTTTAAAACCTCTCTGTGTGGTTTATAATATTATTTCCCCAGCCCCTTTGCATATGGGTTCTGCTCATCTGTGCTCTACTTTAAAAGCAAAATAGCTGTATAGTTTTTATGGCAGTAGGATAAATCTGTTAGTGAATAAAAATTTTAAATCCAGCTTTATATTAGTGGCTGGTATGTAAAGTTTGCTGTGATTTACTCCCTTAAATACTGGAACCCACTATTTTACCAGTCTAAATGTTGCCAGCATCCATTACATTTATTAAATTGAAGTCATTGTTCCAGAATTGAAGTTTTTGGCTTGAGGTAGAAGGTTAGCAACAGAATCTTAAAATTGTCCATCATACTCCATAGATGAGGAAGCGTATCATTCTTGTTGTGTTGGCTCCAGCGTGTATCCCTCCTCAGCTGCCAGAGAGAGTATCTTTGATGATAGAAATACAGTCTCTCTGGCATTTTGGAGCAAGTTATCCAGCACTGCCCAGTCCCTTTAAGAACATTCTCAGCCCTGCTGGTGCTCAGAGCTTATAGGAAATTTGCCTTAGGATGGTCACTCTTGGTATAATTTGCTCCAGACCCATCTCTCAAGCCATCCATGCTTCATCTCCGGCTGTCCCAATTCCTACCTGACCGCATCCTCAGGCTCCTCTCCTGCTTGGCCCCTTCAGTTTGTTGCACAGGTTATTCTTCTTCCTTGGCTTTTGACAGTCTATCTTTGTTTCCAGACAGTTAACTATATCTAGAGACGGATGTCCAACAAAGGACATCTCTCCCCCTGGCCGAGCTCCCCACACCAGTATACTCTACATTTAGTCAGTCCACTTGGATATCATCCAACCTCCTGTTGGCCCCAGAAGTATTGGCTCAGACAAATGAGCTCCAGCTCTTTGTTCAGTGAACAGAGCTTCATTCAGACTAGTTTTCCAGCTTTTCGCACTGGGAGCTTTGGTGAGGAGTGCCGGGTGCGAGCCCTCTGCACGTAGCAGGAACCCTATGAGCAAGTGAAACTAGACTCAGCACAAGAGAAAAACAGACTAGTTTTCCAGAGGAGAGGGATTCCATATTCTAGTGCCCTTTTTACTGTTAGGTAACTGTGTAACTTTTGGTTAGTCGTCAGTCACCTCAGTTTCCCTGTCTGAATCAAAGACAGTTGCCTTAATTCACCCCATGTAGTTGTGAGAATCTTATTTGATAAGAGGGTGTGAAAATTTACAACTAGAAAGTGCTATATAAACGTATGATTGTTTAAGCTTAAAAAATCACACTATTAGGGAAATGTTTGTGAAAATGGTATCATCATTTTTCATTTAGGGTTCACTCAGAAAGTAAGATTCTTGAAAAATTATTAATGAATACGTATGTTTATAACATAAGTTCCTTTTCCTTAATCATGTAAACTAAGTGATTTTGAAAAATCCCCAGTACTCAGAAACAAGAACCAGTTAAGTGTAGGAGTTGTTTCTAGTGTTCTGGTTGGATTCCAAGTCTGATGATTATGTTTTGCTTTCTGTAATTCCCTGGACAGCTTCAACAAGGTAGTTTTCATTTTTCTGACCTCTACAGTGTGGCTGTTTAAACAGCTGCTTTCTTCAGCCCTAGGGACAGCTACGGTTGGGTGGTAGAGAAACTGATTCTAGCTCATTCTTACATTGGTGTTACATGATGGGAGGAGGTTAAATTGTCTGCAAGGTACTTTAAGCTATTTGGATAAAATTGGCACAATTATGGAACATATTACTAAATTTTTTATTCTTTTATATTTTGTATATTGTCTCTCATATCTTAAGATATTTTATCTTACCATACTTTTCTTAATACCCATTTATCACTTGCTTTTATGTTTGTGCTTCTTCCCACTAAAGTCACAACCCAGCTGTTTAACAATGCCAAGATTTTGCTTAACAGGAAAGCCATTTGAATTTTCTGGTTATCTGAAATTCTTTTTTGACTCACCTTTTATTGTTGAAAAAATTCCTAAGTGATGACTGATTCCTCTCCTAGGAGCTACAGTTCAGTGAATGTAGTTGCTGCCTAGAGGTTGAAAACTGGTAACCCATGGGCTTAATCTAAGTAACAAAGATATTTTAACAATGTTAAAAGCAATCCTTACATTAGTGCCTTTAGACAGGTCATTCCCTCTCCAGTTGACTTTAGTTCCCATCACTCTCTATTGTCTCATAGCTGGCCTGCTTCATTCACGTGCATTACCTGCTTGACCCCTGTTCATGTGAATTTTTAATCCCTGAATGAAACTATTCTTTAATGATTTAGCTTCTTTGTAGTGTGTCAAGATCATCATTGTGAGCGCTAGTAGTTTTCTGTGTACTGTGCTTATAGAGGTGGAAAGTAAAGATCAAGAGATTGTATTCTTGTTATTTAGAGATTCACAGAATTTTAACAGAAGAGAATATTGAAGACTGAGTGGAGAAACTGAGACCAAGATCAGGTAAATAACTTACTCAAGGTCACAAAACTAGTGTAGTGACAGATATGTGACCAGAACCCAGATTTCTTGACCGTTTGTATTATTTTTTGCTGCACTATACTGCCTCTCTACTTACTTTTCCTAAAAGCAGAATGGGATGGAGGGCGGGTATTTTTTTTTAAGGTTTTTTACTAGGTGCTTTTGTGGCTTGCCATATTATACAGTATATAGATGTGAGAGCTTCAAGTCCTTACCAGCAAGTAAAATAATGGGGGGAGGGGAAAGATAAGAAATTAGATACCAGGAACTAGAACTTCTAAGTCTGACTCTGCCCATAACTTGAGACCTAGGTCAAGTCACTTAGATGCTCAGAGCCTTAGTGTCTTACCTGGCAGGTGATATCTACTTGATACTATTGCTGCTGTTTTTATTGTAGTCATTGTAGAACTCACCAGCTGCCGCATTAGACTGTATCTAAAAATCGAGACTACTGTGGTGTATTCAGACAATGGAATATTATACAGGGGTAAAAAGAATGAGCTATCAAGCCATGAAAAGACATGGAAGGACAAATATGTATCTCTAAGTGAAAGAAGCCAATTTGAAAAGGCTACTATATGATGCCAACATATGACATTCTGGAAAAGGCAGAATTATAGAGACAGTTAAATGATCAGTGGATGCCAGAGGTTGGGCAAGGGAGAGATGAATACACAGAGTACAGAGGATTTTTAGGGCAATGAAACTATTCCATATGATACTGCAATGGTGGATACATGTCATTGTACATTTGTCAAAATCCATAGAATGTACAGCATTAAGAGTGAACCCTAAACCCTCCTATACTGTTAGTAGAAATGTAAATTGGTGCAGCCACTATTGAGAACAGTATGGAGGTTCCTTAAGAAACTAAAAATAGAGCTAGCATATGATCCAGCAATCCCAGTCCTGGGCATATATCCAGAGAAAACTCTAATTTGAAAAGATAATGCACCCCAGTGTGTTCATAGCAGCACTATCTACAATAACCAAAAGGATATGGAAGCAGCCTGAACATCCACTGACAGATGAATGGATAAAAACGATGTGGTGTACATGTATATATACATATATATACATATATATATATATGGAATATTACTCGGCCATAAAAAAGAATGAAATAATATGATTTGCAGCAATGTGGATGGACCTAGAGATTATCATGCTAAGTGAAGTAAATCAGACGAAGACAAATATCATATGGTATCACTTATATGTGGAATCTAAAAAAAAAAAGATACAAATGAATTTATTTACAAAACACAAACAGACTCCCGGGCAGAGAAGACAAACTTGCGGTTATCAAAGGGGAAAGGGGGGGATTAATTAGGGGCTTGGGATTAGCAGATTCAAATACTATATATAAAATAGATGACAGCAAGGTCCTACTGTAGAGCACAGGGAACTATATTCAGTATCTTGTAATAACCTATATTGGAAAAGGATATGAAAAAGAATATGTATATATATGTATATCCGAATCACTTTGCTGTACACTAGAGACTAACACAACACTGTAAATAAACTATCCTTCAATTTTTAAAAGAAGAGTGAACTCTAGTGTAAACTATGGATTGGGGGTGATACTGATGTGCCAACACAGGTTCATCAGTTTTAGCAAATGTTCCGTTCTGATGGACTGCTGATAGGGAGACTGTGGGTGGTGGAGCAGGGGCTATGTGGGAATTCTCTGTACTTTCCACTCAGTTTTTTTTTTTTAGCTGTTTTAATAGGTGTGCAGTGATTATATCATCATTGTCTTTTTCAAATAAATTGATTGATTTTTGGCTGCGTTGGGTCTTCATTGCTGGGCACAGGCTTTCTCTAGTTGGCGGCGAGCAGGGGCTGCTCTTTGCTGCAGTGCACAGGCTTTTCATTGTGGTGGCTTCTCTTGTTGTGGAGCACGGGCTCTAGGCGCGCGGGCTTCAGTAGTTGTGGCTTGTGGGCTCAGTAGTTGTGGCTCGTGGGCTCAGTAGTTGTGGCTCACGGGCTCAGTCGTTGTGGCTTGTGGACTCTAGAGTGCAGGCTCAGTAGTTGTGGCGCACGGGCTTAGTCGCTTCGTGGCATGTGGGATCTTCCCGGACCAGGGCTCGAACCTGTGCCCCCTGCATTGGCAGGAGGATTCTTAACCACTGCGTCACCAGGGAAGTCCCTTTCCACTCAGTTTTACTGTGAACTTAAAATTGCTTTAAAAAATAAAGTCTAGGGGCTTCCCTGGTGGCACAGTGGTTGAGAGTCTGCCTGCCGATGCAGGGGACACGGGTTCGTGCCCCGGTCCGGGAAGGTCCCACATGCCGCGGAGCGGCTGGGCCTGTGAGCCATGGCCACTGAGCCTGCGCGTCCGGAGCCTGTGCTCCGCAACGGGAGAGGCCACAACAGTGAGAGGCCCGCGTACCAAGAAAAAAAAAAAAATTTAAGTCTATCACAGATACAGAGAACAAACTAGTGGTTACCAGTAAGAAGAGGGAAGGGGGGAGGGGCAATATAGGGGTGGGAATTAAGAGGTACAAACTATTAGGTATAAAATAAGCTACAAGAATATATTGTACAACACGGGGAATATAGCAAATATTTTATAATAACTTTAAATGGAATATAACCTTTACAAATTGTGAATCACTGTATTGTACACTTATATATATTGTATATCAACTATACTTCAGTGAAAAATAAATTAAAAAAATAAAATAAAATATAAAAATGAAAAGCAGTCTACAATTTAAAAAATTGTCTATTTTTAAAAAAAGGGGGGACGTATCTTATGTTCAGTACAATGTCCTCTTCTCTTGGCGCTGCACCTCAGTAATTTTGTTTGATGTGGAAACTGGAGAACAGTAAAGAGTAACTACACCTTCAGTACTAAAAAATATGCTAAAATAAGATAAAAATAAATCATTTTTACTGTGGCCATTCCATCTTTTTTGAAAGTTAGAGTATGTGCTTGCGTGTGTATGTGTGTGTGTGTAAAGACCTGAAATATTTGTGTAGAGATTTGTGAATTGGATTTAGTAATTTTCATAACCTATGAAAAATGTTTTTCTTCACACCTCAGATTTAATAAAAATTTAAAATTTTTAACAAAATGCTTTGTTCATGCTTTTTTTTCCTGTATTGCTGAAGCTCTCTCTCTTTAGTAATATTTCTAGTACTGACAGTTTAAAACAAAAAATCAAACCTGCTCTGAAAGATGAGTTCAGGTTTCTTCTCTTTCTGATGCAGAAAACTCAGACTAACTACAAAGTAGTGCAAATCATCCTCTGTCACGTGTCTTGGAAGGTCCAATCCCTTGAAGTTGACTATCCCTCATCTTGGCAGCCTACGTAGGTGATAGAATTGCTTCCTCTGTTGTTTTATGTGGGGTCTTGTCAGAAAGTAAATATGTAACACTGTTCATTTTTTTTCTTTAAGCGATTGTAACAAGTACTTGGTGATAAACTACTGAAATGCTGGATACTTTTTGTGAAATTAAAACATATTCATTCAGTAGCTTTGGAACCTTTTAATCTACGTGTTTATCCTATTATGGCAGGTGATAAAAAACATGTTTTTAAGCATCAAGAGTATTGTTCAGGTTGTAGTTTTGTTAAAATACTTATTCAGAATATCAGTGTTCAGTGATTTATAAGACCTACTTTTGTTTAAACGTAAGGTAAACATTACATTTTATAAAAAAATATTTTCTACCTGATATATCCTGCCTGACACAGTATATTGTTCTAATACTGTTGTCTGTCTTTTTTCTCTCTTTTAAGCAAAAACTGCAGAATTGAGGATTGTTAAAATATATCCTTGCCTTTGGAAATGATTGATCCATGACTTAGTACGTGTATTCTGTGTAGAATTTGGTTAGATAATCTAGTATATTTACCTCTCCCAGAATCTGATTATGTCTTATGTTTCTGTGAAAAGAGGGCTTTCTACATTATCTCCAGTGTACCCAGGGCTTGGAGTAAGCAAAACAATCTGTTGTATCTGAGCAGTATTTTGTAAAATAATACAGGTTTTTGGTTTTCTTCTTCCTTTTCCCTCCCCCCATTTTAGGATCATTATTGTGCTTAAATTGTATTTTCATATCCAACTTGTCAGGGACAGCTACTGTGCAGCCATTTCCAATCATATTTCTTTTGTGAGGAAAACCATAACAGCTTCAGGGCAGAGCAGTGAGAGAATTTCTGTAGTGTATGGGACAGCTCTGACATTAACAAGGCAATGCTGCTTTTTAAGTTGGGGGGTAGAGCCATGGAATGATGAATGACAACCTGGTGGTATGTGCAGGTTTGTAACAGATAGTTACAGAGGGCCATGCATTTTACTGAACTGGAGTTTAATTTACAAATTAATAGCCTTTGTGTCATATCTCACTGTGGTACAAACAGTGATTCAGACACTTTTCTATATTAGCAAACAGCTAAATTGCGCAGATTATAAATGATTCTTATGTTTTTTTCTGCTGTTCTCATTACTGTATTTAGGGTCTTTGCTGGGTCAGGCTACATTTAAATTGGACATCTATTTTATGCATTCAGAATATGGCCCTGAACCACTAATGAAGGTATAAGAAATCCAGGCCATACCTAGATTTCTACACAGGAAAATATTCCCTAATAACCTTGATTTATGAAATAAAAAGGCAACAGGTAGCATTCTTTCTTAATTGTACTTTTTTTGGTGATTCTCGTTTAAAAAAAAAACGAGGTTTTTTTTTTAAAATGTTTGACTAGGTGTTAAAAATAAAATGATTGAAAGATAATTGAGGGGCTTCCCTGGTGGCGCAGTGGTTGAGAATCTGCCTGCCAATGCAGGGGACATGGGTTCGAGCCCTGGTCTGGGAAGATCCCATATGACGCGGAGCAACTAGGCCCGTGAGCCACAACTACTGAGCCTTCATATCTGGAGCTTGTGCTCTGCAACAAAAGAGGCCATGACAGTGAGAGGCCCGTGCACCGCGATGAAGAGTGGACCCCGCTCGCTGCAACTAGAGAAAGCCCACGCACAGAAATGAAGACCCAACACAGCCATAAATAAATAAAAATTTTTTAAAAATTGGGAAAAAAAGAAAGATAATTGACATTGAAAAGTCACATTTAATTAGCTGCTGCTCTTAGCTGAAAATTCACACTAGAGAAATTGTATTTTTTATGGGTTATCATCTCTGATTTTCACATTGCCCTCAACAATTTCCTAAGCACTCCCTACCATTAATTCATTTGATCTTCAACATCTTTCTGAAGCAAGCAGGACAGTATAGCTTAGTACTTCAAAGAAACATAGAGAACTTAAATGCAAGCAAACTGGGTCCTGATTTTGGCTTCGTTCGTCTTTTATTATAGAGAAATATATTACAACTACCATTCCCAGCATGCAGTGCTCTTTTTTAGTCTGTCTCTGTGTTGGTACTATTTTGTCCTAGCATCTGGGTATGTTACATATTGAAGCACTGTAGTTCTCCAGGGACCCATCTCTCTTGAGTAAACAGCTACACTTTTTCTTGTTTGATGCAAATTAAAGACAGTCCCCAGGTTCTTAGAAGCGTTCCTCGATTTAGACAGAATTTGACTATAGCAGTCTTAGCGGTCCTTTATAGTCATGCGTAAGGAGTTGGGGGAAGGTGGGGTTGAGTTTACCTATTAGAGCGTGAATGAGCTAAATAAGAAAAAAGTAAACTGCATTTCAATCAGGCTGTCAAATAAAGGGTCTAATCCCCAATGGAAATGGGATATAAATCCCATTGATATGAATAAAAGGTCTAATCTCCTGTGGAGATGGGATGTAAAACCTATTGATGTACATATCAGCGTGTGTATGTGTGTGTGCGTGTGTGTGTGTGTGTGTGTGTATTTTGAAGGAAGAGTAAACCCCAAAGAATATTGTTTTAATTAAAGAAGCCAGAGTCTAATCAGTATCATGACTTATGCATTCTCCACCATCTGTTAAGCATCCATGTAGAGAATTTTGAACTTTACTGAAAAAAAAAACCCTGATAATTCCAACTGCTGCTGTTCCTTAATTCATCTAAATTGTACTGTTCAAATTCCATAACACCTTGTGAAGAACTATAACATGACTATGTTCCCAGCTTTCTATGACCAAACAGATCCTCTTTAGAAGACAACATACACAGTTCACTGTATAAGACGAGGTTGTAGATGCTGCTCTGTCAAACAGGTAGTGTTTTTCAGGAATATATTCCTTTTAAATAAGGCTTATAAGGTTAGAAGCTATTTGTCTAATTCTAACCCTGAAACTGAATATTGGAGAGTTTGGGGGAAAACCTTCTAGGGCCTTACAAAATGAATGAAACAGTTATTTTTATCTAAATATGCATGTATATGTGTGTGTGTGTGTGTATATACACACACACACACACACACACTTTTTTTTTTTTTGGCCATGCCACGCAGCTTGTTCCCTGACCCAGGATTGAACCCGGGCCCTGGCAATGAAAGCCCTGAGTTCTAGCCACTGGACTGCCAGGAAATTCCCCTAAGTATATTTTTATAGGTGCTGCCACCAATATTTTTTCCTCCTACTCTCCTGTCAGAATTCTATCCTGTGTGTCTCCCCTAAACATTCCCTCTAATAACTTCAGTACATATTCTCTCATTGAATTTCAGTAATATATTACATCAAGAAGGAGCTTATTTTGAGTTTATTGCTTCTTGTTCCTGTGTCTTTGTTCATAAAATGGTGGAATCTTCACTTAATTTTCTATTTTCTTTAAACAGCACATACCTTTTACTCTGGATTGTAATTTTGTCATTAATGTTATGCCAGTAACATACCCTATTGTTTAGAGGATAATTATGAGGCAGCATTCTGAAGACTCATGTAATCTCTTTCCTGTATCTTCAGTGTTGTTGAATATTGGTGTTACTTATAAAAACAGTTGGTTGACTTTCAGTTGGACAGTAGAAAGGTTATTTTTCTCCTCTCTTCTCTTTGGGTAAATTCAGATTTTGTTAAGAAATGTAAATTTCTCCATGTTAGTTTTTATGCACACAAAAAATGTAGTATCCCTGGTTTCATTTGGGCAATTGGTGAGTCTGAAGACCTGGAAAGATTTTTCATTGCATTTTAGGTATGAAGATGGGTAGGGTTTGTTCTTGACTTTCTGGATTTGTGACAAGTTACAAGTCTACCAGTTTCTGGTATGAGGGGGGAGGTTATATTTTCTGATTGTGTGGTTGATCATAGAGGAAACAAGGATGAATTTTTAAGGCAGTACTGTGTAGGAAGATGTCTGGGTGGATGTGGCCCTCTCATAATTGATTCAAGAACAGATAATGCTGAGTGGAACACAAGCAAGCTGAGTGACTGTGTGGAAAAACGGAGCCTTGAAGCACCAGCGTCCAGTTGTGGAGGACAGGTCTTGTGCCTGCATTTGCTTTTTTTTTTTTTTTTTTTTTTTTTGCGGTATGTGGGCCTCTCACTGTTGTGGCCTCTCCTGTTGCGGAGCACAGGCTCCAGACATGCAGGCTCAACGGCCATGGCTCACGGGCCCAGCCACTCCGCGGCACATGGGATCTTCCCGGACCGGGGCACAAACCCGCGTCCCCTGCATCGGCAGGCGGACTGTCAACCACTGTGCCACCAGGGAAGCCCTGCATTTGCTTTTGAGAGAAGCTTTCTAAGATTTGTGTGAGGATTGGATGGAAATAAATTGGTGGCTCGATTGGAGGGGTAGGGGCTGTTCTTCCACCACTCCATCTCCCTTCTGTATTGACCAAGGCCATGGCACTTGGAATGATTGACTTCCGTAGCAGAAAAATGAACCCGATTTTCTGTTGAATCGGACTGATAAACTTTTGTGTTTTTCTTTGGAATCTGTCTTGCTGTCATGTGAACACGTTGATAGTATCGCTGAATGTCACAATATTGATCACGGTGACTACCTGTCTCAGAAACTGTGACTTCAAGTGTCAGAGGCTCTGTGAACCCTTCTGCCTGAGCAAGCCCTGATGAAACCTAGCGATGCGCATGTCAAGGGAATTGGAGGCTTGGAATCCCATTCTGGGTTTATGGAGCAGTTCTTGACAGATGCATTGAGGGGGGCGGTACTTGCCATTCTGGATACCTGGCACATTGGCCTGTTGTTTATAGAAAATATATTAAGGAGAGAAGGTAATAAATTGTTAACGTTTCTCTCTCTCTTCTGCCTTCATTCTTTCCAGCTTTTCCTTTTTCCTTTCTTTTGTTCCCCACCCCCGCTTTTAATTTTAATTTTATTTTTTAACAACTTTATTGGAGTGTAATTGCTTTACCACCCCCCCTTTTTTAGCTCTCATTAACTTGTTAGTGAGTGATGAATGGCCAGTTTGTGAGACTTAGCCTTTTCTGAAAGCTTCAGGATAACGTTCCAAGATAATTAGCTATGTTTAAAGGTCTCCTTTATATGTGAACAACATTGAAAACATCCAGTTGTTTAGGCCAGTATAACCTGCATCAGTGACCAGCAGAAGTCATGATTTCTTTGTTAAAGACAAAGAAATGGTAGAAGAATGTAGTCTCACTTCCTGTGGAGATGAGGCTTCTTAGGAACTTTGCTTGATACTACAAGCTAAAATTTATGAAATATTATAGCTGTATTCTCTCACCGCCACCCAGAACTGGTACTGACCCAGATTGGGGTCCTGCTGGAGTTAATGTGACTGTTGTATTTGCCAGAGCTGCAAGACTGAACTAGAACAAGACTGGATTGTGGAGCCTAGAAAAGCCAGCCACTGCACAGGGCAACTCTCCTTTATTAGTTGGTCCTTAAAAGAGTGTGCAGGGTCTCTGTACACCTAAGGAGCGCCTCCACTGCAGAGCTCACCTAACTTTAGATCATTGGTTTTCAAAATACAGTGAATAGTTTATTTGACAGAAGGCAACAGTGCTTCCCCTGACCGTTGATTTTTTAAAAAAATTTCATAGACGTGCACAACTATATTCTGGGTATTCTTCTAGGCTTCTGGTGAACACAGCAAGGACTGCCAGGACAATGCATTTCTGAGCGGCTCTCTGAAATATGCCAGCGCCTTCTTTCAAAGAAAGCATTACTCACCTCATATGATCTGACCCGTGTCCAATCTGCACAGCTCTCTCTCTCTTCTTTTTTTCCTCTTCTCAAGGACTAATGAAAGTTTGCGAGTATTTTGATCCCATCTCCCCTCCTCGCTTAGTTTCAGGCCCTGGGGGAGGAACAGTTGTGAATGCATCGTGACTCACTGACTCCCACGTTTCTGATTCTGGTTCTGATTGGTTGTCACCTTGCTCTAGCCATATGGCTTCAGAGTACTCTAGCCTGCGTCCCTTTCTTGTTCTTTCCCCTACTGTTCCCTTCTGTTGTACAAAACACTGGGAGTGGGTTCCAAGCTTTGTCTCTTGCTTCTAGTTTAACCCGGTTAGGCAGTAAGTAGGAGAGCACACTGTATTTCCTAAAAACAGCTATAGAGGAGAAAAACACCCTTTCCTTTTGTGCCTGGTATAGTAATTATTTAGTTTCCTGTGTTTTTTTTTCCTTTAGTTTTATTTATTTATTTATGGCTATGTTGGCTCTTCGTTTCTGTGCCAGGGCTTTCTCTTGTTGCGGCTAGTGGGGGCCACTCCTCATTGCGGTGCGCGCGCCTCTCACTATTGCGGCCTCTCTCGTTGCGGAGCACAGGCTCCAGACGCGCAGGCTCAGTAGTTGTGGCTCACGGGGCTAGTTGCTCCACAGCATGGTGGGATCTTCCCAGACCAGGGCTCGAACCCGTGTCCCCTGCATTGGCAGGCAGATTCTCAACCACTGCGCCACCAGGGAAGCCCTCCTGTGCTGTTTCTATTCAAAGTTTATTTTTTGGCAGGTGTCACATTTGTGTTTGTATTATTTCCTCCTGGTTTCTCTCCTCCCCCTGATTTGAGCTGGGGGGGTTTGTTTTTGTTTTGGTAAAGGGACTAAGAATGATGCTGTACTTTAGCTAGTTTGTTAATATGTTTGATTAATGCTGATTAATATGTTGGGGAGGGGGACTGAAAGCAACTCTAAATAATTACTTAATTGTTAAATGTCTTATTGTTCTGGCAGTCACCAAGCAATAAAGTCTACATGTGGTACTCAGGATTATCCATGCCACCGCTACTGTTACTTCCCCTTCTCTTAAACTATATCTATTCAATTACCTAAGTTTTACACTTGAGAAATAGGGTTTTGAAGACTTGAAAGTTATTTTTTAAGAATTTTTTTATTAATTTGTATTTTTAGTATTCTGCAGATGGTTTCTGGAAAGACTTTGGACTCTACATCTTTTCTTTTTAATATTTAACTGCTCAAAGAGGTGGTGCTAGCAGAGTACAAAGTATAGCAGACCTGCCCCCGCCCTCGCCCCGCCAAATTGGCCTTTATGTGATATTTTCATTGCCTAAAAAGAATCAGTAATAAAAATATTAAAATTTTTCTCAAGAATGTATTTTGTATTGACTTAAAGTTTTTAAAAATCCATTTTGTAAATGTTTTAATGTTCCAATATGTCAAGGAAGTAACCTGCAGGTTTGGATTCTTTAGAGAGTGTGTGTAGTGAAGTTGGTTAGAATCATAGGCAGGAATGTGAAATCAACCCGGCCCTTATGGTTTCACTTAACCCCTTATTTAAAGATCTTCATTTACTTCTTCTCTATTTAAATCTATATGAGAAGACAGTAATCTATTTTTGTCAGAAGTAACAAACCTCAGCTGGTGAACTCACTTGAAAGTGTAGGCGAGGAGTGCTGCTTATACTTGCTTCCAGCCATTAGGGCAGGAGCGTCAGAACCCAGGTCTGACCCCAAATGGTTATTATATTTTCTCTGAGCCATTTGCTGGTCTTTGGTTCCATCACCTCACACATCATGTGAAGAGAATGAGAACATTTACTTAGCCACCGTAGTTCTAGGTGCAGAGTTTAGTTGTGAGCAAAATAAACCCATAGCCGCGTGGAGCTTCCCTTTCGTTGAAATGTATTATTATAGTAATGAAGGTTTCCAAATGCACCATCTTCTTGGATTTCAACAAGGACAGAAAATTCAAAAAACCTTAATTAAAAATTTTCATCCCATATAGCTAAAACACTACTCTGCCTAAGCAAATGCATGTGTTTTCACAGATCCTGTCCCAGCAAAGCAGTGCTCATGAGTTACATGTTTCAGTTATTTACAATGTCTGTTGTGTATATTGCATAGTGCTGGGATCAAGGTTTCTTTGTTTAAAAGTCTGTTTAATGTTTGAAACTGCCATTAGATACATGATGTTTGTTTGATTAACAAAAATTACTGTAGCATAACTGGTATGTATGTTATCAGATGCAAAAAAAATAAATAAATGACCAAGTGTGTGCCACTCATAGTTCCGAGTACTTTACGTGAGGCAGTTTGGTACTCGTAAGAATCCTAAGGATATTATTAATCACCTCATCTTTACAGAACAGGAAATTGAGGCACAGATAGGTTAAGTGGCTTGACCAACATCATATAACTGGTAAGTAGCAAAACTGAAATTTGAATTGAGGCAGTATGTTTGCAGAGTTGTGTTTTCACTGCTACGTTATACTGCCCTTCCAGCCCAGCACACTAAATAATAATAGTCAAGGAGTCTCAGCTCTGCTATGCGACCTCCATTAGCTTTTCTTCTCATCTGTGCCTCTGTTTCCCTTTATAGATTGATATAAAACGTTACTTATGACATGGGTTTCTCCTCAGTTGTCTAATCTGTAAATTTTAGAGGTAACAAGATCTAGAATAAGCTAGTTACAGAAAAGGTGTCAGAGGAATATAATTGCTGCCTATTTCTATACAGCTGAGATAGAACAATATTCTCATAGATTTTATTCTTTTTTGTCCTCCTTTGTAGAAAAGAGTAGTTGAACAGCTTCGGAAGAACCTGATAGTAAAGCAAGAACAACCAGACAAGTTCCAAATACAGCCATTGCCACAATCTGAAAACAAACTACAAACAGCACAGCAGCAACCACTACAGCAGCTACAGCAGCAACAGCAGTACCACCACCACGCCCAGTCGGCTGCATCCTCTCCCAGCCTGACTGCTTCACAGGTACAAGTGTGGATGGAGCACCTCGGGCTTCGTGCTGTAGGCTGATTTGCTATGGGTCATGGAGAACTAGGTCCTGTTTCAGACTATGTTAACAACCTCAACCAGCACTAAACAAAGGTTATTTTGGTTACTTTTTTATACTGTACTGGGATGATAATCACTTGAAATTCATTGCCTGAAGGAAATGACATTACCAAGGAGTAAAAGTTAAACTGATTTCCCATCTGTCCAAAGAAGGAGAAAAGGTAATCAGTGACAACGAAAAATCACTTCTCTTTATTAGAACAGAATTAAAGTCTTCTTTTGAACTTCTGGAAGTATTTGTTTGCACTTGTTCTAAAAGTCTTTGTGACTTGACCCTCAGGAATTTGTTTTTCTGGAATTCTTAGCAATTTTAGATGTGGAGATATTCCAGGATCAATACCCATGGAACCAGGTAGAAAGAGGCATTTAGAAGGTGGTGTATTTCATAGAAATGAAATATTCATTTCCAAGTCCAGTTCGTCTCATATGAGAATATGTATCTGTTCTCACATAGTAAAGGAAATCTGAAATGGAAGCTACAGGTCAAAAATAGCACTAAGGGGTGGGAAGCCTAATAATATGCTAACTGGTGTAGCTGTGCAAATGATTTTACTGAAAAGGGCATTTGCACTACCATATAATGTAAGGATATTGAGGCAATCAAGACACACAAAAAGGACATATTTGGGAATGTTTCTATTAAGAAAAGTATTCAAGCTTGATCTCCACATACTTATATGTAGTGTGGGCATACCTTTTAAAGTGGGACACTTGAGCAGTGGTTCTTGATCTTTGGAGGTCCCAGACTCCTTTAAGACTCTGTTGAAAGCCATGGATTCCCTCCCTGGAAAAATACACTCACACCTAATACAGTCATTTTTGCACATGGTTTTAAAGACTTTGGGATCTTCTGAAACCTAAGCATGGACACCTCTCACCCACCAACACCATCTTCACTGTATCTATATGTAGAGAAAAAGATTTTAGTTTACTTGGTTAGTCACCACTTATGGACATTGGGCTGGTTCGTATACAATATTTTGCAAATGAAAAATACATTACTTACAAAAATACTGAAGATTACTAAAGATAGTTAACAGTTAATAGAGGTTACCATATACTGGCATTCTCCTAAGCACTTTACATGTATAACATACGCAGTCCTCACCCCATCCCTACTAAGGACAGTATTATTATTATCTCTGTTTTTTAGAAAAGAAAACTAAGGCACAGAAAAATTAAGTAATTACCTAAAATCATATATCTATTATATGGTGGAGCCAAGATTTGAACCCAGATGTTCTGGTTAAAAATTCTGCCCATTCGCTACTGTAGGCTGCCATACAATACCAAAAAAAGAAATGCCAACATTATATAAAATGCCAAAGAAGGAAAATGAAGAATCCCTGTTGTAAATCAGGTAGCTAGAGTGGCCTACATCATTTTTACCCTAACCTCCAAGGCTATTTGGAAATTAGGCATTCAAACTGACTTTAAAACCCCCCTGACCAGCATTTATATTTCTTCTAAAAGATTGCCTATCAGTTTACTTTTTTTGGAGTTTTAAACAGAGTTGGATTGGTGGTTCTCTTCTCAAAGTACAATTTGATCAGAAAGTGTTTACATGGAAGGAGTGTGGTAGAATTCATTGTTTCCTGGTACTAGGAATTTTCTCTCCTAACCCATGGAAACTTTCTGTTCAAGTACCATTCCATATCACACAAATCAGAGAAAATACTTATATAATACTTACAATAGCTATTTCCTTCCCTGGTAATCTGAGTTCTGTGCTGCTTTGGGATGGTAATAGTAAGGGGCCTAGGGCTATCCCCAAAACAGTGTTATGTGGCATCCCTCCATCTGGTAGCCCACCTGATATATTTAATTGATTTAGCTAAGCTTGTTTTATATTATTTTGTTTTGTTTAATGTTAAAAGCCATAAGATCTCTAGGTTATTGGGTTTTGTTTTTATAGTAAACTGTCAATCATTATTTATCACATGCTCCTTATACAAGAGCTTCTGGTATACAAAGAGGTAGTAATGGTCCCTGCCTAGAATCTGGTAAACTATGATAATTATTTTCATTCATTATGTAAATGTTTATTGAGTCTCTACTATATGCAAGCTTTCTGCTAGGCAATGTCTTGTAAATAAGACAGAATTTCTGTCTTCAAGAACTTAACAGATTTAGAGGAGGGGAAGATGTAAACAGCTAACAAAGAAGAATAAAATGAAAGCACCTGTGAAAATACCAGAGGACAGTAATATTGACTAGAGGGATCAGAGAGTGCTTCATAAAGGAGGTGGCTTTTGATCAGGGCCTTGACAGATAAGTGAGATTTCAGTGATGGAGCACAGGGGGAAGAGCATCAAGGTGTAGAGAACAATGTGAACAGAAGTATGGACTCAAAAAAGTAAATGCGTGTCTTGGAAATAGCAAGTAGGCTGATGTGGCTGGAGCGTGGATTCCAGGAAATGGTGGAGAGGGACATAAAACCAGAAGGTAGGAAGAGACTAGCTTGTGGAAGCCCTCCAATATGTGGCAGAACTTTTGGGGGTTTTGGCAGTCTTAGGGAGTCATTAAAGATTCATGAGGTCAAGGACAAATGGGAAGTTTAATACATGGCATATACTAAATTTCTAAGTCCAGAAAGGATTAACTATTAATTTAGCGATCGGCATGGGCAGGGAGGAAGTGCTAGGATGAGAAAGTGTTTTATTCTAAGTCAGGTGATTAGCATGTACCAAGTCATGGGGCAGTGGGAGGATCAGTCCCCTTTCCTTAGCTAACTCCAGCTTATGTATGTATGTATATTTTGAAATTTTTCCAAACTACAGAAAAAAAATGAAAGAATAGTTGAACACAGGCGTACCCTTCAACTTAAATTCACAACTCTGTCATTTTAAATGGGTACAAATGTAAAGAAGCATGCAGTTAATAAAACCAAACAGAAAATAAACCCTCATAGACAGAAGGAGGAGGGGTTCTATTGATAGTTGTCCGAGTGTACAACAGTTACCTTCCATTCAAAATTAAACAAATAGGGATTTCCCTGGTGGCGCAGTGGTAAAGAATCCGCCTGCCAATGGGGCACGGGTTTGAGCCCTGGTCCAGGAAGATGCCGCGGAGCAACTAAGCCTGTGTGCCACAGCTACTGAGCCTGTGCTCTAGAGTCCTCGAGCCACAACTACTGAGTCCGTGTGCCACAACTTCTGAAGCCCATGTGCCTAGAGCTCTGCAACAAGAGAACCCACTGCAGCGAGAAGCCCGCACACTGCAACGAAGAGTAGCCCCCCGCTCGGTGCAACTAGAGAAAGCCTGCATGCAGCAACGAAGACCCAATAAATAAATAAAATAAATAAAATTTTAAAAAAATTAAATAGTCTAAAATAGGTGTGGAAGTTAATTAGAGCCCATAGTAATAATCCCTCTAAGTTCTGATTTGTATGTTGGAGTTTATCTTTTTTAAATCGATACCTCAGCTTTGCAGGTAAAAAAAAAAAAAAAACTTAGCAAAAAAATAAAAGGATTTTGCTGTTAGTGCTTCTTGCCATGTATTTTCTGCATTAACTTCTAGTTCATGCAGTTTGGGTTTTGTTCATAAAGAACCCCTTCATGAAACGGGGGAAACTGCTGTCATCTTTTGAAGGTGATCATACTTGGATAGCATCAACCAGCCAAGGACTAATCGCAGCTTCCATAAAAATCATTTTTTTTTTTTTCTGGGCACCTTTCCTCACTGTCTTCTCTTCCTCCTGCCAGAACAATTCAGAGGTTTTCATTAGGTTTGGATATCAAAATTCTAGATTCTCTCTGTCATCTAAACTCAGAACTCCAGGAGTTTGATTTATGTTCCCTAGTACTTAACAGTAGAATAAGCACCAGACCAGGAGTGAAGATCTAAGCAGTACCTGTGTCAATACCTGGTGTCAGTAAATGGTTTGCAAATAAATGTAGTCTTCAAAAGCTTTTCATCAGTGCATATAGTACTAGGTCTTGTGCCTCTGTATACAAAGAGAGTTATGTAGATGCTAGAATTTCACATGGAGTGAAATTAGCTACAACCAAATATTTATAAAGTAGAATAAAAATGCTAACCTAACATATGAACAGACTTGTTAGAATTCAGTGCTTTTTAGTGTTGCAGGTAATGCTAAGTATATAAATCAGGTGAGTTTGAGGTTTTACTCACTTTTTAAGAAAAATTATTCAAAAGATTGTTAATGACTTACCTGATCAAGGATGTTTTAAACAAAAGTATATTGATCCTCTTTTAAAGTAGAACCAACATGCATGACTGTTTTTAAAATCCATGTCAGTGAGTTCTGCTGACTAGAGCTTTTCTTCCATAACCTGTATTGGCACCAGGATTGAATGCCATCTGGTGTGACTTGCTCACCACTTCAAAAAGTTCTTTGTATTTGAATGTTTTAAATTGATGGAGAGAGCTAATATCACACTGGGTTAAAAACACATATTAAAAATAGCAGGTAATACAGAGTCAGTCCCGCTGCTACACTACTGTAACATTTCTGATGATAAATAGCACTTAGCTTTTATTTGGTTTTCATCACTGATAGGCAGGATGACCTGCTACCTCTCAAAATAAATAATTATCCGTGTTCCCCCTTTTACTCCCATTTCACACTTGAGAGGACAGTGGCAAGGAGAATGAGCCATTCTGTATTGTTGACTTAGAGAAGAGGAACATATTTGGGTGATTTTAATTGCAGGCATCAATAAGGATTGCTCATTAGGCTGTGATGGGATAGACAGGGCCAGATTATTACATTGTTTAGGTTAAAAGAAAAAAAAGTTGTTAAAATATTAGATAATACATGCATGTATGTGTTTAAGGCAGAAAAATTACTTAGAACCAAACAATACACAAGGGCTTGCATAGACACTGAAATAGACATTCACAAAGGAATTTGTTCAGATCTGTTTCAGGGAGAGTGGGGTCCTTTTCCCTGGTCGAGGGCAGTGCTGTCCAATAGAACTTTCTGTAGTGTTTCTGTGGTGTTGGAAAGCTCCACTGTCCGGTTTGGTAGCCACTAGCCATGTGTGGCTGTAAACATGTGAAATGTGGCTAGTGTGACTGATGTTTTAATTTTTATTTTGTTTTCATTAAATTTGAATACCTGCATGAGGCTATTAGCTACCAAACTGAACAGTGCAAGTAAGAAGAAAAAGGTGAAATAATATCAAAATCAGAACCAACAAGTTAGACCAGGTATATTTTCACGTTTCTGAAACATCTCTATCTTGAGTGACTAGTAGCATTCGATAGGTGTGTATGCCATGAAATCAGGTTGTTTATATTTTCTTGTTTTGTAGCTGGCTCCTTTAATTACTCTAATAGAAAGTCTAGAAAAATACAGCTTCAAAGCTGCAGTAGCGCTTGCGGAGCATCAGTCAAGTCCTCTCACCTCAGTTCAGACTCTGATCTGTAAGACTTTCTGAAGCTCAAGTGTTTGTTTCCACCTTGTCGCCCTTTTCTGGATCTTTCCTCACTTCTGCAGCAGTCCTGCAGAGCAAAGATTGTAGATTGTGATTCATATCCCTTTGGTATCAAGAGCTGGTATTTACTATACTAGTTGGTTAATAGGTTTCATTATCTAGAGTTTGGGATTTACAGCCTTTGAGGCAACAATTGTACTAATTCTTATGTGAGTTGCCCTTCCTCTTCTCCAGGGTGGCACTCAAAAGAATTAAAAGACCCTGTCGTTTTATCCCAGCCTTTGTGTCACAGGAGGCAGATATCCAGAATTATATGATAGCTTTCTTCATATTGATGAGGTTGTAGCAATTAATGATAGAGATGGTGTGTACCTCATTGATTTGCAACTTCTCCAAAATTTAAATTAATTGAGAGCAAGCAAAGAATTAGAAAAATCAGAAGAAACAGGTATACTCATATTCTGTATCTGTAAACCCACCCCTTCCTTGTTGAGAACCCTGTGCCCATGTTAGTCTGCAGTTATTACTATGAACTTAAAGCTAAATTTGAGAACTCTGGCAAACTAGAGATTGCCTTTTCGTACAGTAAGAACTGTGCTTTATGTACACAAAAGAAATGTTGTTACACCAAGAAACTTGACTGATGATGAGAATCATTGCTTTGTTTTCTTCTGGAGGCTAGCATTTTGTTTAGTGGGATGACACTTCAGCGTCCTAATGTCTGTTCTCCATGTCTCCTAGAAGACTGTAACTACAGCTTCTATGATTACCACAAAGACACTACCTCTCGTCTTGAAAGCAGCAACTGCGACCATGCCTGCCTCTGTTGTGGGCCAGAGACCTACCATTGCTATGGTGACCGCCATCAACAGTCAGAAGGCTGTGCTCAGCACTGATGTGCAGAACACACCAGTCAACCTCCAGACGTCTAGTAAGGTCACTGGGCCTGGGGCAGAGGCTGTCCAAATTGTGGCAAAAAACACAGTCACTCTGGTAAGCCAGCAGCTGCTACTCATGTGTGCCCACATGCGAGGGTTCAGGATATGCATTTGTAGAGTATATCCATTTTATGCTCCTGCTGGATTTTTCAGTCTCCATCACTCTTCTACCATACCAGATTCCCCTTCGGGGCTGACAAGGGAATTTGGCATTCCTGCTATCTATTTAAATAACTATAGAGGTGTTCTTACACCAAGGATCAAAACTCTTTGAGGTATTATCTGAGGCCAAAGGATGACTTGACTTAAGGGGGGAAAATGTCCTTCACAGAGGCATTTACACTGTTTCATGTATCTCTCCCTCTATCCTAACCACACTCCTTCCTGTGAAACTAGAGTGCTTAAACTCTCTGGTGCTATGTTACCAATTTGGAGAAAATGCCGTGAATTTTTTTAGTACACTCTTCCTTGAAATTGCACTCAGGAAGTACTGGAGTTAGTTGGGCACTTAAAAATTTTTCAAGAAACTCACAAATAACAGTGTCCATGTCCAAGGTCCATCAGAAAGAAGATCCCTAGAAGGAAGAAGCACTTGAATAAAAATTGTTCTTGAGATTTCTAGGGTAAAACTGTCTAAAAACTGTTTTCAGAATATACCCAAATTGTAGTTTAAATGTCCGTTCTTAAAATGGAAGCTAAGAGCTCTTAGTGGCTTTCGAATAATGACCAGTGGTGAGTGAAACTAGAGGGCATTAAAGTGAAGCTTTACTACTTACCCAAGAATCTTTAGGGGAGTAACCAAATCACTCAGCCGGACGCTGAGAGTTAGAACATTCTCTATAGGAATAAAGCTGTTCACTGTTACGTAAAGCTCTTATATTAGGAAAAAGCCCATTTGTCCAGGCAGCAAGTTTGATTTTCCTTTGCATCCAGTGTTGACTTTTAAAATACATAAGTGCAGTAAAGCAATTATACCCCAATAAAGATGTTAAAAAAATAAAATAAAATAAAATAACATAAGTGCAAGAGTTCTTGAACGTCAGAGGAAATTGTGATTGCTGAGCTTGCTGTGTTCTACGTTAGCTGTGTAAGGAAACAGAAATGAGGTCGGTTTACTTTATGGGGTAAAGCCTGCAAGCAGGAGAGTAAACAAGTTTCTTAAGGCAGTGTTAATTCAGATGATTAATTCTACGGTGAAAGCTTATAGAAAATATTGTCTGATTGAGAGAATAGTGATGCTGAAAATACTTTAAGAATACCATCTTTGATATTGAATAATTATTTTCCTCTCTGATTTACTTTTCTCATTTTTTAGCAGGTTCAGGCAACACCTCCTCAGCCCATCAAAGTACCACAGTTTATCCCCCCTCCTAGACTCACTCCACGTCCAAACTTTCTTCCACAGGTGAGTAAATCAGTTGACAAGCCCAGTGATGGGTTAGGTGGGACAAAAATCCTTGTGAGCCCTTTCTAAGCAGCCTGTAATGCACTTGTCAATTCAGCTGTATTCAGATCCCACTTAGCTAAGGATTCTAGCTGCTGATCTCTATACCATGAAGAAGCTTTTTTTTTTTTTTTTTTTTTTGGCTGCACTGCACAGCATGTGGGTCTTAGTTCCTTGACTAGGGATCGAACCCATGCCCGCTGCAGTGGAAGCTCTGAGTCTTAATCACTGGACCACCAGGGAGGTCCCACAAAAGAAGCTTTATTTGTTTTTAATTGGAGTATAGTTGCTTTACAGTATTGTGTTAGTTTCTGCTGTACAGCAAAGTGAATCAGCTATATACAGCTGTATACGTATATCCCCTCCTTTTTGAATTTCCTTCCCATTTAGGTCACCACAGAGCATTGAGTAGAATTCCCTATGCTATACAGTAGGTTCTCATTTGCTATCTGTTTTATATTTAGTAGTGTGTATATGTCAATCTCAATCTCCCAGTTCATCCCACCCCCAACCCTTTCCCCCCTTGGTTCTCTACATCTGTGTGAGAAGAAGCTTGTTTTATCATCAGGGTTTCTTAACAATGATGAAAGGCTGTAGCAGAGGGATGTAAGGAAAGGGAAATTTTCCTAAATTTAAAATAATTAAGATAGCACCATTTTAAACCTTATAATGTTGACTTACTGGAAGAATTTAGCCAGAACTGCCTGCCAGTGGGGAAGGAACGCAGTTACCACTTCTTCCCCACAACCTCCCACCCCACTCGCTGTATGCCAGGGAGAGTAGGAAAGGAGACAATAGTGACACTAACTGGTAGGAAGCGTTCGGTTCTACTCTGGAAAGTGATTACATAGAGCATCATTCTTAAACACAAAGTCTTGATGATAAAGATTCAGACTAGGAAGCTGCACAGGGAACTTTCTACCTAGACCCAAGCAACTCTACCCATATTCTCATGAGAGTATTCTTCCAGCAATTGGCTGAACTCACCATTCTTATGGCAGAATGTCATGATTGTCCCAGTCTGGACCTTGAGAGGAGTTGACTTGCCTGGTAGAAAGATTGGGTGTTCCTGTCTGAAGCCTCAGCTTTCAGGCAAAGAGAGAAGGGAAAGGATGTGTGTGGTCAGTGGCCATAAGTGATTTCTGAATTGCCTCTGGGGAGGGGATGGGCAATGCTAACATAAGACTATTTCAATCGTCTATCAGATAAATTCTTAATGAATACCTTAGGTATCAAAAGAGCACTAAGAACTATGGATATGAAGTTTTCAAGATAGTTCTCAGCCTCATAGAGCTTCAGACACATGTACAGGCAATTACTGTGTCCATTATGGGAAGTACAGGGTAGTCTGAGAATCCATGGGAAGGACAGCCAACTCATTCTTAGAATATTACAGAAAGTTTCCTTGAAGAGTTGACATTCCATCTTAGACCTAAAATCCTAGTGAAGTTAGCTTGAGAAAGTTTTGGGGGAAGAAGAAAAATGTCCCAGGCAGAGAGAAGAGCCTATATGCAAGTCCACAATGCAGAGAGACATGTTGGCTTAAGGAACCAAAGGAAATTTGGTGTGGCTGAGCACAGTGGGCCATGTGGCTGACTCAGGCTAGAGTAAGGGGAGGCTGGAGAAGCCCATAGGCCAAAGCCTTTGGAACCTTGTAGGCTATATAGGAATTAGGGCCTTACCTAGGAACAGTGGGGCTCCATTAAATTACTTTCAAACAGGTACTTGACATGATCAGATTTTTGTTTTAGAAAATTCCCTCTTAGCACTGTGTGGAGAATAGATTGGAGATTGTCAAGAATGTGGCAGGAAAAACAGGACATTGTCAGCAATAACAATAGCTAATATTTAGAGAATCTTGCTAATGTGCCACTTACTGCACTAGGCACTGTACATGGGTTATCTATTTTAATCCTCACAACAACTCTTTGAAAGTAGGTATTCAGGTAAGAATCTAAGAATAAGAATCTAAGGCTTAGTCTTTGTTTTTCAAACGGTGGGGCATGACCCATTAGTAGGCTGTGAAATCAATTTAGTGGATTGTAACCAGAGTTTTTAAGTAAAATGAACAAGACAATAGGAAATGTTAGAGTATGTAGCACATAAGTATTTTTTCATGAAGTTTTTATGTTAGAGAGGTAAAGATAAATATCTATGTACGCGTATTGGTTACAGCGTGAAACATATTTCCTGTTGTGTATCCACAGCACACACTATAGGGTTGTCTTAGATGCAGCTAAGTATTCAGACTCACAAGACTATCAGAGGCCACACTTGGCACCAGTCTACTTGGAATGATATAGGACAGAAACCAGAGCTTGCCAGCAAGACAGCTTCTTCAGTAGGAATCCCTATAGCAGTCCATATAATAGTCTCTACGGCAGTCCAGGGACTGCTCAGGTACAGGGAAGTGAGATCTTTATCAGGTCAGTGGGAGAGCCACCCTAGCACAGAAATCTTATGCCTTACAGGAGCCTAATATATCTTATAACAATTCTATAGGCATGGCTTTCAAGGTCCCCGCAGTGGACAGGCACAGTTACAAGAGTCACCCCATTTCAGGAAGCCCAAAGCAGGGTGTCTCATCGTCGTTTTTTTCTTTTAAACAACTTAAAAATGTTTATTTTTAATAACGTATTTCCATCTCTGCTTTTTTCAAGTAATGGAAATGTTAGATTTGATTTAGCAGCAAGAGGTCATTTGTACCATAAGCAGTGTTGCCTGCTAACATAGTTGACATTCTTCCCTTATCAGGTTTCCAGGGGTATACAGCTAGAGAGTTAACTGAAGGTGAAATTCTTATGCATAAGGAGAAAGGATTTTGCCCACAGGTCACAGTTTAGAAAGTTTGAAAAATACTCTTAGAGAGATTAGGTGTGTTATCTTAGGTTACACAGCTAGCTAGTAAGTGGTAGAACCAGAATTTGAACCCAGGCAAGGCTGATCCCATGTTTTTAATCACAGTTTTCTGCCACTGTTTCAGTAAAGCAAACACAGCTAGAGTAGTGGTAGTGAGGATAGAAAGTAGACATATCTGAGAAGGATTTAGGAAGTAGAGGTAGAGTAGGAAGCATTAGGAATGATTCTGAAGTTTTTTTAGTAAGAAAGGGGCATTTACTGATGTAATGATTATAGGAAGAAGAAAAGATTGGAAGAAGAAGTTGATGAGTTTTGGACATGCTGATTTTGAACTTCTTGTGAAATTTCCAAGTAGAGATGTATAACAGGGAGTTGAATAAATGACTCTGAAGTTAAGGAACTGTGTGGTCCTGAGATACAAGTGTGGAAGTCTTTAGTATATAGATAGTAGTTGAAGCTGTAGGATGCAGTGAGAGTTCCCAGGAGGAGTGAGGACATTCAGAAGAAAAGGGGTACCAGGACAAAACCCTGAGAAATATTTATATTTTGGATTGGGCAGAGGTAGAGGAAGCCACAAAGGAGACTTAGAGAAGGAGCACCCAAGAACAGGGAGTTAGAGGGCCAGAGATGGGAGTGAACTGAGCTGTGGATATGAAGAAATTTAGAACGTGAATTAAAGGCAGTGGCAGCATTATTACCATACTGGGCACAAGTTCTGGGTGAGACCAGTCTCTGGATTAGGCATTTGACCTCAGCCCGAAGAGGCGGCATGGTATAGGAGAGGGAGCTGCGGTTTGGAATCAGAAAAACTACATTCTGGGGTAACATTTGCATCCTCTTAAGAGCTGATGCATCTTTGTAATATTATATATGCTGAGATCTATAGAATTGATAATACTAAAATGGATATTAATATTTGTACTGAATACCATTTCACTCACATATATAGTGCAGAGGATCTGGCAATGTCTTAAGATTTATAGGACTTGAGAAGTTTAAGTAATGCAATAATTGTTCTTTCTTTCTCCATAGGTTCGACCTAAGCCTGTGGCCCAGAATAACATTCCTATTGCCCCAGCACCTCCTCCCATGCTTGCAGCTCCTCAACTTATCCAGAGGCCTGTCATGCTGACCAAGTTCACTCCCACGACCCTCCCTACCTCCCAGAATTCCATCCACCCCGTCCGTGTCGTCAATGGGCAGACTGCAACCATAGCCAAAACGTTCCCCATGGCCCAGCTCACCAGCATTGTGATAGCTACTCCGGGCACCAGACTCGCTGGACCTCAAACTGTACAGCTTAGCAAGCCAAGCCTTGAAAAACAGGTACAGGCAAGAGTACGCACCTGCTTTGGGCAGTAGCTTTGCCGTTGAGGCTGGTCAGTCTGTAAGGGGTCTTTATCTTCTCAGCGGCTCCTTATGTTAGCACCATTGTCTGTTACTTATCATGTGATAATTTATCCACAATGCAAAAGGGCTGTTCTTACCGAAGAAAGTTGGGTTGCTTTACCCACCATCCCCTTATACATGAATTTTGATTCCTGTGTGAATGAGCTCCCCCTGCTGCTTCTGAAGCAGAAATTCACAGATGGGTTCTGCTGCCCTCAGTCAGGAAGCACAGATAAGGTAGTAAACAGAAAATGCTATATTCATTTCGGCCCAGTAAGAATCCAGATGAGGATATCACTATGAAAGTTAGGAAGAATAAACAAAGCAAGGAAAAGGATTTCATTTCAAAGGTTTTCCCTGGTTATTACAGATAGTGAGGAGCCAATGAAAAAATTAAGATTTCTAAAATTCATTCTTTTAACTCTAGAGGATACAGACATTTTAGCTCAGATATTGAAGCCTTTCATTTATATTTCTAAAATCAGATTTTCTCCTAAAAACACAAGTCTATAGAAATACAGGTAACCTCCAAAGATACGTAAGGGTTCTATGACAGAAAGATTTCTAAAACCAAGAAAAAGGATTTATAGGCAGTCACCATATTCTATTTAAAGAAAGACCAGTGACAAGAAAGAAGAATTGTGGAAAGAAAAGCTCTTTCAAGAAAGTTGATTTAAAAAGTCATTGCCCTATTTCTTATTGCTCAGGCTTGAGTTCTCATTCAACTGAAAATAGTCTCTGGTGATCCTGAATCTTCTGCTTCTGGATGGCTGACCATGATTCAGAGAGGCTGGCCAGATGGTGGGGAATGAGAAGGCTTCCTGCTGCCTTGGCCACCTTGAACAGAGGAGCCTTATGCATGGAATACCAGCTTTCTGCCCAGGCAGCTCATAAATGCAGCCGATCTGGCACTAAGAACCTGGGTACCAAAATCTCGTATCAAGAAATACCAGCAAGAACACATCTCTATTCCTGGGGAGGCTACTCAAACCCCCCAAAATGCTTTGAGGAACATTTAGAGATAAATTACTTACATGTATTTTAGATCAGGAGTTTTCAAATTTATTATCAGCAGAACTTCAATATTAAAATAATGAAAGTAAGATGCCCAAGCTTAGGAGTTTGGGTGGGGGCGTGTTTGTAGACCAGCTGCCATCATGTCCCGTGCTGGCTCTCAAAGGACGACCTCTGAGGAGCATTAGAGTTGTAAAGAATGTGGTTTCAAAACATTATTTTATTTATTTATTTAAATTTAGTTAGTTAGTTACTTTTGGCTGCGTTGGGTCTTCGTTGCAGGTCGTGGGCTTTCTCTGGTTGTGGTGAGAAGAAGCTACTCTTTGCTGTGGTGTGCAGGCTTCTCGTTGTGGTGGCTTCTCTTGTTGTGGAGCATGGTCTCTAGGTGCGCAAGCTTCAATAGTTGTGGCACGCGGGCTCAGTAGCTGTGGCTTGCGGGCTCTAGAGTGCAGGCTCAGTAGTTGTGGTGCACGGGCTTAGTTGCTCCGCGGCATGTGGGATCTTCGCGGACCAGGGCTCAAACCCGTGTCCCATGCATTAGCAGGCAGATTCTTTTTTTTCTTTTTAATTAATTAATTAATTTATTTATTTTTGGCTGTGTTGGGTCTTCGTTTTTGTGCGAGGGCTTTCTCTAGTTGCAGCAAGCGGGGGCCACTCTTCATCGCGGTGTGTGGGCCTCTCACTGTCGCAGCCTCTCTTGTTGCGGAGCATAAGCTCCAGACGTGCAGGCTCAGTAGTTGTGGCTCACGGGCCTAGTTGCTCCGCGGCATGTGGGATCTTCCCAGACCAGGGCTCGAACCCGTGTCCCCTGCATCGGCAGGCAGATTCTCAACCACTGCGCCACCAGGGAAGCCCGGCAGGCAGATTCTTAACCACTGCGCCACCAGGGAAGTCCCTCAAAACGTTATTTTAAATTATTAAATACTATTTCTCTTTGACCTCTTTTTTGATAAAGATATTTTTAGGAGACGAGAATCTTCAGTTTCATTTCATTTTTACATTTCTTATTTTTTCTGATTACAAAGATGATACCTGTTCACCGTAAAGGAAAGCTCAAACGTTACAGAAATATATATTGTAGAAATGTATCCCTTCATAATCATTGAAGAGAGTAAATTTCTCCCATAATTTTACCCTCCAAAGTTGCTATTAGCAGATTAGATTATATTCCTCCACATATTTTCTTTCTAAAGGAAAATACAAAATCAAACTGTATATTACTTTGTAACTTGCTTTTTTTTCATATTAAATCTTGAATATCTTTTCATATCCCAGCCTTACATATTGATAGAGCTTTTCATTTTGATTATAAAAATATCATAAAAAGGTATCCATGAATTCTTAAAAATCAAAAAAAAATTATTTTCTAGCAGTGAATTCCATGGTCTTTCTTCTTGTTGATCTAATAGAGGAATGTAGTCATTGCTGATTTAGTTTAGCAGGCCACCTGGCACAGCAGTCTTACAGGTTATCAAGCTCAGTCAGCAAGGATTCTCTTTAGACTCCATTCTCAGAATTCTCTTACTTCAGATCTTTCTACTATCCTCTTTTTTTTTTTTTCCATGTTTCATTTCCAGTATCTTATTTATAGCTGTTAAGAGATCCCATAGATGAGCATTATGTAGCCACGGAAGTACCACTTACAGCCTACTCATAGAGTTATCAAAACCTGTGTCCAGCATTCTCTCTGTGGCCAGGCTAGATGGGTTCCTTTCTGCTTGCTACTCTTTTGTTTAGGGTGATAACAGTCACTTAATAAAAAATGTTGATTCTGTGCCAGCTGCCATGCGACATGTGCTAACACAAGGGTTGGGAGGTCAAAGCCTGTACCCTCACAGAGCTTGGTCTGGGGCAGGCACTGTGGCTCTGCCTCCAGGGGAGGAAGCATGGCAGGTCGTGTAGTTTCATATAGGCATAGGAAAGGGAGAGGCAGCGTCAGCTGTAACAACAGTGGTCTCACTTCTCCTTCCCCCCATCAGGCATCCCCAACTTCCTTATCCACCCTAGATAAGAGAACCTGTCTTATCCCTTATCAGAAGCCACATTACCTTGTGGCTGTGAGAAACTGAGTGGTAGAGTTTAAAGAGCTTTGAGGCTAGAAACATACTTAGGCAGAAAGGCAGATAAAGCCAGACAGACTTATATCATGGCCCCCACACTGCCTCCTGTTATGTCTTTGTCCTCGCCAGCACTCTGTGAAATGGGGCTAAACACCTGTGGATGGCGGAATGACGTAAAGAGCTTAAAGTCCGTTAGACTGTGTCTGACGCATTTAGTTCTCAGGGATTATGTTCATTTCTTATCCACGTCACCCCACCCCAATCCCTGCAACAAAGACATCTATGTATGTCCCTAAGGCTAGGCTACTGAAAAAAATCCTAGGTTGTATGGGAAAATCTGTCAGATTGCCACCCATTCCCCTACTTCCATCTATATTTTGTATAGGAACCTACACAGTGTCCTCTAAAAAAAAGAGTACTTCCAAGTTGAGAGTATTATCCAATGTATTAGCCTCAGATCCCAGTCTTCTCTTTAAGGAAACTTGAGGTGGTAACTCTTTGCCCTCAATCCAGATTTTTTTAACCTTGATTGATGAAACTTTGTACATTTAAAAAATTTTCAAGCGCCTAACTTTCATTATTCATGCAGCCCAGCCTTAAAAGATGAATTTGTAATTCAGGGGTATAAATGGCTAATTTAGTTCTATTCAGAGTTTTTGGTTTTTATCTTTGTAAAACCAAAAAAGAACAGGATTTGCAAATTCGTACAGGTGCCAAGTAGGAAATATATCAATAAACGAGTAAAACAGACTGGGAGTAAACAAGTAGATTTTTTTTCACTTCCAATGGGAACATGAGTACAAGAGATATCCCACTCTTAATTTCTTTGAAATAGTAAGACAAGTATGATAAAATCGACAATTTGGCCTTGGTGTCAAGAAGATAATAGAAAGTAGAAGAGACTGTGGTAAAGTGCAAAGTAATATACTCGATCTCAAGGAGGCAGCAACTTTTTGACAATAGCCAGTTTTTATCATATGAAAACTTTTTCAAGAAAAGCCAGAAATCCAGATATTTTGAGAGATTTCAAGATATACTTTTGAGATTAAAAACAAATATAAAATAAATAAAAAATTAAAAAGTATATATATATATCAGTAACTGTTTAAACACCATGTAGGCAAAAAATAACACCTGCCGGACAGCTTCACCTCTGGATAGTGGTTTATAACCTCTGATAGAGACCATACTTTTAGCTTAATCTTTTTTGTTTGTTTGTTTCCCAACCTAATTGTTTTTTTAATTGAGGCGAAATTCTCATCACATCAAATTAACCATGTTAAAGTGAACAACTCAGTGGCATTTAGTACTTTCACAGTGTTGTGCAACTACCACCTCTGTCTAGTTCCAAAACATTTTTATTACCCCAAAATGAAACTCAGTACTCATTAAGTAGTTGCTCCTCATTTGCTCCTCCCCTGCCTCTAGCAATCACCAATCTGCTTTCTGTCTCTATAAATTTACCTATTCTGGGTATTTCATATAGATGGACTCATACAGTATGTGACCTTTTGTATCTGGTTTCTTTACTTAGCATAATGTTTTAAGATTTATCCATATTGTAACATGTATTAGTACTCCATTCCTTTTTAATAGTCAAATAGTATTCCATTTGTATGTATATACCACAATTTGTTTATCCATTCACCCATTGATAGATTTGGATTATTTTTGGCTATTGGGAATAGTGTTGCTGTGAATATTAATGCACTAGCATTTGTTTGAGCACTTATTTCCCATTCTTTGGGGTATATACCTACAAGTGGAATTGCTGGATCATATGGTAATTCTATGTTTAACTTTTTGAGGAACTGCCAAACTGTTTTCCACAGCAACTGAATCAGTTTACATTCCCACCAGCAAGGTATGAGTGTTCCATTTTCTTCACCTCCTTACCAACACTTATTATTTTCCTTTTTAAAAAAATTATAGCCATCCTAGTGGGTGTGAAATGATATCACATTGTGATTTTGATTTGCATTTCCCTAATAATTAACGTTGTTGAGCATCTTTTCACGTGCTCGTTGGCCATATGTAAATTTTCTTTGGAGAAATCTCTGAGTTCTTTGCCGGTTTTTAAACTGGGTTGTTCATGTTTTTGTTGTTGAGTTGTAAGAGTTCTTTATATAATCTGGATACTGGATCCTTATCAGATATGTAACTTAAAAACATTTTCTCTCAATATATAGGTTGTCTTTTCACTTTCTAATGTCCTTTGATGCACAGAAGTTTTTAAATTTTTTCTTTTGTTGCTTGTGCTTTTGGTGTCATAACTAAGAATCCATTGTCACATCTAAGGTCATGAAGATGTATCCCTAATTTTTCTTCTAAGAGTTGTATGGTTTTAGCTCTTATATTTAGGTCAGTAATCCATTTTGACTTAATTTCTGTATATAGGGTGAAACAAGGGTCCAACTTTATTCTTTTGCAGGTGGATATCCAGTTCTCCCAGCACTATTTGTTGAAGAAACTATTCTGTCCCCATTTGAATGATCATTGCATCATTATTGAAAATCTATTGGCCATGGATGTATGGGTTTATTTCTGGACTCTCAGTCCTATTCTGTTGGTCTATATGTCTGTCCTTATGCCAGTACCAACCACACTGTCTTAATTGCTATAGTTTTGTAGTAAGTTTTGACATTGGGAAATATGAATCCTCCAACTTTTTTCTTTTTCAATCTTGTTTTGGCTATTCAGGGACCCTTACAGCTCTACATGAACTTGAGAATTGGCTTTTCCAGTCTTTCTGCAAAAAAAGGGTGGGGTAGGGGGCTGTTGGAATTTTGATAGGAATTGTTTTGAATCTGTAGATTGCTTTGCATAGTATTGCCATCTGGGCAATATTCTGTGTTCCAGTCCTTGAACATGATGTCTTTCCATTTACTTAGGTTTTCTTTATTTCTTCAGCAGTGTTTTATACTTTTCGGTGTACAAGTCTTTCACCTCCTTGGTTAAATTTACTCCTAGGTTTTCTTTTTGTTTTTTTAAATAAATTTATTTATTTTTTATTTGTTTATTTTTGGCTGTGTTGGGTCTTTGCTGCTGCATGCAGGCTTTCTCTAGTTGTGGCGAGTGGGGGCTATTCTTCATTGTGGTGTGCAGGCTTCTCATTGTAGTGGCTTCTCTTGTTGCAGAGCATGGGCTTTAGGCACGCGGGCTTCAGTAGTTGTGGCACATGGGCTCAGTAGTTGTGGCTCACAGGCTCTAGATCACAGGCTCAGTAGTTGTGGCACACAGGCTTAGTTGCTCTGTGGCATGTGGGATCTTCCTGGACCAGGGCTCGAACCCATGTCTTCTGCATTGGCAGGTGGATTCTTAACCACTGCACCACCAGGGAAGTCCCTATTCCTATGTATTTTATTCTTTTGGATGATATTGTAAATTGAGTTGTTTTTTTAATTTCCTATTAGGATTGTTCATTGCTATCATGAATTACCATGTATTAGAAATACCGCTGGTTTTTGTGTTGATCTTGTACCTCACAATTTTCCTGAATTCATTTATTAGCTATAGTAGTTGTTTTGTGGAATCTTTAGGATTTTATGTATATATAAGATCATGTCCTCTGCAAAAAGAGATAGTTTTATGTGTTCCTTTCCAATTTGGATGCCTTATATTTCTTTTTCTTGCCTAATTGCTCTGGCTAGAATTTCCACTATAATGTTGAATAGCAGTGATGAAAGTGGACATACATCTCTTGTTCCTGATCTCAGAGGGAAAGCTTTCAGTATTTCACCATTGAGTATGATGCTAGCTGTAGTTTCACATAAATGCCCTTTATAAAGTTGAGGACATTCCCTTCTGTTCCTAGTTTTCTGAGTGTTCGTATCATGAATGGGTGTTGGATTTTCACAGATGCTCTTTCTGCATTAACTGAGATGATCATATCGTTTTTCTTTGCCTTCATTTATTAACGTGGTATATTACATTGATTTTTTTAAAAATATCTTCCATTCCTAGGATAAGTTCCACATTGTCATTGTGTATCATCCTTTTAATATGCTGTTGGATTCAGTTTGCTAGTATTTTATTGAGGACTTTTGCATCTATATTCATGACAGATATTGGTCTGTAATTTTCTATTATTGTGGTGTCTTTGTCTGGCTTTGGTATCAGGATAATGCTGGCCTCATAGAATGAGTTAGAAAGTGTTTTCTGCTCTTCTATTTTTTGGAAAAGTTTGAGAAGGATTGGTGTTAATTCTTTAACTGTTTGGTAGAATTCACCAGAGAAGCTGTCTGGTCCTGGACTTTTCTTTTTTGGGAGGTTTTTTTTTTTTTGCGGTACGTGGGCCTCTCACTGTTGGTGGCCTCTCCTGTTGCAGAGCACAGGCTCCGGACGCGCAGGCTCAGTGGCCATGGCTCACGGACCTAGCTGCTCCGTGGCATGTGGGATCTTCCCGGACTGGGACACGAACCTGTGTCCCCTGCATCGGCAGGCGGACTCTCAACCACTGCGCCACCAGGGAAGCCCTTGAGAGGATTTTGATTACTGTTTCAGTCTCTTTAGTTGTTATAGGTCTGTTGACATTTTCTATTTCTTCTGGAGTCAGTTTGGTAATTTGTATGTTTATAAGAATTTATCCATTTCATCTGATATCCATTTCATATGTTATCTGATTGTTTTTTTAATTGAAGTATAGTTGACTTACAGTATTGTGTTAATTACTGCTGTACAGCAAAGTGCTTCAGTTATACATATATATACATTCCTTTTTATATTCTTTTCCATTATGGTTTATCATAGGATATTGAATATAGTTCTCTGTGCTATACAGTAGGACCTTGTTGTTTATCCATTCTATACATAAAAGCTTACATCTGCTAACCCCAGCCTCTCACTCCATCCCTTCCCCAATCCAGTCCCCCTTGGCAACCTGTTGGTGTACAGTTGATCAGTGTATTCTCTTATAATCCTTTTTATTTCTATAAGATTGGTAGTAATGTCCCCACTTTTATTTCTGATTTTTGTTATTTGTGTCTTCTCTCTTTTTTCCTTATTCTGTCTTATTAAAGATTTTTCAATTTTGTTGATCTTTTCAAAGAATCAACTTTTGGTTTCATTAATTCTGTCGTTTTTCTATTCTCCAATTCATTTATCTCCGCTCTAATTTTTATTATTTCCTGCCTTCTGCTAGCTCTGTGTTTAGTTCTTCTTTTCTAGTTCCTTAAGCTGTAAATTTAGGTTATTTAGGTTATAAGCATTTAGATTTGAATGCTTTCTTATTTTTTATGTACAGACTATTACAGCTTTAAATTTCCCTCTGACCAGTGCTTTCACTGCATCTCATCAGTTCTGGTATGTTTATTTTCATTTTCATTCTTCAGGGAGATAGAAAGTTTCCCTAGTGATTTCTTCTTTGTTCCACTGGTTGTTTAAAAGTATGTTTTTTAGGGACTTCCCTGGTGGTCCAGTGGCTAAGACTCCACGCTCCCAGTGCAGGGGGCCCGGGTTCGATCCTTGGTCGGGGAACTAGATCCCGCATGCTGCAACTAAAGGTTCACATGCTGCAGCTAAAGGTCCCGAATGCCGCAACTAAAGAAAAAAGGATCCCGCATGCCACAACAAAGATCCTGCATGCCACAACTAAGACCCGGCGCAGCCAAATAAAAGTATGTTGTTTAATTTCTACATACTTAAAATTTTTCTGGTATTCCTTTATATTGACTTCTAGCTTCTTTCTGTTGTCATCAGAAAAAATACTTCATATGACTTCAGTCTTTTAAAATTTATTAGGATTTGTTTTGTGGCCTAAAATATGGTCTATCCTGAAGAATGTTTCATGTGTACTTGAGAAGAACGTGTATTCTGTTGTTGTTGAGTAGGCGGTTCTTTATGTCTCTTAGGTCTAGTTGGTTTATAGTGTTGTTTAAGTCCTCTGTTTCCTTATTGATCTTCTTTCTATGTGTGCTTTCCATTATTTAAAGTGAGGTATTAAAGTCTTTAATTATTATTATAGAACTGTGTATTTCTCCCCTCAATTCTGTCAGTATATGCATCATATATTTTGAGACTCTGTTGTTTGGTGCATATATATTTGAAATTGTCATATCTTTTTGATAAATTGACTCTTTTATCAATATATAATGACCTTTTTTGTCTCCTGTAATGGTTTTTGACTTACAGTGAATTTTGTCTGATATTAGCATAGCCATCTCTGTACTCTTTTGGTTACTATTTGTGTGCAGTATCTTTTTCCATCCTTTGATGGATACCTTTCTATGTTTTTGGCTCTAAAATGTATCTCTTATAGATAGCATATTGTTGGATCTTGTGTTTTTTTGTTTTTTGTTTTTAACATTTATTTATTTTTTTCACTGTGTTGGATCTTTGTTGCTGTGTGTGGGCTTTTCTCTTGTTGTGATGAGGGGGTGCTACTCTTCATTGTAGTGCGCAGGCTTCTCATTGCAGTGGCTTCTCTTGTTGCAGAGCATGGGCTCTAGGCGGGCAGGCTCAGTAGTTGTGGTGCACAGGCTTAGTTGCTCCGCAGCACGTGGTATCTTCCCAGGCCAAGGCTCGAACCCGTGTCCCCTACATTGGCAGGCAGATTCTTAACCAATGCGCCACCAGGGAAGTCCCGGATCTTGTTTCCTTAATCCATTCTGCCACTCTCTGTTGTTTAATTGGTGAGTTTAATCCAGTTACATTTAAAGTGATTACTGATAGGCAAGGATTTATGCCATTTTGCTCTTTGTTTTCTACATGTCTTATGTCTTTTTTGGACCCCAGTTCCTCCAATACTGCCATCTTTTGTGTGTGTGTGTTTTTTTTTTTTTACACCAGTGTATGTACTTTTTTGATGCTCTCCTCATTTCCTTTTCTGTATGTTTTAGTTATTTTCTTAATGGTTACCATGGGGACTATAGATAACATTCATAAATTTTTAACAATGTAATTTAATTTGATCCCAGCTTAGCTTCAGTAGTATACAAAATCTCTGCTCCTATACAGCTCTGGCCAGCCCCCTTTTATGTTGTTACGGTCTCACATTGCATCTTTATATATTGTGTGGCCACTAATACATATTTATAATTTTTTCATTCATTTCTCTTTTAAATCATATAGGAAGCAAAAAGAAAAGTTACAAATCAAAGATACAGTAATACTGGATTTTATATTAACCTATGTAGTTACCTTTACTGGAGTTTTTTTTTCTTGTTTGGCTTCAAGTTACTGTCTAGGGTCTTTTTATTTAACCTGAAGAACTCTAAAGGGAGTTCTTTTAGGACAGGTCTACTTGCAGTGAACTCCCTTTGCTTTTTGCAGGAAATGGAGTTCTCGGTTAATAGTCTTTTTTCTGTCAGAACTTTAATTGTGTATTTATTTATTTTGGCTGTGCTGCACAGCATGCAGGATCTTAGTTCCCTGACCAGGGATGGAACCTGTGCCCCCTGCTGTAGAAGTGTGGAGTCTTAACCACTGGACCGGCAGGGAAGCCCCCTTAGCACTTTAAATGTGTCATCCCACTGCCTTGTGGTCTCTGGTTCTGATGAGAAATTGACTGTTAATCTTATTGAGGACCCTTACATGTGATGCATCATTTTGCTTTTGCTGCTTTCAAGATTCTCTCTTTGGCTTTTGACAGTGTGATTATACTGTGTTTCAGTATGAGTGTCTTTGAGTTTATCCTACTTGGAGGTCACTGAGCTTCTTGGATGTGTACAGGCATACCTTGGAGATATTGTGGATTCAGTTCCACACCACCACAATAAAGCAGATAAAGGTAGTCACATGAATTTTCTGGTTTCTCAGTGCATATCCAAGTTATGTTTACACTATACTGTAGTCTACTGAGTGTGCAATAGCATTATGTCAAAAAACAATGTATATACCTTAATTTAAAAATACTTTATTGCTAAAAAATGCTCACCATCATCTGAGCCTTTATCACATTATAATCTTTTTGCAGTGAGATCACTGATCACAGATCACCATGACAAGTATGATAATAATGAAAATGTTTGAAATATTGTGAGAATTACCAAAACTTGACACAGAGACAGGGTTGCCACGTACTTTCGGTTTGTAAAAAATGCAGTATCTGCAAAGTGCAATAAAGTGAAGTGCGATAAATAAATAAAATGAGGTATGCCTGTAGATTCATATATTTCATCAAATTTGGGAAGTTTACAGCTGTTATTTCTTCAAATATTTCTGCTTCTTTCTGTCTGTCCTTTCCCCCTGGGAGTCTATAATGCATATGTTGGTATGCTTGACAATGTCTCACAGGTTTCTTAGGCTCTGTACTTTTTCTACATTCTTTTTTCTGTCTGCTCCTTAGACTGGAAATTTCAGTTATCCTATCTTCAGGTTCACTGATTCTTTCTTTTGCCTGAACCCCTTAATGAATTTATCATTTCAGCTATTATATTTTTCAGCTCTAGATTTCTATTTGGTTCTTTTAAATAATTTCTATGTCTTTATTAACATTTTCTTTTTGGTGAGACATTGTTCTTCTGGATGTTTTTTTTTTTCCCGGTACGCGGGCCTCTCACTGTTGTAGCCTCTCCCGTTGTGGAGCACAGGCTCCAGACGCGCAGGCTCAGCGGCCATGGCTCACGGGCCCAGCCGCTCCGCGGCATGTGGGATCTTCCCAGACCAGGGCACGAACCCGTGTCCCCTGCATCAGCAGGCGGACTCTCAACCACTGCGCCACCAGGGAAGCCCTCTTCTGGAATTTTTTTAGTTCTTTGTTCCTGGTTTCTTTTAGCTCTTTGAGCATATTTAAGGCAGTTGACTGCTACCCCAGTTCTCCTCCTACCCCAGGGTTTACTGCTGTTAATTGTTGAGAGCTGCAGTTGTTTGTTTAGTGCCTTTTCCAAACTATTTTTGCAAATACTATTTCTTGTCATGTGTGGTTATTGAAATTTCTGTTCTATTAGATTTACTTAAACAACTGGAGCCAAAAAGGAGAAAAAGGTAGTAATAAGTAAATTAAAATAAAAACAGAAAACCCTTTCTTGGTCTTTGCAGATTGGCTTTGAGCAGGGGGCATTCCTTCAATGCTAAGCCAGGCCACCTGTAACTGTGTCTTAGACTTCACCTCTTTCTTGGACAGAGCTCAAAGATCAGCCAGAGGTACAAGCTTAGGGTTCTCTCAGCTCTTTTCTGAGTATGCATCTAGCCCTGGGAATGCTCAGTGCACTTGGGGTTCCCCAGTACACGTGATAGCCCTTCAAAGCCCTTACTCCTCCAAGGATCTTCCTCCTCAGCCTCCTTCTTCCTAGACCTTTGGGTCTGTCTGCTGCATACTCCACCTCCCATCCTTTGCACCAGGTAACTACAGGTAACATATGTCTTTAGATGCTTTCATCAGATGGCACCTGGAAAGCTGCTTCAGCCTTGGGTGGGCAAACAAGGGTCAGCCTGCACCAGTCCTTAGGGGGTTACCAGACAGGTCAGAATACACAGCCACAAGTTGAAAACGAGGTTCCACAAACCACACCAGGAACACAGATTACCATCTCCACAGCCCCTGTTGAACTAAGGGATGGATTTGTTGGTAGGTAAGGAAAACTACTTTCTTAATAAAATTTAGCAGCCTCTTTCTTCAGTAAGTGCCCCCCCCCCGATTATTCTTAGTTTTTTATTAGATTCCAGAGTTTTAAAAAGTTGATTCTGTCAGTTTCTGCCAGCTTAATGTTTGCTTTAGTGAAAGGACTGATTCTAAAACTCCCTGTTTTCTGTGATGTCAAACCCTAATGTTTTTTGTTTGTTTTAAGCAGCTTAAAACAACAAAAATTTATTATCTCACACAATTTTTGAGGTCAGGAATCAGGTTGCATCTTAGCTCAGTGGTCCTGGCTCAAGGTCCCTCACAAATTTGCATTCAAACTAGTTGGTCAGGACTGCAGTCATTTCAAGGCTCAACTGGGGCTGGATAATTCACTTCCAAACTCAGTCACATGGTTGTCAGCAGTCCTCACTTCTCCCTGGCTGTTGGCAGGAGGTTCAGTTCCTCACCTCATAGGCCCCTCCATAGTGCTGTTCACAGCATGGCAGCTGGCTTCCCCTGGAGCGGAAGGTCCATGAGAGAAAGACACCTCCCCATTGTTTTGATTGCTTTATCTCTTTTTTTTTTTTTTTAAGGAGTTCTGCTTTATTTTTAATACATTTTTTGTTTTTTTTAATTTATTTTATTTTTGGCTGTGTTGGGTCTTTGTTGCTGCATGCAGGCTTTCTCTAGTTTTGGCGAGCATGGGCTACTCTTTGTTGTGGTGCACGGGCTTCTCATTGCGGTGGCTTCTCTTGTTGTGGAGCACGGGCTCTAGGAACTCGGGCTTCAGAAGTTGTGGCACGTGGACTCTGTAGTTGTGGCTCACGGGCTCTAGAGCGCAGGTTCAGTAGTTGTGGCGCACAGGCTTAGTTGCTCTGCGGCACGTGGGATCTTCCTGGACCAGGGCTTGAACCTGTGACCCCTGCATTGGCAGGCGGATTCTTAACCAATGCGCCACCAGCAATTGCTTTATCTTTATTTTCTTGGGTGCTTTTGGTATTCTTTATCCAACCTTGAGATAATTGTACTCTTCTGCGTGAGAGAAAATTTGAACCCTGGATAATTCTTTAGTGAAGAGGAATTGGTTTGATCTTCCCTGGAGGCATCACCACTGCCTGCTTATTCAGCCCTAGAGATGGAAGTAAGAGACCCCCAGGGACATCACACAGCCTTGGAATGGAGCAGCAAACCCTTATAGTTGACCTTCTCTTCTCCCTCCCCTGTCAGACTCCTGTTCTTCCAATTCACGGAGCTATGAAATAAGCTTCCTGGATACCCAGGACCTTAAAAATGTCACTATAAACTACTTTCCCATTGTGTTCCTTTGTAGGTGTGTTTGGTGGTTTGTTTTATGGGGGAAATGTGTCCTTTTTGGTTAATAAAAAAAGCGTGTGTGAGAGAGAGAGGAAAGCAAGTGATTCTTCTGGTAGGTCATGCTCCCCACTCAGAAGATCAACGTCTCTTTACAGCATACCTGCTCTACGGTGAGGCCCTGTGCTGGGTACAAAGGGGTGCAAAAGCGTGTAGAACAATCCTGCTCTCAAGTAGCTTATATTGTCTGGAGGTGGAAATAAGATAGGACCCTGATGAGAAAAAAAAATACAAGGTAGCATTTATGCCCCAGGACAGTGGTTGCCACAGTATTGATAAGACAGATACTTAACACTTTCCTAAAGTAATAATATGAGAAGCAGAAGGAAAATATGGACATGGCCAAGAAATAAAGTGAAAAAAATAAAGTGATTATGTTAGTTTTTCAGATCTAGTAAAATATTTCACAACATACTGATTTCTGAGAATTTTGATATCCTGTTTGTAGAACCAGTCTTTCATTTGGCTCCTACTCATCAATAATCAGACAGTTTCACTCTCATTTATTTAATTACTTGTTGCCATACAAAAAGACCATTTGCATCTGCATTGTGTTTTTTTTTTAATAGATCTTTATTGGAGTATAATTGCTTCACAATACCGTGTTAGTTTCTGTTGTACAACAAAGTGAGTCAGCCATATGCATACACATGTCCCCATATCCCCTCCCTCTTGAGCCTCCCTCCCATCCTCCCTATCCCACCCCTGCTAGGTCATCGCAAAGCACCAGGCCGATCTCCCTGTGCTATGCTGCTGCTTCCCACCAGCCAACTGTTTTACATTCGGTAGTGTATACATGTTGATGCTACTCTCACTTCACCCCAGCTTCGCTTTCCCACCCCATGTCATCAGGTGCATTCTCTATGTCTGCCTCTTTATTTCTGCCTTGCAACTAGGTTCATCAGTACCTTTTTTTTTTTTTTTTTTTTTTAGATTCCATATATATGTGTTAAATATGGTATTTGTTTTTCTCTTTCTGACTTACTTCACTCTGTATTACAGACTCTAGGTCCATCCACCTCACTATAGATAAGTCAATTTTGTTTCTTTTTATGGCTGAGTAATATTTCATTGTATATATGTGCCACATCTTCTTTATCTGTTCATCTGTTGATGGACATTTAGGTTGCTTCCGTGTCCTGGCTATTGTAAATAGTGCTGCAGTGAACATTGTGGTGAATGTTTCTTTTTGGATTATGGTTTCCCAGTAGTGGGATTGCTGGGTCATATGGTAGTTCTATTTTTAGTTTTTAAGGAACCTCCATACTGTTTTCTATAGTGGTTGTATCAATTTTCATTCCTACCAACAGTGTAGGAGGATTCCCTTTTCACCACACCCTTTCCAGCATTTATTGTTTCTAGCTTTTTTGATAATGGCCATTCTGACAGCGTGAGGTGATACCTCATTGTAGTTTTGATTTGCATTCCTCTAATAATTAGTGATGTTGAGCATCTTTTCATGTGCCTCTTTGCCATCTGTACGTCTTCCTTGGTGAAATGTCTATTTAGGTCTTCTGCCCGTTTTTTAACTGAATTGTTTGTTTTTTTGACATTGAGCTCCATGAGCTGTTTGTATATTTTGGAGATTAATCCTTTGTCTGTTATTCCATTTGAAAATATTTTCTCCCATTTTGAGGGTTGTCTTTTTGTCTTGTTTATGGTTTCCTTTGCTGTGCAAAAGCTTTTAAGTCCCATTTGTTTATTTTTGTTTTTATTTCTGTTACTCTAGGAGGTGGGTCAAAAAAGATCTCGCTGTGGTTTATGTCAAAGAGTGTTCTTCCTATGTTTTCCTCTAAAAGTTTTATAGTGTCTGGTCTTACATTTAAGTCTTTAATCCATTTGGAGTTTATTTTTGTGTATGGTGTTAGGTAGTGTTCTAATTTCATTCTTTTACGTGTAGCTGTCCAGTTTTCCCAACACCACTTATTGAAGAGGCTGTCTTTTCTCCATTGTATGTTCTTGCCTCCTTTGTCGTAAATTAGGTGCCCATATGTGCATGGGCTTATCTCTGGGCATTCTATCCTGTACCATTGATCTATATTTCTGTTTTTGTGCCAGTACCATACTGTCTTGATTACTGTAGCTTTGTGGTATAGTTTGAAGTCAGGGCACCTGATTCCTTCAGCTCCATTTTTCTATCTCAAGATTGCTTTGGCTATTCGGGGTCTTTTGTGTTTCCATATGAATTGTAAGATTTTTTGTTTTAATTCTGTGAAGAATGCCTTTGGTAGTTTGATAGGGATTGCATTGAATCTGTAGATTGCTTTGGGTAGTAGAGACATTTTCACAATATTGATTCTTCCAATCCAAGAACATGGTATATTTCTCCACCTATTTGTGTCATCTTTGATTTCTTTCATCAGTGTTTTATAGTTTTGCGAATACAAGTCTTTCACCTCCTTAGGCAGGTTTATTCCTAGGTATTTTATTCTTTTTGTTGCAGTGGTAAATGGGAGTGTTTCCTTAATTTCTCTTTCAGATTTTTCATTGTTGGTGTATAGGAATGCCAGAGATTTCTGTGCATTAATTTTGTATCCTGCAACCTTACCAAATTCATTGATTAGTTTTTGGCATCTTTAGGGTTCTCTATGTATAGTATCATGTCATCTGCAAACAGTGACAGTTCTACTTCTTCTTTTCCAATTTGTATTCCTTTTATTTCTTTTTCTTCTCTGATTGCTGTGGCTAGGACTTACAAAACTATGTTGAATAAGAGTGATGAGAGTGATCAGACATCCTTGTCTTGTTCCTGATCTTAGTGGAAATGCATTCACTTTTTCACCATTGAGTCTGATGCTTGCTGTGGGTTTGTCGTATATGGCCTTTATTATGTTGAGGTAGCTTTCCTCTATGCCCATTTTCTGGAGAGTTTTTTTTTATCATAAATGGGTGTTGAATTTTGTCAGAAGCTTTTTCTGCATCTGTTGAGATGATCATATGGTTTTTATTCCTTAATTTGTTAATGTGGTGTATCACATTGATTGATTTGCGTATATTGAAGAATCCTTGCATCCCTGGGATAAATCCCACTTGATCATGGTGTATGATCCTTCTAGTGTGCTGTTGGATTCTGTTTGCTAATATTGTGTTCAGGATTTTTACATCTATGTTCATCAGTGATATTGGTCTGTAATTTTCTTTTTTTGTGATATCTTTTTCTGGTTTTGGTATCAGGGTGATGGTGGCTTCATAGAATGAATTCGGGAGTGTTTCTCCCTCTGCAGTTTTTGGGAAGAGTTTGAGAAGGATCGGTGTTAGCTCTTCTCTTAATGTTTCATAGAAATCACCTGTGAAGCCATCTGGTCCTGGATTTTGTTTGTTGGAAGATTTTTAATTATGGTTTCAATTTCATTACTTGTGATTGATTTGTTTATATTTTCTAATTCTTCCTGGTTCAGTCTTGGAAAATTGTACTTTTCCAGGAATTTGTCCATTTCTTCATGGTTGTCCATTTTATTGGCATATAGTTGTTTGTAGTAGTCTCTTATAATCCTTTTCTGCATGGTTTTTAATTTTGAAAATGTAAATTAGGTTTATGTTTATAGTTTTATATCCACTGTTCTAATATCATTTCAGTATTTACAGAGGGTTTCATAAAATGAATTAGCCATTGGGTCAAGATAAGAATAGTAATGCAAACCCAGTCTACTAGTTTGCTAGCTGCCATTTGTGTCTGAAGATGGTAATGCTACTGGTGTTTCTTTTGTTTGAATGGACGCATCTGGAAGATGAGCTTGGCCGTAATCAGGATGGCAGCCCTTTACAAGATGGCCTTTCCTTGGCAACTGCATCTCTCCTCTAATGGATGATATAGGCAGGTTTTAAATATCCCAAGTAAGGATAGTTCTGCAACCTCTCTTAGATTGTGATTAGAATTGTTCTGAAATAGAAAAGTGTGTATCTAAGATTTTTCTGGACATCATTCAGATCCTAAGCATGCTATGAACTAGAGCTTGACCCATATGTAACAAGAATGGACTGACTTCTGGGAAACTACCCCTGCCTCCTAAAGTACATTGAAATAGACTGTTGTATTTATAGATTCATAGCTATTCTAGTCATGCAATTTAATCATTTCAACTGGGGCCTTCCATTTTACTTTTTCCCCCTTCTACAATGAAGTCCGTATTATCTCCTTTATTAATATGTTTCCAATTTGAGTATGTTCTTTTCTTTCTTGTTGGCAACAGTCAAACTATGTTTGCTTTTATTCTTTTAATAAAAAAGTGAATTCTGAAGTTTCATTTAATTTTCTTCTTCTAGACAATTAAATCCCACACAGAAACAGATGAGAAACAAACGGAGAGCCGCACCGTCACTCCACCTACTGCACCCAAACCAAAACGGGAGGAGAACCCTCAGGTAGGCCCAGCCCTCCAAGGCATGGCTCAGTCTATGTGATGCGACTTATTCACAGGCATCATGAGGGACACTTGCTCCCTGAATCACTTGATATCCTTGTCTTGTGCTTTCTCACTATTCAGTAATGTTATTGCCAAATCAGGTTGGCCTGGGACAGATTAAGAGTGTGGTCTTGAGTGTTCGTGAGCTGGCAAACAGGCCTTTCATACGTATGTCACACATTAGACTTGTGTGATTCGTGACCATTGCCCCAGGTATCCCACTGCATTCCTAATGATCATTATGTTTTGTTTGTCTCAGCCAACATTTAAAAGATGTCCAGTTCACTCAGTTAAGGTCTGTGTTATCGATTACAGTTGTTACACGTGCATTTTTGTTATTACTATTGTATTGCATTAGATCCCCAAATCCCAGATGAATCAGTAGCTCATAAGTAGTTCACTGAAGCATAAAAGTAGGGATGAAAATACTAGCATCTGTACTACAACTTAGGATAGAATTATAAACTTAAATAGCAAACAAAACTGTGGTACAAATATAGAATGTGAATTTGTATGTCCTTAGGCAAGAGATTTTTTAGTTTGATACTTCTGTACAAGCAGCTATAAAAGAAAAATGTGGACAGGTAATATGATGATGAATATATGATAGTTGGATTTTATTAGACCAGCAATCCATTTCCTTCTAATCCTCAGTGCATTCTTTTTAATGAAACCATGTCAAATAGTGGCATAAAGCCATCAAAGCTTCATGTCATTTTTTTGAAGCAGTGATTTATTAAGCCAGTTCAGGTTTTTTTAAAGCAAGTACAAATTATAATACTTTCTGATATGAAATGAATTAATTTTTAATTTGTCTTTAAAGAAGAGACCAAAACTTGAACCTAAAAGAAGTCCTAGTCATGCATATTGCTGAGAAACTTATAGTCTGCAAAATTAATGACAAGTATTAGGCTTAGAGAGGGGAAAACAGCAATTAGCAAAATTTCCTTATCAAAAGAAACTAAAAGAGGACTTCCCTGGTGGCGCAATGGTCAAGAATCCTCCTGCCAATGCAGGGGACACGGGTTCAAGCCCTGGTCCGGGAAGATCCCAGATGCCGTGGAGCAACTAAGCCTGTGTGCCACAGCTACTGAGCCTGTGCTCTAGAGCCCGCGAGCCACAACTGCTGAGCCCACGTGCCACAACTACTGAAGCCCGCTCACCTAGAGCCCGTGCTGCTCAACAAAAGAAGCCACCGCAATGAGAAGCCCGTGCACCGCAGTAAAGAGTAGCCCCCGCTCGCCGCAACTAGAGAAAGCCCGCGCGCAGCAACAAAGACCCAGTGCAGCCAAAAATAAATAAATAAATTTATTTTAAAAAACCAAGAAACTAAAGGATATCTTATGTCAGTGGCACAGTGTGGGCAAGCAAGTAGCATCATGTGGAGTAACACATATTTCTAATTGGACAGAATCACTGCCATAAAGGGAATAAATTAGTTATTGGCATGTGTGTGATACATAGATAAGGTGAAAGTTCTTGACAGCTTTTTATTCTATTTATCACTGAAAATCTGTTCTACAGAAGAGATTTTTTTCCATTTAATAATTCTTTTATGAGCTTGATCTAGACTGGCAAAGATGAGTTGGGTGTGAGTGGCCAAGAAGGATGCTGTTACTTGATTAAAAGAAGGTGCATCTGAATGTCAGTTCACACACTGCTTTATTAACAGAGAACAGTTGGTAGACAGCCTTCTAATCTTATGTTTTGAAGGAATAGTGAAAATTAGGAATGTAGTTAATTGGCAGCCACAAAATGTATGCAATGTAGAAAATGGGCAGCACGTCCAAGACGCTTTTCGTTACTGAAGTACTCTGGCTGTCGGGAGGACAGGTGCCCACCCTAGTTTCTGAAATAAGAAATAAAATTAAAACATTTCTTCAGGACTCTGTGGATACCAGTAAAGGACATGTCTGTGTTCTCAAGTGGCTTGTTCAAGGTTATCTTTATAAAACACTCAGTACCTCGAATAGCTTGAACCTATCACTTCAGGCCAGAATACCACGATATTTAAAGTTGAGGGTAAAATGTCAGGATTTTCAAAGACCAAATTGTGGTATGAATAATTCTGCAGGATTATGTCTCCTGACAACTAATGATGTTCCTTATTCATCACCGAGAGAAATGGATGATACATTATTTGGCATATTTAGCAGCTGCATGCAGTGGTACAGCAGAAAATAAAGGCGTACTTTCCAGACCACATGCAACCAAAGAGCAAAATAGTAATCAATCTGTTGCTGTCTCCATTTTTAAGCATCTAACGTTCCAGCTTTGGAGTGCAGTGTTCTGAGCAGTCTGGCTTCTGATGGAGCCCTGAGAGTGGTGGCCAGAGAGAAAGCACTCTATAATTTGTAGGTCCATGGTTGATTGAAAAATCATAGTATTAAGCAGAACCACCTGCTGTCATTCCTAAAACTCACTTAGCTTTGAGTTATTGTCCAATCAGTGGTAGCAAAAATATAAGAACCCCTGACCTGGTGTGACAAATGAAGTACTTAGAATTTGGAGCTTGTTGTGTGGGAGGCTGTTTGTAACCCTCTGTGGGTTTCTTCATTGTGAAGTCCTCTTCCCTCCTTGAGAATTTTTCTGGAAAAAACTTAGGTCATTCAAGATACTGATTTCTGCCATTGAGAGAGTGGAAGATATAGGCCCCAGTCCTTCTCTTTTGATCCCTGTAAGATCAGAAAGCTTCCAGAGCGGTTCCATAGCTGCTGAGAGTGGAGGGTGCCCACTCCTTGTTCACCTGAACCCGGCTTCCTTTCACCCACCAGCTATTGGGCTGGCTTTCCCCAGGAGTCTAAGTAGGAACATGCAGCTGACTTTGCGAGAACCCACACTGAAGTATATTCTTCTTTTGTTTCTCTGGCACAGAAACTTGCCTTCATGGTGTCTCTGGGGTTGGTAACACATGACCATCTAGAAGGTAAGAGAAGATATTCATGGCGCTACCTTGCTTCTGGCCCAGGGCTTTGTTCTTGAAAATGTTGTTTGATTTATTGTTAGAACTGAAAATTGGAACACAAGCAGAGTATGATTCAACCAGTATGGACTCTTTTTTTGGAATAAACTTACCTTCCTTCTATCTAATGTTCAGCCCCTCTCCTTCCTATCATTATTTATCCACACTACTGTCCTGGGGAAGCTCCCTAGTTGCTTGCATTAAGGTGACTTCCATTCACTTAGAGAAACTTTTTTTTTCCCTGGCAGCATAAAGTAGCAAATGCCCCTCTGACAAGTCTTTGTCTGTATTTTTCAGTCACTCTAGATTATTGGAATCTTAAGAATAGTTGCAAAGCTATACCTGTTCTAGTGATTTAATTCAAGAATGGTGAACTATGATTACTCAATCTAGGTCTGTGGGTAAAGTTCATCCACACCTATATTACAGTGATCTAAAAATAAATCAGGAAACTTTTACAAGTGTTGTCTACTGTTAAGCTCTCAATCACAGAGAGCCACACTGTAGGACAGCAGGGCCTTGCTTTCCAAGAGGTGAGAGTGGATGGTCCTTCATGTTTGCTCCCAGCAGCGGGCTTCCCTTCGCTGAGGCTGCAGTGAAACCGAGAGACTTACTCTCGTTTCTGACTTGTCATGGGAAACCCAATAAGTAAACGATGAGGTTACGTTGGGGGGGGGTCCTTCATACCTTTCTTCTAATCCAGACCTTTTGCTTTCCCAAGAAATCCAAAGCAAGCGGCAAGAACGAAAAAGAAGAACGACAGCAAATCCAGTGTACAGTGGCGCGGTCTTTGAGCCAGAGGTATTCCTGGCCGGCACTTGGCCATTCCCTCACGTCTCCAGTTTTATTTAGGACTTGCTCAGCACCTCCCGTCTGAAAAGCTGCTTACGAGCAGTACCCTGATTGTGCTTGGCCAGCTCTGTAAAATGATGGCTTTTTCTCTGGCTGAAGACATTATTTCATCTTTATTATTTGCTGTTTCCCCCTTAGTTTTTTCCTGAAGTTTAAGTAGATACAAACCACCTACCTTAAAAATTTAACTCATCCTGTCATCTGAACACAACTTTCTTCTGAAGCAGAGACGTACCTCTCTGGAATATTCTTTCAGAGCCAAGTACATACGATAAATCCAGTTATCACTGAGACCTTTGGGTGACTAGCACTAACTAGTTGGCATGTTGACGGGCATGCTGTGCTTGGTCTTTGGCTTGTACCGGGATTAGTAGTAACCATGCTATTCAACCAGTCACCTTTCTTTCTTCAATCCCGAAAGCGTAAGAAGAGCGCAGTCACGTACCTGAACAGTACAATGCATCCTGGGACCCGGAAGAGAGGTGAGTACCTTTTTTGTATCTCTCCCTTGCTGTTGCTTTTGCTTTCTGTGTTGTGTTTCTTTCCCCTCCCTCCTCCCATTGTCCTAGAGCCTAACTCCTATATCCCTTGAATATAGTTTTGTTGTTGTTCTCTGAGAATGGGGGGAAAAGAGAGTGAGATCTCTTATGAGAGTTCTGTAGACTGAATCAAAAGCTCCCCTTCCTGGGATTCGGGCAAAGCTGGCTGAGGGGAATGGCTCATTGCAGGATTTCTGCCCCAGGCCCCTCAGGCTGTTGACGAATAGCACAATGAACAGAACACCCTGTAAAAGGGAGCATTTTAGCATCATTGAGCACAACAGAGCACTGGTGTTGCCAAGGTGTTCTTAGTAGTGTCTAAGTTGTCCTGATGCCAGTGAGGACAGAGCACGACTCTTAAGCTTCTGTGAGCTGCAGACTTTGCAGGAAGGAGAGAGGTAGCCACACTGAGAATTTTGAATCTATGAGAAGAGAGCACCTGCAACTAAAGAAGAAAACATCACTGTCGAAACAGGCTTCCCAAAGCAGAAATTCCTAAAGAGCTCCGTCCCCCAGTTTCAGACCTTCCAGGGCGGGCATTCCACCTCACTCTCAGGTCAGCAACTGCCTTCACCATGCAGGTCGAAACAGGTCTTAATAGCTCAGAGTTTGAGCTTATAAACAAGGCTCTGAAATGGTTCTTTGATGTCAGTAATACATCCCAAGGTCCTTTTCTCCACGTGATAATGTGTCCTTGAATTACAGTTCCAGGCTAGAAAGGTTGCAGAGTGAGCGGAGTAGCATGCTAATTTTTGTGTATGCACAGCAATCTCAGAGCCATTGGAAGCTTAGGAGGTCATCCCGACCCTCTGTCTGCCTTAGGGAGGGCTAGCACTGTACCGGTGGTACAGTGGTTACCGTCTCTTCCCCTCAGAGAGACAGCACACCCACGCTAGTGTTTCATCAGCCCCTCCTTCAAGAAGCCAAAACATATTTAGATGGGTATCCCTAAGTCACTGTTTCATATTGATTCCTGGGCCACAGTAACCAGTGTCATGGGTTATCTTTTGTTGTTTTATTTTGTTTGGGGTTGTTTTAGTGACCTCTGACACAGTCCTCAGAAAGGAGCCCCCAGCCAGAAGCCACAGTTAATTGACCTGCTAGTGGACAGCATCTGCTGGGAGGATAGGGGTTAAATGAGCCAGAAAGACCTTGGCATCTCTTGCCAAGGTCAGAGGATGAAAGCCTGCATTCACAATGCCTAGGACGTGCCTTCTGTGGGTAAACAAAGAGCATTTATCTTCCACTTACCCTTCTAGCAGCACTAAATACCCTAGAAAAGGCAAACCAGTACGATCTGTCTTTGTACTGCACACAGTGCCGGTTTAACACAGATAGGTAATGTTTGTGTAATATCTGACAGAATCATGACTCCTGTGCATAATTCCAATATAAATTATAACTGTTGGCAAAGTCATGATCCCACGTACCATCCACCAGTGCTCGTAGGCAGTTGTGTACCTCTCCGGCTCTTTTTTTGCCTATGGTGTGCTGGGCGTACACTTTTGATCACTTGCAGCTTAGAAGCTATGACCTTTGGCCCTTAGAAGACAAGGACCCTGACTTAGATATATCATAAGGCAAGAGTGGTTGACCTGGACTTCCCATACGCATTAGGGCCCACTTGTAGATTCTCTGTAGCCATGAGGTTTGATTCAAAATGCTTCTGCTCAAATCAGCTCTTTCTGGTAGCTGTTGCTGATGACAGGGCTTTTCCTGAGACTTTGGAACACCCCAGTTCTAAGACATGTAGTTCACTGGAATGTTTGTGATGGAAAGCAGGGAGATGATTTTTGATCAACTGGGAAGGGTATCTGAGTCCAGACTTACTTAAATTCACTGTTAAGCCCAGAAGGTCTTTTTAGCTCTTAGGTTCCAGCTACTCCCAGAACATATGTCTTCCTAGCTCTGCCAGAAGGGGTAAGAATAGTTAACTTGAATTTTGCCTCCTCCCTTTGCCTTTCTCTACCCTCACAAGCAATGAAGTAACCAAAATGTGGGCAGGAGAGAAGAGGAAAAGCAGAGATCCTCAGCCAGTCTGTTTGTGGGAACTGAGAATCACTAATATTATTATAAGAATAACGATTGCAGAAAAACCTTAGGAGACAATATGTAAAAGATATGGAAAAAGAAAATAAATTCTTCTCCCTGGCCTTGGCTCCTGTTGGGCTTTGATATCTTGTTCTCCCGTTAGAAATCTCAAATTGTCATAGTTGAGGAACGTCTCTATAATCTGCCCAAGGCGAAGACCTTTAACATAACCCAGTATCTCCTGTCATTCTCTGAGGCTCTCTTATCCTCCCTTCGACACTCATGCATTTGTTTCGAATGACATTTAAATCTTTGCTTCTTTTCCTCTCTTTGGGACTGTTGTATTAACCTTCTCTCTGCTACCTCACTTCCTTTTCCATGCTAGCCAATGAGGAACACTGGCCAAAGGTATGTAAGATCATTTTTCCCCCTTTCTTTCCCTCCCCCTTTTTTCCCTTTTGTTCCCTTTTCTCGGTCTGTAGGTCGTCCTCCAAAATACAATGCAGTGCTGGGGTTTGGAGCCCTAACCCCAACATCCCCCCCATCCAGTCATCCTGACTCCCCTGAAAATGAAAAGACAGAGACCACATTCACTTTCCCTGCACCTGTTCAGCCTGTGTCCCTGCCCAGCCCCACCTCCACAGACGTAAGTAACTTGGGAAAAGCTCACTCTCTTTCTCAGAGCTTAAATCGGGGAAACCGTTATCATATGTTGTCTCCTTACCAGTTGCATCTCCTTGACTAACCCTGGAACAGCAGTAATCCCTACAGGACACTGTGTGCCACGTAAGGCAGCTTTCTGCTGGGGTCCCAGGTCCTGCCATGTCCTTGAGAATCATATTAAAGACCACATTAGGAGGCTCAGTCAGGGTTTTCAAAGTCTGGAATTTATCTGCGGTGAAGGAGTTCTCAGGAAGGGGGATGGGGTGGGGAAGTCAGGTCGTATAACTGAGAGGTGTGCAGGTGTCTGTCGTGAGTTTGGGGAGGTGGGGATAATGAACAAAGGTGTACATTCGCCTAGCAGTCCGTGTTTCCTGCTTCAAGTAAAATTCAAGACAACTTTTCCGAAAAGCAACTTTATTCATCAGAATTGGTCAGAAACAGGCTCCTGAAAAAAGCATCAGATGCTTAGTAGCCCTTCCCCCAGAGGCTGCAGGAGTGCAAACTAGTGCCCTCTTTTTAAATGAGCGCTTACAAAGCGGTGAATTCACTCAACAAATACTGAGCACTGCCCTGCTGAGCATGCACTGTTGTTGAGACTGGGGACAGAACAGGGAACAGAACCAGCTCCTTGCCCTCAGGGAGCTCGTATTGCACGGCCAGAGGCAGGTGATAAGCAAATGAACATTTAAATGTCAGGTCATGATAAGTGCTGTGAAAAAAAACTTGACACAGAATCAGGGGCATAAGGAGTTACAGCAGGAGGTTGCTGTTTTATGAAGAGTGGTAAGAGACAGCCTCTCTGGTGGGAATGGAGTATGTTGGAGTATCTGGGGCGGGGAAGAGCATTCCACGCAGAGGGAACAGCAGTGCAGAAGCCCTGCTCGTTGGAGGAAGTGTATATGGCGTAGAGAAGAAGGGCTTGGTGGGCAGGCAGGAGCAGTGGGAGAGGAGACCTCAGAGGGCAGGGCCCGTCTCGCAGGGTCTTGTAGCTTTTACTCTGAGTGAGATGGGAGATGCTCCAGAGTTTTAAGTAGAGGAGTGACGTTACTTTTCACTTTTTATTTTGAAAATTTCCAAACCTACAGAAAAGTTGCAACAACAACACAAGGAAGGAATATATACCCTCCTCCTAGATTCACCGATTGTTACAATTTCGCCACATATGCTACTTCCCACCACCACACGCTTGTTTTGCTGATCTAGTTAAGAAGTTGAAGACATCATGAATCTTCACCCAAAATACTCCCGTGTATATCTCCTAAAAACAAAGACAGTCTCTGACGTAGCCACAATGCAGTTATGAAATTGAGGAAATTTAATATGACAAAATATTATTTGTATAGTATACAGCCCATCTTCAGATTTCTCCAATTATCTCAATAAATGCCTGAGTGGCACTTTGTTTTTTCTGCTCCAGGATCCAACCCAAGATCACTCTTGACATTAATTTTTATGGTGTTTTGTCTTTAGTCTCCTTACTCTGGAACAGTTTCTCAGCCTGTCTTTGTCCTTCGTGACACTGACATTTTTTAAAAGATAGGCCAGTTGCTGTATAGAGTGTCCCTCCATTTGGATGATCTGATTGTTTTCTCAAGAATAGATTCAGGGTATGCATTTTTGTAGGAGCACCAAATACCTGATGATGCACTGATTCTCAGTGCATCACAAGAGGCACATGTTGTCCATCTGTCCCATTGTTGGTGATATTAGCTTTCATCTCTTAAGATAGACTCAATCAGATATCTCTAATCCTAAAGATGCCTGTTTCCTTAGGTGAAGATAGTGACGAGTCTATAAAAATATCCAGTTCCCCAGCAAACTTAGTGGTTTTAGCAGCCTTTGAAGGTTCTTACCTGCATTTATTTTTTTTTTAACATCTTTATCGGCGTATAATAGCTTTACAATGGTGTGTTAGTTTCTGCTGTATAACAAAGTGAATCAGCTGTACTTATACATATATCCCCATATCCCCTCCCTCTTGCGTCTCCCTCCCACCCTCCCTATCCCACGCCTCTAGGTGGTCACAAAGCACCGAGCTGATCTCCCTGTGAGATGCAGCTGCTTCCCACTAGCTATTTATTTTACATTTGGTAGTGTATATATGTCCATGACACGCTCTCACTTCGTCCCAGCTTACCCTTCCCCCACCCCGTGTCCTCTAGTCCACTCTCTACGTCTACATCTTTATTCCTGTCCTGCCCCTAGATTCTTCAGAGCCTTTTTTTTTTTTTAGATTCCATATATATGTGTTAGCACACGGTATTTGTTTTTCTCTTTCTGACTTACTTCACTCTGTATGACAGACTCTATGTCCATCCACCTCACTACAAATAACTCAACTTCGTTTCTTTTTATGGCTGAGTAATACTCCATTGTATATTTGTGCCACATCTTTATCCATTCATCTGTCGATCGATACTTAGGTTGCTTCCATGTCCTGGCTATTGTAAACAGTGCTGCAGTGAACATTGTGGTACATGACTCTTTTTGAATTACGGTTTTCTCAGGGTATATGCCCAGTAGTGGGATTGTGGGGTCGTATGGTAGTTCTCTTTTTAGTTTTTTTTTTAAAGAAGATGTTGGGGGTAGGAGTTTATTAATTAATTAATATTTATTTTTGCTGTGTTGCGTCTTCATTTCTGTGTGAGGGCTTTCTCTAGTTGTGGCAAGTGGGGGCCACTCTTCATCGTGGTCCGCGGGCCTCTCACTATCGCAGCCTCTCTCGTTGCAGAGCACAGGCTCCAGACTCGCAGGCTCAGTAGTTGTGGCTCACGGGCCTAGTTGCTCCACGGCATGTGGGATCCTCCCAGACCAGGGCTCGAACCTGTGTCCCCTGCATTAGCAGGCAGATTCTCAGCCACTGCGCCACCAGGGAAGCCCCTCTTTTTAGTTTTTTAAAGAACCTCCATACTGTTCTCCATAGTGGCTGTATCAATTTACATTCCCACCAACAGTGCAAGAGGGTTCCCTTTTCTCCACACCCTCTCCAGCATTTATTGTTTGTAGACTTTTTGATGATGGCCATTCTGACCGGTGTGAGGTGATACCTCGTTGTAGTTTTCATTTGCCTTTCTCTAATGATTAGTGATGTTGAGTATCCTTTCATGTGTTTGTTGGCAATCTGTATATCTTCTTTGGAGAAATGTCTGTTTAGGTCTTCTGCCCATTTTTGGATTGGGTTGTTTGTTTTTTTGATATTGAGCTGCACGAGCTGCTTGTATATTGTGGAGTTTAATCCTTTGTCATTTGCTTCATTTGCAAATATTTTCTCCCATTCTGAGGGTTGTCTTTTCATCTTGTTTATGGTTTCCTTTGCTGTGCAAAAGCTTTTAAGTTTCATTAGGTCCCATTTGTTTTTCTTTTGTTTGTTTTTATTTCCCTTTCTCTAGGAGGTGGGTCAAAAACGATCTTGTTGCGATTTATGTCATAGAGTGTTCTGCCTATGTTTTCCTCTAAAAGTTTTATAGTGTCTGGCCTTACATTTAGGTCTTTAATCCATTTGGAGTTTATTTTTGTGTATGGTGTTAGGGAGTGTTCTAATTTCATTCTTTTACATGTAGCTGTCCAGTTTTCCCAGCACCACTTATTGAAGAGGCTGTCTTTTCTCCATTGTATATTCTTGCCTCCTTTATCAAAGAGAAGGTGACCATATGTGCCTGGGTTTATCTCTGGGCTTTCTATCCTGTTCCACTGATCTGCATGTCTTTTTTGGTGCCAGTACCATACTGTCTTGATTACTGTAGCTTTGTAGTGTAGTCTGAAGTCCGGGAGCCTGATTCCTCCAGCTCTGTTTTTCTTTCTCAAGATTGCTTTGGCTATTCAGGGTCTTTTGTGTTTCCATACAAATTGTGAAATTTTTTGTTCTAATTCTGTGAAAAATGCCATTGGTAGTTTGATAGAGATTGAATTGAATCTGTAGGTTGCTTTGGGTAGTATAGTCATTTCCACAATGTTGATTCTTCCAGTCCAACAACATGGTATATCTCTCCATCTGTTTGTATTATCTTTAAGTTCTTTCATCAGTGTCTCATAGTTTTCTGCATACAGGTCCTTTGTCTCCTTAGGTAGGTTTATTCTTAGGTATTTTATTCTTTTTGTAGCAGTGGTAAATGGGAGACTTTCCTTAATTTCTCTTTCAGATTTTTCATCATTAGTGTATAGGAATGCAAGAGATTTCTGTGCATTAATTTTGTATCCTGCTCCTTTACCAAATTCATTGATTAGCTCTAGTAGTTTTCTGGTAGCATCTTTAGGATTCTCTGTGCATAGTGTCATGTCATCTGCAAACAGTGACAGTTTTACTTCTTTTTTTTCCAATTTGCATTCCATTTCTTCTTCTTCTCTGATTGCTGTGGCTAAAACTTCCAAAACTGTGTTGAATAGTAGTGGTGAGAGTGGGCAAGCTTGTCTTTTTCCTGAGCTTAATGGAAATGGTTTCAGTTTTTCACCACTGAGAATGATGTTGGCTGTGGGTTTGTCATATATGGCCTTTATTATGTTGATGTAAGTTCCCTCTATGCCTACTTTCTGGAGGGTTTTTATCATAAATGGGTGTTGAATTTTGTCGAAAGCTTTTTCTGCATCTATTGAGATGATCATATGGTTTTTACCCTTCAATTTGTTAATATGTTGTATCACATTGATTGATTTGCGTATATTGAAGAATCCTTGCATCCCTGGGATAAACCCCCCTTGATCATGGTGTATGATCCTCTTAATGTGCTGTTGGATTCTGTTTGCTAGTATTTTGTTGAGGATTTTTGTATCTGTGTTCAACACTGATACTGGCCTGTAGTTTTCTTTGTTTGTGACATCATTGTCTGGTTTTAGTATCAGGGTGATGGTGGCCTCATAGAATGAGTTTGGGAGTGTTCCTCCCTCTGCTATATTTTGGAAGAGTTTGCGAAGGATAGGTGTTAGCTCTTCTCTAAATGTTTGATAGAATTCGCCTGTGAAGCCATCTGGTCCTGGGCTTTTGTCTGTTGGAAGATTTTTAATCCCAGTTTCAATTTCTCTGCTGGTGATTGGTCTGTTTATATTTTCTATTTCTTCCTGGTTCAGTCTCAGAACGTTGTACTTTTCTAAGGATTTGTCCATTTCTTCCAGGTTGTCCATTTTATTGGCATAGAGTTCCTTGTATTAATCTCTCATGATTCTTTGTATTTCTGCAGTGTCAGTTGTGCCGTCTCCTTTTTCATTTCTAATTGTGTTGATTTGAGTCTTCTCCTTTTTTTTCTTGATGAGTCTGGCTAAAGGTTTATCAATTTTGTTTATCTTCTCAAAGAACCAGCTTTTACTTTTATTGATCTCTGCTATTGTTTTCTTCATTTCTTTTTCATTTATTTCTGAGCTGATCTTTGTGATTTCTTTCCTTCTGCTAACTTTGGGGGTTTTTTGTTCTTCTTTCTCTTAATTGCTTTATGTGTAAAGTTAGGTTGTTTATTTGAGATGTTTCTTGAGGTAGGATTGTATTGCTATAAGCCTCCCTCTGAGAACTGCTTTTGCTGCATCGCATAGGTTTTGGGTCATCGTGTTTTCATTGTCATTTGTTTCTAGGTATTTTTTGATTTCTCTTTGATTTCTTCAGTGATCTCTTGGTTATTTAGTAGCGTGTTGTTTAGCCTCCATGTGTTTGTGTTTTTTACAGCTTTTTCCCTGTAATTGATATCTAGTCTCATAGCGTTGTGGTCGGAAAAGATACTTGATACGATTTCAATTTTCTTAAATTTACCAGGGCTTGATTTGTGACCCAAGATATGATCTGTCCTGTGCATTTATTATTTTTAAGGCGTTTGCAAAATTGGCTTGGATTTTAGAGTGATCACTGTGTCTGACAACGGAGAAGAGACTGTGGGGAGGATAGGATGGGAGCAGGAAGACCAGTTAGGAGGCTGTTGCAGTCATCCTGGGAAGAGCTCACGATGACTTGGCCCGATTGAATGGCGGAAGTAGAGATGGAAAAAACTGATGGGGTCTGCATTTATTTTGAAGAGCCAGCAGAATTAGATAAGGGGATGTGAGAAAAAGAGAATAGCCAAAGGTTTTGGCCTAAACAACTGAAAGGATAAAGCTGCCATTTACTGGAAGATGAGCAGGTTTGAGGAGGGAAACCAAGAGTTACATTTTGTGCACATCCCAGTTCTTTTGTGAATTACAGAGCTTGTCTTTAGGATCGTCTTCAGGTAAAATCCCTTGAACTTGAAGCTTCTTAGTACTTAATAATTAGGTCTACCCCTCTCCAAAGAGCAAAAGCATACCGTATGCACATCCTGAGTTACGGTTCCAGAAACAACAAAGGAAGTGTCATCTTCGGAGGACCAGGGTCATAGAAGAGTTCTCGGGCAGGTTTCCTTCCTTGGACAATAGCTAGTGGCTACAGACCCAGTCTTGCTCTCAAGATTCAGCATTGGTTTTTGGCATTAGTGATTGACACAGGTTTTCTACCTGTCCTGTTAATGAGCACCAGGAGTCCCTGTCAGAAACTTTGTTTGCACCAAAGATTATCTCCGTTTTCCTCAGTTGAAGCATTGCCGAGGTATTGCCAGCTCATGGCTTCCTGGTAGGGATCCTTTGCAAGGCGATGCACAGATGCTGGGGAACAGATGATTGTGGGTCTGCAAGTGAGTGTCTTCCCTAAAGATGTTGTTTTTCCTTTTTGTGACTTTTGGCTGAGGAGGTTTATGATTTTCTTTGAGAGACTGAACCCGAAGGATACACTCGGATCAAATCACCAACTAAATGCTTTTGCCAGGTTTCCTCTTAAAATGGAAACTTTGTTCTTTTCAGGAATCGAAAGGTAAAAGAAAGCTTTTCTAAAACCATTAAATATGTTGAGAACTTTCTCGGTTAAACCTAGTGGAATGGATTTTCTTTAAAGATAATTGACTTCTACTTTTACAGTGTCCCAACAGTGGCAGTGATTAAAATCAACACACAGGGCTCTGTGTTTGCTGCTGGGTGGCGTAAGCCCCAGCAATGTTAATTAAACAATCACAGTTGAGAGGCAGGCATTTCCTGGGGATCAGTAACCATCTAGAAGGAGTTGGTAATATAAGACCCAGCCGGTCACTAATCTTTAGGATGTATCTTGTTGCCACTATCATCATTTTTATGGGAAGGGAAGATATGTTGACACAGTTATAAAATTTGTTTAGCAGATGATGAAGTTGCAATTGATACAGCCAGGGTGTTTCCAAAAAACATACATCTTTAGCTCCCAGCAAAGGATTGTGGGTCAGCCATCATTCAACTTACTATTTGGTTTATGGTAGTAATTTGGTCAGTCACCAAAGCCTAACCCTTTGGACCTGGTGCAGCAACTCTGTGGGACTTCCTCTGCTCTCTTTAAGCAAAGAACCAATTCTGCGTGGATGAAATACATATCTTGGCATTTTATATTTATTTCTTTGGGCAGTAGTTCTCAATCTGTGGTCTGGGTATGATACTGAGACTCTTACAGGGGGTCAAAATATAAAATATAATTTTATGTATTTTAAAATATAATATCAATCAAAATATAAAATCAAAAATATTTTCATGATAATACCAAAATATTCTTTGCCATTTTCATTCTCATTTTCTCAAAAGTAGGACAGTGGGGTTTTCCAGGTACTACATGATAAGTGGTGATAGCACTCTGAGGGCTAACTGAATGTGCCCTTGTGTGTTCTTGGATTTTAACATTCTTCAATACATGATTTTTGTAACTTCCTGTGATTCTGTTATTTATTTCAAAATAAAAAAGTTTTAAAACTTCTAGTACAATAAATAGCAATAGATTCAACTCACCTAAGCAAAAGCACTTTGAGGTGGTTAGTAATTTTAAGTGTTACTAAGGGGTCCTGACACTGAAAAGATTATGAACTGCTGCTACAGGATATGTAAATAGGATAGAAGTTTTCTTTCCTTTAGGAAATTGAAAGAAATTATTTAACCTTTATTTTATGTACTCTCCACCTTCCACTTCCTGATGTTCTCCTTACTCTGGAGCAAAGGAAAGTGAGCAGAGCTCTTTACCCAACAAATAAGATAGGTATTTGGAATAAGATGTCCAGTTTGTCTCATTTACTTCATCAGTGATAATTGTACCTGTGGTTCGTGTAAAAGAGTTTCTGAAGCCATAAAATTATTATAAACTTATTAAAGATGCAGACTTACAACATGGGGCGAAGGTTCAAAAAAGACTAGGTCTCTAGAGGAGAGCCACCCTCAGGCTGATTTTAAGAAGAAAGTCACAGTTAATCTAGGGATGAAACCTTAACATCTTTCGGTGCCTTGAAGTTACACTGTTAGGCTGCATTCTTATGTAGTATTTTTACACATGTACTAAGTATCTTATTTTTTGACTGCCCAGAGGTAACATTGTCTTACTAAAAGAGATTAACATCCATCCACACTTTGAAGTAGCTTACAACTTTTTGCAGCCAGTCTTCTGGGCCACCAGATACCCTAGATATGTAGATACTGCCAGATAGTTCCTTTCCTTTCCTTTGGATAGAAATAGTAGGTCTGGGAAGATATGTTCCTTTCAGCAATCGTGGTTGAAGGGTTATATCATAGAAAGGAAGAACTGGGCATCGCTTTCTGTATCATTGCTTCTTGTGCAAAATTTCTGTATTAGGCCTTCTGTCAGAATAGCCTGGAATTCTAAAACAACACATTGGAAGTGAAAAGGCCGGGGTCTCCTCCAAGCTGAGGTGCTGCCTTGTTAGTTAACCTCTGGCCTGACCCTTCAGTCTTCCCTTTCCTGGTGTCCTTATCAACAGCGTTAATCCTGTTTAGAGAACAGGCCAGGGATTGACTTACTGAAAAACACCTCTTTAATACCTCGTGTTTTTTTAATATGTTCTGTCCAAATTTTAAATAGATCTGCTTTTTTCTGATGGTGCCTTTTGTTGAGAGGGCTCCCACAGACTCGCCTGAGTACCAGAACCATCACTCATGGAGGCGGGAGAGACTAGCAGAGTGCACTTAGGCTGCTCTTCTTTATCTATCTGGTGAAGCATTTTACAGGGAGGAATAAAGCCTCCCGGAATAGAACGGTCCATTGAACAGCAAATGCCAAATACTGGTTTTAAGAGAACACTCTCAGCTGTTTGGCTTTTTTAATTCTTCATGTTAGAAAACTCATAGGAGTTTACTTTGCTCCTGACTTAATACTTTCCTGTTTGAACTTTGGCTATAGTTTTTCTCCCAGAGCAAGTAAAGAGTTTAGCGAAAACCTCCATTTCTTGTCTGTCTTCTTTCCCATTGATGATGGGAAATGATGAATGGATTTCAATGTCTTTAAACTTTATGATTTGTGAGTTGGACTGTACCAAAACTTAAATGCTGAGTTATTACCTGTAAAGCTAATTTTGGCCTAGGTGACCCCACAGTTACAGTTGCTTGTAAACTCTACTTTAAGGTTAAGAATACTAGCCCCACCTGGGGAACCTCAACTCTATAGAGCAGGCTTGCACCGTTGGTAATTTCTGCTTTTCTTGAACACTCTTGCAATGAGTTGGAGGGGCACAGCTGATTGTCCGAAAACATTTATATGTATCCAGAATGTGTACGTTAACATTCCAATTTTACCTTTTTGTCCTTTCTCTTACCTTTCCTCTCAATTTCATAGGGTGATATCCATGAGGATTTTTGCAGTGTTTGCAGAAAAAGTGGCCAGTTGCTGATGTGTGACACGTGTTCCCGTGTATATCATCTGGACTGCTTGGACCCTCCTCTGAAAACGATTCCCAAGGGCATGTGGATCTGTCCCAGATGTCAGGACCAGGTACTGTGGGTGGGTCAGAAAGGGTGAGGGACAGAGGAGGAGAAGGACCTCCTTTCCCCTCTAAGCTGAGGGAATGGCTGAGTCTCTTTCCTCTCCAGTAGTTCTCCGAGCCACATCTGCCCTGTTCACAGCACAGCACTCACCCCCACAGCATCCCTCCTCTCAGAGGTTCTCTGTTCATGAGGCAGTGACTCATGTACAGGTGGAGAGACCCTAACTGCTTCCCTCTATCTGAAATGACTTATCTTTTCATTACCTTTACCCTTAAAAGTCCATAAGACTGTCTGCCTCATTCTCTGAAAATGGTCCAAACTCAGCATATGCTTGAAACTCTGGAAATAAAATCCTTAAAGGGAACTGCCCAATTGATCATTTAATTCAAATAAGAGCAGTTTTACTTTTAACCTGTGTCATCATCAGGATCAGAGAACTAACTATAAAAGTACTGTCTTAATATTTCATGGATTTGAAAGAAGAGAAAGCCTCTTCCCTTCCTTTTCTGTTTAGTTTCTGATTTTTTATTTAAACTATCCATGTATCTTTATGTCTTTATGTTTTTATTATAAGCTGTCTTGAGACCTTTTTGGAAGTAGGCAAAAGTATAAATATTACATAGATAATAAGCCCAGTAGCTCAGCAAGCTTTGGGGTCCTGCTCGGTTCTTTGGAATCCTGAGTTGAGGGAATTCTGGTTTTCCCCTTTAAATCTTGGTCCTCACCCTTACTGTCTCCATGATGTAGCAGAGACAGTTCTCTCTGTTCTCTTCCTGATGCTGCTTTGTGACCCTCTGATAATCTTCTACTCGGGGTCTAGATTATACTTCAGTACTTGGAGCTGATACTTAATTTCCTTGGTCAGGCTGTCTTTGAGGCACATATAAGCTAAAATTGCGACAGGCAGCCCATGTCGGGTGAAGGACGAAGCTGCCAGTGGCTGCTGCCATTAGGCAGACCTGCAGCTTGTGTGCTGATGTTTCTGATGGTTGGGAGTAGTTGGGGGTCGTGTAGCAGGCATGAAAAGATGGGAATGCCTAGCCAGCTCCCAGCCTCTTTCTAAGCCAGGGCTCAGGTGGCTTGGCTCTTCCTGCCATTGACCCTCATTCTTTCAGGCTGATAAACTGGGACTTTGTAGTCCAGAAACTATAGACCAGGGTTTTGCAACACTGCCACCGTAAATCCTTCCTGGATTTTGTCTGCCAATAGCTACAGACACTGTTGCTTGTTACTACACAGTGGATGTGTGTTTATATATCTTTCTCAAGGGTAAAATTCTAAAAATCTTTTCAGATGCTGAAGAAGGAAGAAGCAATTCCATGGCCTGGAACTTTAGCAATTGTTCATTCCTATATTGCCTATAAAGCAGGTAAAGAATTATCCATACTGCCTTTTGTATAAGCCTCCCTTTGTTTAAAAAAAAAAAACAGACAAGTACTAGGAGACAGTATTTGTTTCGTTTTCAAAAGGAACTATAAAGTTAAAAATGAAAAGCTTTTATTGAACGAAATAAGGAGTTTGTTGTAGCACTTCCTTGGGGGGGAAAAATGAGAAGTGATATTTATGTAAAGCCAGGCCCAAGCCAGGGACAGTTTTCTTAGCGTCCCTTTACATATAAAAGGGAGAGTCTTAGTGGGCAGGTTCTGTGCACTGGCTGTGGGGCTTGGGGAGCTTTGGGGAAGATATCTTCTTTAGCAAGCCTTCTGAACATGGCGGCCTTTTCAAAGAATTTATTGTCAAAAACAAGTTCCTTTTTCTTTTTTCCCAGCAAAAGAAGAAGAAAAACAGAAATTACTTAAATGGAGTTCAGATTTAAAACAAGAACGAGAACAACTAGAGCAGAAGGTGAAACAGCTCAGCAATTCTATAAGTGTAAGTAAACCTCGTGCTTTCGGTGAGAGGTACAGAGGTACAGAACTTTCTGTGTACATAACAGTACGCGTGGCTCTCGAGCGCTGATTCATTCCTTCAGCTTATTAACACTGTTAACCTGGGTGGTTGCAGTTTGCTTCCAGTTAGAGTTCGGCCCTCAGGTACAGGTGGCCATTTGGTATACGGTGCCTTAGCCAAGCTCTGGAACATCCTCTTGGCTTTGACCTGAGAGAAGATTTTCAGTCTTCTGGCTGAAGAGATCAAGTAGCAACTGCAGCAGCCTAGCCAGCACCCCTGCGTGCTCCTGAGTGTGTTTGGGAGGAGTGTGGAGCCGCCTGACACACACCAGGCCCCCGCGTGTAATTCTTCCCAGTCGCCCTAGCTAGTGGGTCCATCTGCATGGCTCTTTCCTCCCGCCCCTCTTCCATGCCCTGCTGATTGCCTCTCCAGGTTTATCTGACCAGCCTGAGGAAGAGCGCTTTCTAGAGACAAGTACTGGAAGTAAATACTACCCCTGGCTGACCAGGTGGGAAAGGGGTTTGTGTTTGCAGCAGGGATTCAGAGGCTCCTCCTGACAGGAGCAGGCTTTCTTTTCCATTGAGTAGGTCCCCTTCTTGGAGTGAGGTGGCCTCAGCCCTCATGGACGCCAGGTGGTGCCCTGGACTTGGTGGCAGTCACGCTGTCTCTCCTCATCATACTGCCCGTGGCTGGCAGGTTTCACATCGCTTTTCCTGCCTAGAACAGAAGCCAGCAGGTGTGGGAGGCCAAGTACAAAAGGGCAAAAGACTACAAGTCCCTGACCAAGCAGAAGGTCTTCTGTTGGCTGCAGTCTTTGATTCTCCTAAATATCACTAAGTATCCCACCCCAGGCCCTGCCTCTAAAATCTTGCTGACCCAGTGATCCTCAGCAGGCCCTCAGACTGAATCCAGATACCACTGGCTCGTGTCTGCCCTGTAGAAGCTCAGCCCAGCCCTGAGCGTATCAGCGCCATTAGCAAGGTAGATGCGTACCCAGACCTGCCCAAACCAGCTGCAGCCCAGCTGGGAGAGCTTTTCCTTAATGGCTTTTATTTTGTAGTATTATAGTGGTAGTTCATGTTTGGTGTTAAGTCCTAGTGTCAAGTAGCGGGCTTTTAAACCACTCACTTGCCCTCTGTCTCTTGCCTCTTGGGCCTCCTCCTTCCCTTGGGTAGCAGCAGCCACTCCAGTGTGGAGCAGAACAAGGTCTAGGGGCCGCACACTAGTCCACAGGGATTCTTTTATCTGGAGAGGGCTGCCAGGCCTGTCAGAAAAGCCGGAGGCTCAGTGCCACTGCCCTTCTCATTGGCTGCAGAAATGCATGGAAATGAAGAACACCATCCTGGCCCGGCAGAAGGAGATGCACAGCTCCCTGGAGAAGGTAAAACAGCTGATCCGCCTCATCCACGGCATCGACCTCTCCAAACCTGTAGACTCTGAGGCCACTCTGGGGGCCGTCTCCAACGGCCCGGACTGCACTCCCCCTGCCAACGCCAGCACCTCCACGCCGGTGCCCTCCCCGCCCCCCTCCTCCTCCAACCAGAGCTGCACAGCGAACTGTAACCAGGGGGAAGAGACTAAATAACAGAGCCCTGCTAGGAGAAGCCACGGGATCCCAGTGGCAAGGAGAGCAAAACACTGAAGACTCTAGACAAGCAAAGCCGGATTTCTTCTGGAAAGTACAGAATTCTTTTGGTTCTTTGGTTCCAGAGAGAGAGAAGATGCTTGTGCCGGGTGGCACCAGAGTTTGCCAATTGATCCTTCTTATTCTGTGTGTACATGCAAAGACTGGACCACGCCACATGAAACCGTGCCAGCTGGAGGCTCTGGGCCAGCACCACGCCGAGTGGATAATACACTTGCTCTCCCTGTTACACGCCAGTGTGTGCCTGCGGCAGCCCCCACCACCACCGTGGGCTCGCTTTTGTTTTGTTGGGTGGGGAGCGGGGACGGGCCGCGGGGTGGGGGGGAGCAGGTTCCAGACCCTTATTTGCTGAGCTGTTTGTTTAGGTAGAGAAGACAAGTCCAAAGAGTGCGTGGGCTTTCCTGTTTCTAAACTTTCACTACTATAAAACCAAAAAGAGGAAATCGAGATTTAACCAACCCCAGTGCCCAGAGGAAGGGATGGGGAGGGAATGGGAGGGTGCCGGGGTGGGGAAAAGTATATCAGATAAGCAGTATTTCATATTGTCTGGGGCGGGCACAGTGCACGGAGAGATGGACACCAAGAAACAGCCACCGGGGTCTTCTCCGGAGCACTCCGCTCCCCCACCCCTCCCCAAGCTCCTTCCCTGCTTTGGCAAATCGGCACCGCCGGTTACCTTCCCTCTCCAAGAACAAGCAGACCCAGGCCTCAGGTGGCCCTTGCCCGGGGCAGGGAAGAAGGGTGTGTGTGTCGAGGAAGGAAAAAAGGTGGATCAGTGATTTTACTTGAAAACAAGCTCCATCCCTTTTCTATATTTATAAGAAGAGAAGATCCTGAGCGAAGCAGCACGCGACCCAGGTGTGTGTGAATTGAATGGAGACGTTGCTTTTCTCTTTTTTTTTTAATTTTTGTTTCTGTTCTTTCTTCTTTAAAAAAAAGTTTTATTTTGTTGTTTATTTTACTTTTTTGGTAACAAAAACTAAAATAAGGAATAGAGAAGCTGTTTTTCAGGCTGACAGTCCAATTAAGGGTAGTCGAGACCTTGCATGGTAGAATAGGAATCATAGTGTCAGTGAGGTCCAGTGAGTCTGTGTGAGTCCTTGTGTCATCGTTCGGGGCACTGTTTTTTTATGCAAGGGCAAAAATCTTTGTATCTGGGGGAAAACAACAACAACTTTTTTTTTAATTAAAAAGGAAAATAAAAGAGATTGAGGTCTTCCTAGTGTTACTTAAATTAAGATCAAGGTAAGAAACATTGTAAAAAAAAATTACAAAAGTGCTATTTGTTTCCTAAAAACAGTGATTTCTATTAAAAAGGTGTCAGAACTGGAGAAAATGCTGTGTAGTTATAATTTTTTAGCACAGAACCTGCTGAACATGATGACATTTTGCTGTGTTTGTGTCTCAAGACTGGTGGGCTAGTCTCCATGATTTCTGTCCTCCGGACGGCTGCGGCCCTGACGAGCAGGGGCAGAGCTCTCCCACCCTTCTCCCCTGCTCAGAAAAGACTGTCCTGTCTTCTTGGTGCAGGGATCTGGGCTCCTGTTTCAGAAGCCCACATGGAGTGTGGATGGTGTCAGGGCCCTCCCTGTTGTCTCCTCGGGTTTTGCTAGAGCAGAAGGCTGGTGCCTAAATAAGATCCCTTCCTTTGGTGCTGCTCTTGGTCTTTCAGCCACCAGCATTTTGAGCGCCTGGGGGACAGCCTTGAAGGAAATGGCCACTGAAGCTCATTGGGGCGCACGCACCCCGGCTTTGGTGGAAGGGTGCAGGGGGCAGGCTGCATCAGCCCTTGGTGCTTAGAAAGAACAAGGGAGTGAGATGTCTTGAGGGGACGTGGTGTCTCTGAGACAGAGAGCCCAGGGTGGCCTTTGTGTCTTCATGTCTTCGAAGAGAGGTCTGAGTCTCCAGCTGCTTTCTCCGCCTGCTGGCTCTAGTCGCCGGAGATGGGCGTTTACTCCACTTTGCCCGCCCACAGGCTTCCTGGGTGACCTTTGGCTAGAATGCGGTGCTTGCCTTGGCTTGGCCTGTCTTCTTCTTGAGAAAAGCGGGGTTCTGAAAGGCTCAGACCATTTCTATCATCTTGCCTTGTGGGAAATAAATTTTGTCAAGTGTGCGCTCCCGCTGGAGACCTTTAGCCCATTGCGCGCATCTGGCCACAGGAGGGAGGCGGGGGCTCTGCAACCCCCGGCACTCCCAGAGCATCTCTCCCAAGCCCGCCCCCTAAGGGCCAGAGTCTAGGAGGGGCGGAAAAGGGCCCAGTAGTTTCTCCCTCACCTAGTTAGGCCCAGAGAGACAGAGATGGATCCTGAAAGCAATTGCAACAGAGAAATACTCCTTAGGTAAAATGTCTCATCTCTACCAACCATTTCCGTTCATCTTCCTGGGATGTTAGAAGAGGGGATTAAGAGGGGCTGCACAGGCCTCAGAGTCAGGACCTGGCTGCAAGGTTGCCTGAGGGGGCAAGAAAGGAGCTCCCTTTCCTCATGCAAAAACCCAGGTGCTATGTCTAGTCAGGGAGCTTTGGGAGATGCCTGGACTAGTTGGAGGAATAGTTGGCAGAGGTTCAGAGCCCAGAGGCGGGCTGTACGCCCTGTCTTGGAGCCCTCCCATTTGACTTGTCTGGGCCCAGAGGCTGGAGGTTGCCACATAATACCTATCCTCTTGAAAGCAGGGGGAAACTGTGATCACTAGAGGCCTTTGCTCAGAAAGGAGCTGCCTGGAGGTTCTTGGGGGTGGGAGGCAGGGCTAGGAATTGACCAGGGTTTTGCCAGCTGCTGTGAGTAGTCACAGTCTGACCTTGCCTAGGGTTGGGTGTGGATTCTTCCTCAGGTTCAGACATAAGCTGTTGTGCAAGTCAGCGAGTATGGAGTAAACGAGGCAACGCTGCCCCCGAACCCGCATTCTGGACTCAAAATTCCCAAGCACCCCTTACTGCAGAGAAAGGGCCCTAGTCACCCAGTCTCCTCCTCCTTCACTGTCCTGCCAAGAGAAGACCCTCTCCGTCCCTCCAGACCTGTGGGGTCCCTGTGACCGCCTGAGACACACGTTCATGATTGCCCCACCGGAGCTGCCTCTCCCTCCCTCCCCCTTTTTCCCTTCTGCTGCTTTTCCCCGTGTCCCAGTGTAGCTGCTGACAGACACACCTGAGAGCAGCTGGCCTGCAGTCACTTCAGAGGCCAGGGAGCGGCTGGTCTGGCTCTAGGAAGGAGCTGCCCCCCGGGCCCTGGATCAGGACGCCCCTTGTCAGTCCCGTGGCTCAGGTGACGCGCCCTGGAAACAGTGAGGTCATGTTGCTGTCATCATCCCTGCTCATGTTCTTGCCAGTGTGGCCTGCGGGTCCTTTTTCTTTCACGGAGCCTGCTGGGTCTTGTCTCACCGCTGCTGAGCTCATCCAGAGTTCCGCTTTCTTCCTTCCTTATCGGGCCCTTTTGGCGCAAGCCTGCTGGTCGTGCCTGGCGGGGAGACCAGGCTCGGGGCAGCCCCTCGTGGGCCTTACCTGTGTGGGGCCTGTAACATGGCCGTGGCAGCCTCCAGCCGGCGCCATGTGAGTGCGCGGTTTCCCGACAGGCCCGCCTCTGTCCCCGCTGCTGCTTGGCTCAGGCTCGACAGGTGGTGTGCATGGGCGCAGTTGCTCACCCCACACGTCTCCTGTGAGGGTGGTCGCGTATCCTGCTCACCTCAGTCTCTGCGTGTGCAGCTGCCTCTCCAGCCATCTCTGACACTTACTCTCTTGGGGCCAGTGGGGCCTGCTTGCGCTCTCGTGCCAACTCACGACTCACACAGCACACTCAAAAGTGGCTTCCTCCCTTCCCTCCCTTTTAGGGTTTGGTCTTTCTTATTTATCCAAAGGGCTTAATTTAGGAGACTTTTACCCCAAGGGGCAAAAGGCTCTTTGGTAGCAGGATGGATGGTGGCCCAGGTACATTTTCCAGGCCCTGGGTTCTCCCGATTCCATGGCTTCTCTTGGATGGAGGCAACCTTGCTCTGTCTAAAAGACTGGGGACCTCACCCCCAGCCCTCAGCTGGGCACCCTTGGCAGGAAACAGGAGACCCGTTCTCACCCTGACTTCAAGCCGTCTTCAGTATCAGCTCCTTTCCAGGAAGTGAGGGGGTGGCCTTTGAGAAGATTCCTCTTGGCCTTCCCACCAGAGTAAAGGGGAAGGAAGCTGACCCCGGTGGAGCTCTTGAAAATAGCCCTTGTAAAGGAAGAGCAGGGCTCACAAATTCACTTCACTCCCCACTCCCAAAGGCTCTTCTTCCCTGAGGACTCCACTGTTCCCTCAGCAGTCTCTGGCCCCTGCTCCTCTCTCCGGTGTCATTGGGTCCTCAGCCCAGGGTAAGCTGCAGTAAGGCAGGACAGGACGGGCAGCCGGAGGTCAGCAAGCTCTGAGCAGAAAAGAGCCAGCCAGCTCCCAACCTGTCTCTTGTCCAGGCCCTTTGTGATTTCAGTCTTGGTAGAACTTGTATTTGGAGTTTTGTGCTTCAAAGTTTTTGTTTTTGTTTGTTTGATTTTTGTTTTGAGGGGGTGGGGGGGATACAGAGCAGCTGATCAATTTGTATTTATTTATTTTAACATTTTACTAAATAAAGCCAAATAAAGTCTCTCAGACTCATGGTGTTGGGTTTGGGGCAGGGGAGGGTGGACAGGACACACTCCAGTCCCGGCAGCCTCCGTGCCAGATTCAGCACCTCCCCAGGCTCACTTCCTCATGCCCCAAACCAAGAGGAACATGAAAAGGAACTGTTAAAACTTTACTTGTGAAAAAGGGGTGTCACAGGTGAGGATGCAGGAACCAGCCCCAAACCAGCTGGGGCAGAGGATCACTAGACCCCCAGCCATAGGATAGCAGCGAAGGGAGGTGCCGCCCCAGCCCTTCCCACAGAGACCATAAATAATTTAAATAGCAGGGAGGGTGGGGCGGCAGCAAGGTCGCTAGTGTGTCTGCAGGGAGTGTGCTGTCTGCAGGGAGTGTGCGGGGGCAGGTGTGAGGTCAGGTGGGGCCTCGGGGCTGCTGCAGGGCGGTGAGGTATTTGAGGGCAGCAGCCCCGTATCTGCGGGACAGATCCTGGTGGAACTCGTCCTTGAGGGCCTGGAGGCAGTCACGATAGGTGGGGCTGGAGCGGAAGCGGGAGATGTCCAGGCTTGGGGCGTGCGGCAGGTGGATGACGAAGGCCTCCGGCAGCACCAGCAGCTCGTATTCCTGGGGGGTGGGGCACGCGGACAGTCGCTGCCTGGGCTGGGGGGAGATGGCAGCTCTGGGGAATGGGGAGCAGATTTATTCGATAGCCGCTAAGAGCCAAACTCAGGGCCAAAGGCAGACGGCTTTAGTTCTGCAGAGGGGCTTTATACCGCAGTGGGGCACGCTGCCGCCTAACGGTGCAGCGTGCCCCACTGCGGTATAATGAGCTCCCTGAGCCTGGAGGTATTCAAATCAAGGCTGGAGACAACGAGGTGACCCTTACCTGTGCGTCCAGCTCCATGACGTGGGCCACCTTGTTCCAGCCGAAGCCCGCAAAGCGGGGGTCGTAGCGGGGGCAGTCACGTGGCACCACCACATAGGGCTCGTAGTCGGCTGCCCACTGCACGTGGTATGGGGCCTGAGCCTCTCGCCAGCGGGCATAGTCTGTGGGCGCGTGACCCCGGGGCCACTCATGGTACCTGTGGGGCAGGATAGGGTGGGGAGCCAGGCTGAGGCTAGGAGCTCGTGGCTGGAGGGGGTCAGTGTGGGGAACCCCAGGGCAGGGCAGTGACCTCTCCTACCTGAAGGTGTGGAGAGACCCAGCGTCCAGCAAGGCCAGCAGCTCGGCCTTGGAACTGGGGAAGCTGAAGCGGTAGTGCAGGGTCTCAAATGCGGGCACCACCAGAGCTGCCTTCCGCCCGCTGCCCAGCTCCAGCTGCTGGATGGAGGCCCTGAGGATGGAGCGCCCATGAGCAGGAGAGAGCTAGGAAGGCTCTGCCTCCAGCGCTGGGCCCAGTGGTTCTCTTACTTTTATTAGATGTAGGACCTGACTTCAGGGGCCAGCTCACCCTGAAGCCCACTGGACACACGTGGAGCTGCTGCCCAGGACCTGCTCCCAGACTGTCACTCTCCTAGGCAGCCCAGAGAAACGACACGGCCCCCACCCAAATGCCGCCCCCATTTTACAGAGGACACTGCAGCCCAGAAGGGAGCAGGGACACACTCGCCAGGGTCCTGTGGGTCTTCCCCCACCCCATCCACACCCACTCACATGCCGTTCCTCTCCCTCCTCCACCCACCTGAGGTAGTCGTAGAGGGAGTAGGCAGGCAGGAAGTCAATGTCACTGAGGAAGACGTAAGGTGTGAGGGCCTGGGCCAAGGCCACGTTGCGAAGCTGGTTGATGGGGTAGAGGGGACCTTCACGGTACACCACGTGGTAGGCCACATCCTGCCGGGCGGAGAGCACCACCGAGGTCTCCACGAAACGCAGAAACTGCTGGGCCTCTGCGTCTGTCAGGTACAAGGCCAGGCTCATGGGGCCCGGCCAGTGCCTGCACAGGGCTTCCAGCATCTGCATCCTGGGGTGAGGGGAGTGGTCAGCCCAGGGAGGGCTGGGATACCTCCCGCGTTAGCTGCCACAGACACCCCCTCAAGTGACTTGCTGAGCACCTTCCAGGCTCTTGTTGACATGCTCTTATTTAATCTTCACGACTACCCCACAAGGTGGGTACTTTCTCATTTGACAGATGAGAAAACTGAGGGCCAGAGATATTAAGCCTTGCCCATGGTCCCACAGCTACGGAGGGGCAGTTCCAGACATCTGAATGATTCCCAAAGCCCAAGCTCCTTCCACCATCTCCGGTGTCTCCAACTCCTGGAACTCCTCAAGCATCAGGCAGTAAGAGCTCTTCCTTCCACCAAGTGGAACCCTCCTCTCGAAACCCCCAGTCCCAGACCACACCGTGCTCCCTGGGGCTGCCCTCGGCACCCTCACCGGTCCATGGAGAGCTGGGCCACCAGGGTGACATCGTGGGGCTGCGGGGGCGGTGGCTTGTGGGGCAGGAAGGTGATGTGTACACGGTGCACAGTGAGCTGCTGCCGCCGGAACTCAAAGCATGCGTCCTCCTCGTCCAGTTGCGCCAGAGCCCGCTGCAACTGAGGGGATGGGGGAGAGGAGGACGGGCTGGGTGGGGCAGGCGGACAAGCCCCAGACAAGGCCGGGTCCCACCAGAGCAGAGGGGTAGAGCCTCCCCGAGGGAAGGGAAGGCGGCTCCCTCTCACCTGCTCGGCCCCAGGAGGGGGCGGGCGGGGGCACCCAAAGAGCTCTCTCCGCAGCAGGTTCCCATCGTACTCCAGGAAGGTCAGGTAGAGGTTGCGGAAGGATTCCACATGCTTGTTCTTCACGCGAAGCTTCTTTGGTGAGTTCCAGTGGATCACCTGGGACCAGGGAGGGCATCGGCGGGGGGATGGGAGCAGGGAACAGGAGTCCCCATCCTGGGCCCATCACCACCACTCGGTCCCCCTACCCCATTCACCTTGAGGTCGGACGCCTCTGAGTAGCAGCGCTCAGCCAGCGTGTGGTCTGACAGTTGCACGTTCCAGACGCAGGGCAGGGGCTGCACCAGCCACGGGTGCTCCTTGATTATGGCATTGAAGATGTCCTGGGCAGAGACAGCCATCACGTCTCGGCCCAGAGCCTGCCCCACCCCCCCTCAAAAGCTCCCCCAGACCTGGTCAGCCAGTGAGGTGGCAGGCAGGGTGAGAAGCTCCCGTGTGGCTGTCAGCTTCCACATCTGCTCCCAGCCAGCCTGCCGGAGCCGGTCCAGCCGCAGGAGGATCACGCCTGCTCATGGGGAGAGGTTGTCATGCCCACCTGGGATGACCAGCTTCTGGGGCCAGGGCTCAAGAAAGTGTCTTTTGAATGCTTATTTTGTGACGTGTTGGTATTTTCTCACTGTTCAGATGTGAGCATGTACTAGCTCTATCAGCAACTCATCCTCTTGGGGGTGAAGGGGAGGCAAAGCACAGCTTACAGAGCACCTCCACAACCATCTTCTCAAATCTGGTGATCCCAGGGCTGCTAAAGTCACCACCATTTAATGCATGAGAAAACTGAGGCTCAGAGGAACCGAGTGATTTGGCCATAGTCATTCAGCATGTACAGACAAGGGTGGAACTGTGATTTCTGGCTCTTCTCCCAGTGTTCCTTCTACAGAACCGTTCTTCCTGGGGGGTCTTCCAATCATTCTGTGCCCTAGCCAGCCCCTGGGGCCCAAGGACCAGTGGCCGCCCCTCCTGCCTCCCCCGCCCCCCCGAACTGTCCCCACCTGTGTTAAATCCCCGGCCCAAGGCAGGCCAGGGCCTGTGGTTCCTCCAGAGGTTGCCGAGGTACCAGTCGCTCTGGTTCTCCACGAGACCAATCACTTGTTTGTCTGGGAGGGGAGGGCACGAGGGAGCTGCCTGAGGCTGCCACTGGACCTCGGCTCAGGGCTAGGCCACAGGGAGGCCTGCATGGGCCAGGGAAAGGGGCTGACTGGGGTGGGGTCCCAGGCCTCTCACCAGAAAAGTGAGCAAAGAGTGCCCAGAGCTCTGCAATGTTGGAGGCAAAGGTGACATCTGTGTCCAGGACAATGACACGGGCCAGGTCAGGGGGCAGGGCGCTGGGCAGCACTAGCTTCATTAGCCCATAGAGGCCAGAGTAGTGCTTGTTGGGTATCCAGGAGACCTGGGGCTGTGGGTGGAAGGACAGGGCATGAGCCTGCAAGAGAAGGGCCTACGAGTGCCAGAACATACTCAGGTGACACAGGGGGAAGAAGGGGTGGGCCCCAGGAGGGTGAGGGATTTGAGCTTCAGTAGATGTGATGGGACTGGAGGTCCCAGGCAGCTCTAACCTGTTCTCCCCGTGATCCCCCACAACCCTGGGAGGAAGCAGGGGGCTGGGGATGGCTGGGGATGGGTGCAGAAGGGTCAGGGCTCCTGCCTTGAGCTCATCAGCGTTGTAGAAGCTGATCTGGACAGCAGGCACCATCCACATGTGAAAGAGCGTCTCCAGGATGTTCCTGGCCACGGCGTCAGTCACCAAGTGGAGGTGCAGTGGATTTTTCCTTCAGGAAGGACAAGGGAGGAAAGCTGAAGGCCCCAGAAGGAACTACACGGGAGAAGCCCTACCCTTCGAGGGGCTCAGAAGTGGCAGCACCAACTTCTGCCAAGAGCTTTTCTGTACCCAGCTCCGGATAGTCCTACAACCACCTTCAAAGGAGGAGAGGGACACTCCTGGCTGTACCTGTAGAAGAGCATGGACTTCACCAGGGTGATGACGTCTCTGCTGGAGTTATGACCCGCACACACGATAGCCACCTGCAAGAGCTGGGGAGGGGACACCAGGTCGGCAGCAGCCTCCTCCTCCCCTCGACGGTAAGGACCCATGGTTGGGCTCACCTGGCCCAGGGCAGTGTAGCCCCACCCGGCATCAGAGCTAGGCAGGAGTGTCGAGGGGGACTCCGCAGCGTGGGAGTACACCCCCTCATTTCACAAATAGGGAGGCCAGGCCAGGAGAAGGGGAGGTGCGAACTCCAGGCGCCCCCAGCTGGCCGGTCAGTGCCAGAACCCACACCAGGTGTCGGGATTCCCACAGGTGTCCAGGTCCCTGGGCTGGGGGCGCGCCGCCCCTGAGATTCCCACCGCCAGGGGCCGTGCGCACCTACCTACCTCGCACTTGGGCGGCCGCGGCCGCGGCGGGATGCAATCCGAGCCGTTGTGGCCCCCGGGGTCTGCCGCCGGGTCTCCGTCGAAGGCAGCAGTCCCCCGCGGCCGCGGCCGCTCGTCTGGAAGTACACGTGGCGTTAGCGACCTGGGTAAGGATCTCGGGTCACCCCCGCCCCCACTCGCCTCCCGCTCGCTGCGCTCACAGTCCAGGTCCCCACGGAACAGGAAGAAACCGATCACAAGCAGCAGCAACAGCAGTGCTGCGGCCCCCAGCGCCCGGGGGCGCCCTCGGGGCAGCATGGCTGTGGGCAGGGGGTGCTCACGGCGGGGCGCGACCCCGGGCTGTGGGCTCCATCGCGGGCCCTGTGGACCAGGGAGGGAGAGAGGAGAGTCAGCCTTGGGCGGTGGGGCCCGACGGCCACCCGATCTTCTCTCCCACGCTGAGTCGCCACCTCACCTGCTCCAGCGTCTTGGGGATCCCGACCTTACTCTCTCAGAAGACGGCTGGGGTGCAGGCAAAGGGGAGATGAAGGAGCAGGCCAGCCCGGTCGGAGCGGGAGCCAGCCCCGCCCCCAACCTGGGTTCAGGTTTCATCTCCGCTTGGCTGAATCCGAAGGGGCGGGGAGACCCCTCCCCGGGGTGGGGGGGAGAGGGAGGCCCCGCCCCGCCCCTGCCCGGGCTTACGAGGACCCCTACAGTGGGGGGACGAAACCCGGGAACCCTCAGGATGGCTGGAGGGCTTGGGGGCAGCCACCCAGGAAGGACCAGTCCCAACTACCTGCTCTGAGCCCATCCCCCTCTTCCCTGCCCCATCTCCTCCCCCGAACCTTCCCTTGCGGGAGGGGCCGTATCCCCAGACCCGGGATCAAAGGAGTAGCCGGAGTTAAGAGGGAGGGGGCGGGCTGGAAGGCCGGGCCTCACGGGTCCGGACACCTGCTCAGGGGGCGGGAGGCGGGGCCGGCCGAGACTCGCCCAGGAGAGCAGTGGAGCACTTGGAGTCCCCGCTTTCCTCCCCGTCTGCTCCACCCCCACTCAGTCCAGGTGTCCTGGCAGCATAAAGCGGCCTTGTGAAGGTCGCTTCCTGCCCGAGAGTTGGCGAGGGGCCTTACTGACTCAGGCGGCCTGGGCTTCCCGGGCAGGGCCGGGGATCCCCAACCCTTCACTAGACCGTCGTGAATGTGCCTGGCGCCCGGCCTGCATCTCTTCCTTTCCCCCCCGACCTTCCGCCCTGGAGGGGTTACCGACGCTCTGGGCTGGGAACAAACAACCACGGTTGACTGAGCGTGTATGCTTCTGTGCCAGGACCTATGCTGAGGTTCCACAGCCTCACTGCAGTTACCCCTCACATCAGTCCTGTGACACAGGCATGATTCTCCCCGCAGAGCTGAAGTGACCTGTTAGAACACCCTCTGGCCCCTCCCGCGGCTCTACCCTGCAGACAGAGTTTCAGAGCTGCTCCTCCATAAGGGTCTCCTGCCCTAGAAACTGCCCTAGAATCCTGCCTGGATTCTGTCAGATTCTCACAAGGTAGGCCTCTCCTTTCACATCCCTTGGTTTATATTGTTTTCCTAGCACTCCTTACAAGTTGACCTTATTGACTTGTTTATAGCCTATGTCTCCCCTAGAAGGTAGCTGCTCCCTGGACTGGGACCCCAGCACCCAACCAGGGCCTGTAAGTATGTGCTGAACATGGATGGGACTCACTGGACCTCACTGTGACCTGGAAAGGGTTTCAGGCTGTGTCCTTCAGCCCAGCTTCCAGCTATAAAAAATGAGGGTCTGAGAGGCCCCAGCCCCAAAAGAAGTGGTGGCAGAGCAGCCCAGCCTGAGACCCCCTCCCCCCAAGCCTCCTGCTCTGAGGCCAGGATGCCTTTCTCTGGGAAATGGGGAGTCTGCAAGGAAGGTCTGGCTTTGGGCCTTTGGAGGCCAGGGGCAGTGGTTACCATGGAGACTGATGAGGCTCCTCAAACGTGTAGGAACTGAGAGGACATGAGGGGATGTAGGGTCCACCCATGCGTCTGGAGCTTTGAGCCTCCAGTCCCCTAATCCTCATCTCTAGCCTGGAGATGGGGTGGGTGTGGGTGAATCCCTCCCCAAGCCCCTCAACAGAGACTGGGGGGGTTAGATGTAAGAGAGCAGATAGGGTACAGGGGAGGGCCTGACCAGGGAGTTTGTGGAGGGAGCTGGGTCTGCAGAGTGACGGTAGTCATTCACAGTGCTGGCCCCACCCCTTTTTCAACCTTACCACTCAGGGGACATTGAGGTGCTGAGATGCTTGCTGGGCCTCCGAGAAATTCTTCTGGGGTGTGGAGGGGGAAAGCGAGATAGGCATGGGCATATGAAAGGGTGCTGGTCTTCTAGGCCCGAGACCCAGCTCTGCCCAGGACTTTGCTGTGTGACCTTAGACTAGTCAGGCCCCCCCTCTGAGCCTCAATGTCCACATCTGAGCTAGACCTGTCAGACTGGTCTAGCTCTCTTCCCCTGTGGTTCAGGGTAGAGTGAAGGAGGCAGGATCAGGTCCAACCTGCCCAAAGGCCCTTCAAAGCCCAGCCAGGTGACCAAATCCAGGCAGGGGCCCAGTAGGGCGGGGTTGCCCTGGGAACCTCCTGCACACACGGCCACTCTTTGTCTCTGAGACCTAATCAGGCACAGGATCTGAAGAGGAAATTCAGGCAGCCCTGCTGCTGCCAGCCTGGCTGAGCTCATGATCCCTTCCTTCCCAGTCCTGAGGGAGGGAAGAGAAAGAGGCTCCAGCCCCAGTGTCCCTTATATTCTGTCCAAGAATGTGGGGGGGGGGAGGCGGCGGTGTGCCTCTCTCCTCCCCAGAAGCACAGAACCAACAGCCCTGGGAGTGCTGAAGAAACCGCACAGTTCCCTTCCTCATTCTCTCCGCAGCTGCAGACGGAGGGGCTAGAGGAGTACCACTGATGAGGTTTGGGGAACAAGTTCATTAAGATGATGAGATGTAGGGAGGAAGGGAGAAAGAGCCCCACGCTAAATGCCCTGAGCACTGGTCTTAATCCCAGTTGCTAACTTGACTCATGACCAAGTGGCCTCAACAGTCGCTGCTCTTGCTGAGCCGTGGACAGTAGGAGACAGGGCCCTATCACAGGAGACTCTCACTGTGGTCTGTTCGGCCAGTGCCATGCTGTGTGTGACCTCCTGAGACAAGTCCTTTCCCCTCCTTGGGCCTCTTATTCCCCATCTGTGAAAAGTAGCTCACACCAACCTAGACAGGTGGCTAGGAGGAGTCAAGTGTGAGTGAACCTGGCACCCAGGAAGTGGTGAAAAATGGTGTAGATGATGCCCATGGCCGCCACCTCTGTTCTCCAGGACCTTTGCCTCTCCTTAGGCCCCGAGTTTTCATTCCTTAGCATGGGTGGGGAGGGCAGTTACGATTCGATTCCCCACCTGATATAGAAGAAAACTAAGCTGGGGAAGAGGCTTGCAGGAGGGAATGCAAGGATGACCTGTGGTTTCTTGGTGGCTGTGTTAAAATGCCTAGATTCTGTGGTCAGACTAGACCAGGATTCCAGTCTTGACTGGGCGTTCTTAAGCGGATCCTTTCCTCTTGTGGAGATAGTATCTGGTGGAGCGGATTAGGTAAAACAATGTAGTACAGTACTATTCTCAGAGTACCATAACGGCGCAGCCCCGCGGCCCCAGCCATGGCCCGCCCCTTTGCTCACAGCCAATCGGCGGCGGCGTCTCCAGAGCATCCGTTCCCTCTACCTCTGGGCGCTCCTCTCCCGCCGCCGCCCCTTTCGGGGAGGCTGTCCCGTCTTGGAAGAGATTCCCTGGAGAAGCCCCCATTTCTTGGGGAGAAACTGAGAGCCGGAAGGTGCACCCGAGTGCCGAAAAGCGCTTTGAGGTTGATCCCGAGTTCGAGGACCAAGCCTGCCCTCTAACCATTTTACAGATGGGGAAACCTGAGGCCCAAGGAAGGGAAAGTCCTGATTAAGGTCACCCTGAGCCGAGAGCAGAAGCCCGGGCCAGGGTTTTCTCTGTGAAGATGGGTCTGCGGGTGGGCGCTTTTGAAGGGGGGCACAGTCCATGTGGGTGCTGGGGCCAAAGCCGAGGCACTAACGGTGCTGGCTAGGGGATCGTGAGTGCGTGAGAGGCTGGACTCCTCGCTGCCTCAGTTTCCCCAGCACTACCTCTGGTGGGGGTCGGGAGACAAGGCAACTTGCCAAACGCGACTGTCCTTAGGCTGTCCCCGCACCTCCCCAAGTCTGACGGAGGCTCCTTTCTGCGCGCTACCTCGCAGCTCTTGAAAATCCAGTCCTCCCGTTCGAGCCTGTCGGCGTTCTATTGGAAAGACCTTAGGCTTTTGGTCTCCACTCTAGAATGAACTGTTCAGACTGCCGCGGGAAGCGTTCCTGGAGCTATAACTGCGCAGGCGCAAGGACAGCCAACCCGGAAGGCGGAAGAGCCGGTTCGGACAATTGGGGTCGGGAGCGCAGAGTGTGTTAACCAATGACCTGAAGGAGTAGGGAGGGCGAGATTAGGCCCGGAGTTGGTTAACGCTACCCTGGTGGGGGGTGATTTACGAAATGGGGTGAAGAGTGGTTCAATGGCCCTTCAAGTCACCATTCTTCTGGCCCGCGGAAGTTAAGCAACGCAGAGGCGGGCCTAAGACCGGAAGCGGGAAGGAGTGCGCCGGAAGCAGGGCGCCGTAGCCAGTCGCGCTGTAGGTCCGTGGGTCTATCGGTCCCGAGGGCAGGATGGAGAAGCTGCGGCTCCTGGGCCTCCTCTACCAGGAGTACGTGACTCGTCATCCGGCTGCCACGGCCCAGCTGGAGACGGCAGTGCGGGGCCTCAGTTACCTGCTGGCAGGTGCCACCCTGACCATTGACCAATCCCTTCGGGACTCTGACCTCTGACCCCACTGGCTCCCTTCCCTGCGGAGTCAGGGTAGTGATAGCTCTGTTTGAGAAGTTCCTTCCAGGTTCCCGTAGGGCGTAGGGCGGGAACGTCCAGGGACCCGAAGCCGCGTGGTGAGGCAAACTCTCATCGACGCCTCCTTGTGTGCTTTCTCCCCAGGTCGTTTCGCAGATTCGCACGAGCTGTCAGAGCTGGGTGAGCCGGGCTTTGGGGAGAGTGGGGGGCGGTAGGGTGGGGGAGGGCTTCCCAGAGAGGTGACCACCCCGTTTCAGATTTCCCGTTAGCTCATCCTGTTCAGTGACTGAATCAGACAAGGGTACAGCGTCCACTATCCTAGGTCCTCCGTGTATGTCTCCATAGTTGAGAGACGTGTCTGGGGACCTTGACTGGTCAGGAGGCTGAGCGAAACACTCTTTCTGCTTTTGCTCACTTAATCCTCTCTACAGTCATGTGAGGTGGGTACTGCTGTGGTCCTCATTGTCCAGTTAAGGGGACAGAAGTTTAAATGAGGTTAAGGAACAGCCACTGAAGGTCCCAGAACCAGGATTCAAACCCAGATCTCCCAGATTCCAGACTCCGCAGACTGTAACTGCCTCAGTGGTGTTCACCCAGTGAGTACAGGAGGTACAGGTCCTGAAAGGGTGAGCTAGCTTTTGAAAGGTAGAGATGGAACAAACTTTCAGGGACAGGCTGCAGAGAGAGAGCAAAGGCCAGGAAGTGAGACTGCACATCTGTGTCTGTCTGGAGCATGATGGGCACTTCTGGGCAGCTGGATGACCAGTGCTATCCAGCAGGGCAGTAGCTGTTTTGTCATAGAGATCAAACCATCCTTTCTTGTTCCAGCCGCCCACCTGAGAGATCATTTTGGGGAGTGTGGAGTTCTGAGGAAGTGGGTGGGGAGACATGTTGGTTTCCACAGTGTGTGGTGGCTGAGCACAGCAGGTGACAGGTGATCCCTGCCGCGCTAGGGAGAAGGTGAGGGGGTAGAGGCTACAGAGCCAACCTCTCAAGGCCACACTCTACCCCTCAGTGTACTCTGCCTCCAACCTGCTCGTGCTGCTCAATGACGGGATCCTACGGAAGGAACTTCGAAGAAAGTTACCTGTGGTAAGAATTGTGCCAGGACCTGAGGGTGGGAAGCATGGGGGCTCGGGAACAAACTAGTAACCACCAGCCCCTGTGGTAGCACATGTTATGATCTCATAGAGTTACGAGATGAGGCTGCATCCGTCTGAGCCTCAAGCCGTCGCATTAGGTGAAGTGTTCAGGTGCCCTTATCAGGTGAAGAGACTGGGTGTCAGAGGGTAGGATAGCCTTTCCCAGCAGGAGAACTCAGGCTTACACCCTTAGTCTTGGAAGGAGGAAAATCCACATCTCTTGTCAGAGGCGTCCTCTAGGGGGAGGGGCTGAAACTGGGGGGTGCCCCCTGACCTATTGGCCTGGGGTTCTTGCAGTCCCTGTCCCAGCAAAAGCTGCTGACATGGCTGAGCGTGCTGGAGTGCGTGGAGGTGTTCATGGAGATGGGGGCTGCCAAGGTGTGGGGCGAAGTGGGACGTTGGCTCGTCGTTGCCCTCATCCAGCTGGCCAAGTATGTTGGGAATGTGGGGGGCCAGCCCTGGGTGGGGGTACCTGAGGCCAGCTGTACAGATGGTGTTCAGCAGAGCAGCCCTGACCCCCGGCTGGCTAGCCACCTCCCCACGCCAGCCTCGCCGTACTCCCAACCCAGGGCTGTACTGCGGATGTTCCTGCTGATCTGGTTCAAGGCTGGTCTCCAGACCTCACCCCCCATCGTTCCGCTGGACAGGGAGGCCCAGGCGCCGTCGCAGGGTAAGCCGCTTCCCTGCTCTGGGGCGAGACGGGCATGGGGCTGCTCTGTAGATTGAGAGCTGACCCACGTGAATACGGCATTGTCGTTCGTGGAGCACATCTGTCCTCGTCAACTCATTTGTTTTCATCACCCTGTACTTTAGAGAAGAAAAAGAATGATGAGGTCAGAGGCAGGATTAGATCCTAAACTCAGGACTTTTGATGTCAGAATCCTCATTCTTTTTTGTGGGCTGCAAGAAGAGGGCACAGAGCATCAGTGGGAGGCAGGGGTCTTGCCAGTCTTGTCTCGGGCCTGGTTCTGTATCAAGAGCACAGCCTCATGAGGCAGGGTACCCAGCAGATCTGTCCCTTCAAGGCTTTGGGCCCATCATCTGTTGGCCTCTGGGCCTTACTCTCCTGACCTTGGGTGGGGGCAGTTCTTTGTCTCTCTTCCCTTCTCTTCATGGTCATGTTGAAAGCAAAGCACTGAGAAGATACAGCCCTTCGTTTTTTTTGTTTTTTGTGTGGCCGTGCAGCGCGGCATGCGGAATCTTAGTTCCCTGACCAGGGATTGGACTCACGACCCTGGCAGTGGAAGTGCAGGGTCTTAACCACTGGACTGCCAGGGAAGTGCCAGTATGGCCACTTTGGTGCTGTGGTCCCCATAGACCAAGGGTCTTCCCTGCCTTGTTCCAGAGCCTGGGAAGCCTTGGTTCTTGGCTGGCTCGTCTGCCACAGGTGATTACCGGCCTTTCCTCAGGCTGGGGAGGGCTGCAGAATGCTCCCCACCGTGGACAGCTCCCAGCCACAGCGTTTGCTGTGGTGTCCTTGACTTAGCTTCTGCTCTAGTACAAGCGTATCCATTCTTCCCTTAGCCCACAGGCGTTCACTGCGCGCACATTCTTTGCAGGCTCTGCTGGAAACATGTCCCTCTGACGGTAAGACGTTGTGTCTGTTCCTTCTAGATGGTGACCGCAGCCCGGGCAGCCAGGAGCAGTCATATGTGGGGAAGCGGTCAAAGCGAGTGGTGCGAACTCTCCAGGACAGTAAGTGTAGGATGTAGCCGGATGCGGCACCTCGGTGCTGAGGTCAGCATGGGCCTGAGGGCCTGGCTTTCGTCACTGCCTGCCCTCCCCCTGCCCCGCCCCGGCTTGGGCCTGGCTGCTCATCTGCTGCTCTTGTGTTCTAGCTCCGTCCCTGCACTCAAGGCACTGGGGAGCCCCCCAGCAGCGGGAGGGACGGCAGCAGCAGCACGAGGAGCTGAGCATCACCCCCACCCCGCTGGGGCTGCAGGAGACCATCGCAGAGTCCTTGTATATTGCCCGGCCCCTGCTGCACTGTATCTTTGGCCTGGGGTGGGGCGGGATAGACGGGAGTGGGCAGGGCGGGCCACGTGCTGGAGACATCCTTGACGCCTTGGCCGTCAGTGCTCAGCCTGGGCCTATGGGGTCAGCGGTCGTGGACACCCTGGCTCCTGTCTGGTGTCGTGGATGTGACCAGGTGAGCCTGGGCCTGCCTGGGGGCTCCATTCCCTCTGCCGGGCTTTGTGCTGCAGGCCTGGCGTCACCTGGGCAGGCAGGGGTCCCTGTTACTCTTGTTGCTGGTCCTAACCTTGTCTGCTCCCCCCAGCCTGAGCCTCCTGAGCGAGAGGAAGGGCCTGACCCGGAGGGAGCGGCTGGAGCTGCGGCGCCGGACCATCTTGCTGCTCTACTACCTGCTGCGCTCCCCGTTCTACGACCGCTTCTCCGAGTAAGGATCCGGCCCCTAGAATGGCAGGGCCCACCTCGGCGAAGCAGAGGGGAGGGAAGTGGGTCACGGTGCCCCACCCCTGTTCACGCTTTCCCTTCCCCCCTCCTTCCCTGATCTGGGTTCACTGAGCACGCACTATGTGCTGTTCCTGGTGCGGTCACTCCCTGATTTCTCGGGGCCGTCCCCCTTGGGTGCAGCTTCAGCTGTTGTTGGTAGGCAGCTCGCTGAGGGCAGGGCCACTGGGGTCATGGGCGTGAACTTTCTGTCAGTACATCCTCGGCTCGCTTGCCCATCGTCCTTTCAAATAGTTGGAATTATCCCCACTTCTCACAGGAGACACTTGAGGTTCAAAGAGGTTGGGAAACTGAAACGGAACCACTAGCCAGTGGCAGAGCCAGATTCCACGTCCGTGTACTCTCCTGACCCGTCCCTGCCTTGCCCAGCCCTCACTCCATCCCCTGTGAGGGTCCAGAGCTCCCAGCCACAGCCAGACAGAGAGAGGCCTGCTGGGGCCGAGTCTCCCAAAGACCTCTTCTGAGGTCAGACCGAGATTTGACGAGGGGTCCCTGTACAGCGACTGGGGCTGTGAGACAGACTGGAGGCTCCCGGGACCCCCTCTGTCCAGGTCATAACAAGTATGCTGCTTAAAGTCTGGAGTGTTCAGTTGCAGTTGTACTTAACGTTTTGTCCGTACAACCTCTGTTTACTTTGTGAGACAATAGAAAGTAAGCTTAGGTCATGTTTAATAACCACCTGACTGAAAGTAACTGCCTGGCAGTTCCTATTTTCAGGTAAGTTTAAAAGCTCATAAGGTACTAAAGCCAAATCCTATTCCATACTCTAGAGGAAACATTCTGGAGACTTATTTGGATCATATGACCTCCCCCCTACAGATTGCTTGCACTCTACAGAGGAAACATTATAGCCCCAGTATCTCATTAAACTGAGGGGTTGGGAGATGGTAATGGCAGAGGTGGCTTCCCAGGCTGCAGACCTCCAGTTTGGCTCGGTCTCCTGCTGACCTTGCCAGTCCAGCACCCTTAGGGCAGTGGCCTGGACTGAGAAGGGTGGTCCAGAAACCCGTCAGAGAAATTTCTTGTTTCCCCAGAGAACAGGGAGCAGGATGCTGAGGGGCCTCTGGGGTGTAGGCTGGGAAGAGCATCTTCCTTCTGCTTTTTTTATTGTCACACAATATATGTCTAGAGCCCGGCTGCTTTCCAGTTGCGGGCTGAGGTGTGAGCTTTCCAGGCATGTGGCTGGGGGACGGCAGGACCAGAGGTCTCGTCCTTCTGTCCTGGAGGATGTGCTTGATCCACAGAGTGACTTTCTGTCTTCGGAGAGGCACTGCCTTTAGTCAGGTAGTCAGTGGAGGCTTCTTAGCACCTGCATTTGCAGGGACCCATACCGCCTACTCAACCTGCTCCTTTCTTGCAGGGCCAAGATCCTCTTTTTGCTCCAGCTGCTGGCAGACCATGTCCCAGGCATTGGCCTGGTCACAAGTAAGCATGGGGCGGAGATGTGATGATTATTGAGTGTGTCAGATCTCACGTGTGGCCCATCACTCTGTTTTCTCTTTGTCTCCTTGTAATATGATTCTTGGCACAGTTGGGAGAGGGAGCCCGGGAGGTCAGGTTGGGTGGGTGACAGCTTCTCGAGTGGTAAGAGACTGGCTTCTGTGGGTGGAGACTGTATGGCGGGAATGAAGCCTGCTGGAGAAGCCTGTTTGGAGATCTCACCGCAGCAGAGAGGCACTGGGCTGGGGCCGTCAGCATGTACAAGTGGACAGCCATGTGGTTGCTCTGAGCCTGAAACTCCTTGTCTGTAAACGAGGACAGATATCGCTGCCAATGCTGGGGGAGGAGGTGGCAGAGTTGGGGGCTCCTGCCATGTGGATGGGAGCAGCTGTATTGGGGCAGCAGTGGCTCAGAAGGGCCCTGGGTAGAGCAGAGCCAGGTTGGAGTCTGGCCCTCAGCCCTGAATTTGTTCCTCTCTCTGTCATTGCAGGGCCACTCATGGATTACTTGCCTACCTGGCAGAAAATTTATTTCTACAGTTGGGGCTGACAGACATTCCACAATTGGGGTGTGGGGAAGGGCAGGGGGTGCCTCAACCCTTCAGTCCCCTGGTCCCCTCTGCCCTAATAAAACTGACTCTGGCAGTGTCCAAGCCTGTGACCTTTCCGTGCCCACTGCCCAGGGTGCCTGGCGCTCCCACCCTGGCCAGGCTCTGCACACAGCCCTGGTCACCACTAGATCTCCCCTAATAGCCTTTTGACTTTGCATCCTCCAGTGATGGAGACACAAGCCTGCACCTTGTCACTGAGCTGGGAAGCCACCGCTAGGACTGGGACCTGGGCTCCTCCAGCCACAGAAAGCTGGAATTTCACCTCACCGAGCATGGGAACCTGCCTGCCACCACAGCTGCGGGAGTGAACGCTGCTTCTCTCTCACCGGTCCCTATTGACGACAAACGAGGCTGAACCTAGACAGTGGATGACAGCTGCCCCTGTGTCTTCTGGCCGGAGCCTCTGTCTGCCCCTCCCCCTGCCGGGGCCTGTTGCCTGCCAGCCGCTCCGTGGTGGAGCCCGGTGATGGTGGGCCCGGCTCAGTGCAGAGCGGCACCTCAAGTCCTGAACTCCTGCTTGAGAGCAAAAGGCTGTTCTGCTGTGGGAAAGGAGCGTCAGGCACCAGCCAGCATTGGGGCTGACACCGGGGCGGTGGTAAGGTTGGCAGGGATGGGAGCCTGAGAGGCTCCGGGGAAAGCCGGGTGCAGGTTCACGTGGTATGAGCTGGGGTTTCCCCCATGTTTTCCCTGGTGGCCGGGCCTGCGGTGGAGCCATGCACGCTGCTGGGGATGATAGAGGGGTTTGGATGGTGCAGCTGCTCTTTCTGCCTGGACTTCCTCCTTCCTCGGCCTTTGCTGCCTTTGTGCTGTGAGCAGACCACATGCTCCTGCTCGAGTTTCTAGCCAGACAGGCAGCCATTTAGGTTCTAAGAGGGCTCCATCTGCACTGTGTTGGCTCTGCCTTAGCTCCATCCCGGGAGGGGCCGGCCCTTCCCTGACTGCTTTCCCCAAGTGCCTCTTGAGAAGCCCCACTCAGGTCCTGGCTCGGGGATGAAGGTACTGAGCCTTCAGGCGGTCATCACTCGAGACCCGTGACCTTGGGTTGCCTAGCAGGCGTTGCTGGGCACTTGCCGTGTAGTGGGTTCTGTGCCTTGTGATGTGCGGTCAGAAATGAGTCAGGCCCAGCTCCTTGCCCTCACTCTTGACGATAGGGGAGACAGATGTGTGGACGCATCAGTGCCCTGGGTTATTGCAGTAGGTGGAAGCGTGCAGGGAAAGTGGTCAGATTGGAGCCGTGCAAGTGGGGCTGCCTGCCCGCTGGGACCAGCCGGAGGGTATGCTGGTCAGGGAACCCTCCATTTAAGCAGGCTTTTAAACTGGTAAAACTTCATCTGTTGGGCACTGGGCAAACTGGGAGCAGAGGCTGCGTGTGCAGAAACAGCATGCGTAGTGTTGCAGTGGGGTGAAGCCCCTGCTGGAGCGGAGGGGAGTCGGTGGGAGCCGAGGGGATGAGGTTGGAGGGGGAGGTCAGGGCCAAATCCACTGGGCTGTCGAATACCAGGCAAGAAACTCGGACCTGCCTTTAGGAGGCGGTGGGGAGGGGACCTGTTTCAAAACTCATCTCAGCACTGGTGGTGTGCAGGGTGGCCCGTGAGTAGGGGTGGAAAATGGAGCAGGACGCTGTGGCTGGAGACCTGCCACAGTGGATGGGGCTGAATGAAGACAGTGGCAGGAGGGAGAGGGGTTTTGGTGTAACCTAGCCAGGCCATGGGGACTAGAGAGGAAGAGGGGGGCGTCTCGGAGGCAAGGAAATGAGGGGTTTGGAGTTAGGCAGAGCCAGAGCGTCTGGAACTTGTGGTTCCTGGCCAGGTCGGGGGGTGGGGGGTGTGGAGGGAACCTTGGTGGGGACAGAGGATGCTGAGTAGGCTTGTGGGAGCCAGCCGTGTCCAGGACACAGAAAGAGAGGTGGTCAGTGGGAAGTCAGTGTGTGGCTTCGAACATGAGCCAGGTCCACACCGCGTGAATGGGGGCCGGGCAGGAACCGGAGGGCCGCACGGCCTTGCTGCAGGCCTGTGAAGACTCGGTCTCCAGCCTACCGTCACGCTGCATTTATTCATTCAACAAGTGTTTACCGAGCACCTGCTGGGTGTCAAGTACTGGGCTTCCTGTAGTCCCTGCCCTCGGGAAGCTTATGCTCGAGGGGACCAGGTCCCAGGCTTTGCCACCTAACCTGAAATCCCTGTCAGCCTCAGGGGTGGTGGCAGGGCCTGTGGCGTCCCGGGGCCAGGCTCTTCTAAGCTGCGGGGAGCGGCGTGGGGAAGGCCCTCAGAGCAGGCTCTGCTCAGTCGCCTGCTCTGGGCCCGCTAGCTGGCAGGACCTTCCTGGGATTGTGGAGGCACGGGAGGGAGAGGTGGGGCGGTGGTGGGGGCGGGAGGAGGGGATGAGGCTGAGTGGGAGCGGTGGGGACTCCAGGTGTGAGGGTTCGGTGACTGTGACCTCTGCTCAGGGCCTCCTGTGTGCCAGTCCCTAGGTACACACGTGTGTACCTTGCCTCACAGGTGAGGGAGCCGAGGCCCACAGAGATGAAGTGATGTGTCCGCCTAGCAAGAGGCGAGGTCAGGGTCCGAACTGAGACCTGTGCCCGTAACCAGTGATGGCAGCAACACGGTGTGGTGTGGCCCCTGCGGGTCCATAGCCTCAGTAAAATCAAACCACCAACCTCAGCGTGGAGGTTTCCAGCCTGGCCCCGGCGCTGGTGCTGACGCGGAGCCCCGGAACGCGCGCCCTTTGTGAGGTGGCCCTGGGAGTTGGCAGCAGGTTCTGTCCTGCCGGGGGAGGGGCGGGCAGAAGCCTGGAGCAGGGACCCAAGTCGAAGATGGTTCTCGTTCTCGCCATGCTGGGGGCTCTGTGCCCCAGGGCCGCGCTGAGCCGCCACCTCCTCAGCCTCATCCTGGCGGCTGCGCTCCTCTGCCCCGAGGCGCTAAGGTAACTCCTGGGGACACGGGGTCAGGGCTCAACAGGGCCAGGGGCCTGGAAGGTGGGGACTCTGCAGTGCGGCCCCACCCTGGCCCGTTTCCCCCTCTGCTGGGAGGCGGTGGTTTCCCTTTGGGGCCTGGGCTGAGCACCCCACAACTCCCGCAGGCCCCAGCGATCTGTTCCTGAGGAATTTTCAGCCCCCCTGGAACTCTTGGAGCCACTTTCTGGCCTGGTGGACGGTAGTATCTCCTCCTTCCCCTACCCCTTCCCCTCCTCTGCCCCCAGCCCTACCTGGTGGGGGAGAGATGCCCTAGGAGAGGGCGCCCAGGTCCAGCCTGAGGGCCTTCTCGTCCCAAACGGCATCTGCCTGGGGACGTCTTCAGTGGACGCAGAACAGATTCTCCCTCCCACTCATACCCTCTTCTCTCTCCTTAGACTATGGGGTGCGACCCAAGCACCCATGGCCACGACGGCCTCGACCCCTTCTCTCCCGGGCCCAGCAGCGCAAGCGGGCCGGGCCGGACGTGGCCGAGTATTATGACGCGCACCTGTGACAGGAACCTCTCATAAAGCTATTCTGTGCAGCAACGGCTTGGGCTTTCCCGGGATGGAAAGGAACCGGGCAAGGGAGGGGGTCCAAGTAGACAAGCAGATGAGACCCACTGCGGTCCCAACAGGAAATGGCACTTTAATAGTTGTGGCCAGCATACAGGACTGAGATGGGGCTACCGCCGAAGCAGCCAAGGGGCCTGGCGGGCCCAGGCCGGGGCGGAAGCCGCCTTTTCCTGCTGAGGCGGGGCCCCCTGCGGCGCTCTCCCTCCCTGTGAGGCCGCACCCCTGCCAGGGGCTGGCATGCCGGTGATGGTAGGAGCCACCCAGAGGCCACACAAGTGACAGGGCTGGGGACAGGGACTGCACCCCTGCCTGCTGCTGTTTTCCTTGCTGCAAAGCCCTCGGGAGGTGGCTGGGCTCAGCCTGAGCTCAGGGCCCTCCGGGAGCTGGGGGCGGGGGTGGGGTGGGCACTCACAGGTGGCGTGAGCTTTGTAGAGGCCCGGAGGCCCTGGCAGGGAAAGTGAGGGAGGCCCAAGATGAGACAGAACCCTCCGCTCCGAGGATGGGCACCCTTCCTGGCCAGAGGCTTAACACCACCCCCCAGCCCCACTCCCTCCCAATCCCTGGGCAGCCCGCTCCGTCCTCCATAGATGAAGCTGATCCCATATATTACGATAAACTGCATTTGCCTCTCCCCATAACCCCCACCCTCCCCCACCCTCGGCCAACAGCCCCCCCGCTTCCCCGTCCTCTGGTAGTGGCAGGTGCCCCTCCTCAAGCAGTGCCATGTCCTGTCAGCAGCCAGCCGTCCTGGCGCTGGCCCCAGGGCCCAGGGGATGCAGAGGGCGAGGCAGCGCTGCTACTCCAGGTAGATGTCTTCTGTGGGGCAGGTGTACTCCACGAACTGCTTGTAGAACTGCTGGAACGCTCTCCTAGGAGGCAGGCAGACACACCAGAATGACTGGGGAGGAACAGGATCTCGACCCAGGGTTTTCACACTGGAGCCTCGGGGTACCCGGATGGGGCTGCGCCTCCCCCAGCCAGAGCTGCTCAGCTCTGTTCTTTGCACACAGTGTTTCCTGAGTGAGATTTCAACTGAAGAAAGGGCCCAGCAACCAGAAGTTCGGACCTCAAGACCACCCAGCCCTCTCTCCAGGCCTCTGTGACCCAAGGACGCCATGCCGAGTGCCGGGGAGGCCTGAGGGATGCTGCCAAGCATGAGGAACGTGTTCGGGGCCTGAGACCGGGGCTGGCTACAGGGCTGGGTGCTTGGCAGGACACACACACACGTACCCCACGGATTCTGCCAGGGCTTTGGTGGATTCTTCAGACACAAAGACATGGCAGGCGAACCGGTGGTCGGCAGGGTGCTTGGTGATGAACCCAAAATACCTGTGGGAGGACAGCAGTCTGTCTGGGCGGGACGGGGGCTCAGAACCCTCAGGCACACACGTGGACCCACGCCCTGAACCACCACCCGCGCCTTGACCTCTTCCCCGTCGTGTTCTTACTTGTTGTTCTTTGGATGGTATCCGCAGAAAGAGATGTTTTTTAACTGGAAAAAGTGGCTACATTTATTCCCCTACAAGAGGGAGGAGAGAAGAGGGTGGTCATCAGCCTGCAGGGGCACAGGTTGGAGGTCTGACGGGAGAGCGGGGCCAGGCCGGGGCAGTCACCTTGGCCTCCTGGGAGTCGTCAGCCTTGACGCCTATCTTCACGCCCCGCACGCTGATCTCTAGGACGCAGCTGGAGGGCGGGTTAAAGTGCACGGTGAGCCGGCGGGTGGTGGCAATCTGTGGGTGAGGGATGGGAACATGAGGTGCTGGGTGGCCCTCTCCCCAGGAGAGGATGGGGACCGGGCCGGGGGTGGGCACCCTTCCCAGTGGAGCAGGTACCTTTTGCATAGCGGCACAAAGGACATCATTGCCCTTGTGATAGGGAACCTGGACTGAGCCCAGGAACTTCACCCGGAACTGGTCCACCCAGTCGCTGTTTTTGGTCAGGGCTGGAAAGCAAGCGTGGAGTGAGGAGTGGCAGACCCAGCAGAGGATGCACCACCCAGGGCTGCCCCGACTTGGCTGGGCCTCACTTTTCTCGATTATGAAATGGACCTGAAGTCACCACTGCCCGGCCCCCTCCCTGGGTGGTTGAGATCTGAAGCACAGGTCCGCCCGGCAAAAAATGGGGACCCAGTGGCACCAGGTGGGGGGAGGGAACACTACCTGCCATATGTTCAGGCTCCTTGGTGACCTCGATGGCGTAGTAGGCAGGAAAGATGCCCCGGGCACCCGTGCGCATGTTGTAGGCCTCATACCAGTAGTCCTCAGCCTGCAACTCCACCAGCAGAGGGTCATCCACTTCCAGCTCAAGTTCGTCTTCATGTCGAGGCACAAACCTGTCCCCAACAAGGGCCTGTGAGGAATTCACCACCCAGGCCCCTCCAGCCAGCCATCTACTCCCCACCCTGAGGTCGGGGGGTTGTGTCGGCATCGCTGGTTCAATAAACGTTTGCACAGTGTCCCATGTGCCTGTCACTCCCTGGGGGTGGGGGGGTGAGACCAAGGTCAATCAGACATGCATCTGCCATGGAGGAACTTGCAGCCCAGGAAGCAAGTGACCAGGGCCACTGGTAAACTGTGAGAGGTCACAGGAAGCGAGTATTTCCACATGGAGGAGGGTGAGGGGTAGTGGGTTTTGTGTGTGGTCAGGTGTCTCTGTTGGGCACCCTCCTGGGCCCCTGCCCCGGCCAGATTAGGGCTCAGTCCTGGGCTCTGGGCAGCACAACACATTGCTCCGAAATCATCCACTCCGTCCCTGAACTCCGAGTTCCTAGAGGGTGGACACTGTCCACCTGGGGCTGAGTGGTGGGGCTGGGTCTAGGCCAGGGGGTGACGGCAGAGGCAGGGAGGGTTTGGCCCCAGCTGCTGCCTGGCCAGCCCGGCCCTGGGGCTCTTACCGGAATACGGCCCGATGGCTCTGTTCCTGCTCCTCCCCGTTGATGACGCAGGAGAAGAGCCCGAAGGACTCCGCACCTGTAGATGAGGGGGGCGGGCTAGGAAAGGGTGGTCCCAGCTCCGGCTGAGGCTCGCGGGGCAGGTAGAGCGCTCGGTCCTAACGCATTGAACCAGATGGACCTGAGGCCACCTCCCGGGGACACCCTCACCCCGGTCCCCACACGGCTCCCTGCTGCCGACTTACTGGAGGAGCGAGAGCGGCCACTCATGAAGACGTTCAGGAACTTCTTGGAGAAGTGGACGTCGGGTTCATCGGGCGTGGAGTCCTCAGAGAGGCAGGCAGGGGGCCGAGGCCGGGGGGCCTCCTCGTACTCCTCCCCAATGGCCGACTCGTAGGGGGAGGAGGCAGAGGCGCAGTTGTCGTAGACGGTGGCCGAGTCGCTCTCGTCGCTGTAGTCGCCGAAGCACGGCCGCAGGCTCACCAGCTCCAGCTGTGCGTGCTCATCCACCACCAGCGTATACTTGACCGAGTCGTAGGACAGGGCGCTGGTGTCCGAGCTCAACGAGGCCCGTGGAGGCGGCGGCGGCTCGCCCAGGCTCCCCCGCCACCCTCCACCTGGCAGCTCGGCCCGCTCCGGGGACGACAAGCAGTCGAAGCCCTCGTCCTCCTCACTGATGGAGGGGTGTGGCCGCCCTGCAGTTGCCGGGTAAGCGGCAGGGTCTGGGTCGGAGCTGACCGACATCCGGCTCTCAGCTGGCGGCAGGAAGGCGGAGTTGGGCTCTGCAGGGTCTGGGGGCCTCTGCACTGGTGTCAGGTAGATCTCCTCGGTGGCCTCCAGCCGCACGTCCGCCTGGTAGTGGATGCGGTCTCGATGCGAATGGCCCCGGCCAGCCGGTGGAGCAGCAGGGGGGCCGCCGGGAGGTGCCATCTGGGTGGCAGCGCTTCGGCGGCAAGGGCTGTCGGTGGAGGTGCCTCGGTCCTTGGTGGGGGCGGGGCTGCTTGGGGGCGGCAGCTCATCGCTCAGGCAGATGTGCTCATGTGGAGGCGTCTGCTCCCCTGGAGAGCAGGCAGGGCAGTGCTGAAGGCAGGTGCCTCGCCCCTGACTCCGAGGCTACCTGCTCCCTCCACTCGGCATGTGGACACAGACACCAAGATAGAGCCTCTGGGGCAGTAGGCCTACGGCAGGCTCTGAGGCCAGTCCTCTCACGCCAGCCACAGCCGACAGCGGCTGGGCCTGCTCAGACCTGTGGGACCGGCAGTTCACCTCTACCCAGCAGGCTGGAGACTGCTGGTTTGCTCTCTGCAGTGGGGACTGAGGGCACGTGGAGGTCCAGGTAAGGGAAACGGTCACGACTTACCTGTCTTCAGTGGTGAGGATGATCTCGACACCCGATCCTGCCAACTGTGCTTCTTGCCCAGGGAATTATTATTCAGTGTGTCCTGTGCAGGGAACAAAAGGCCCTTGTGACAGCAGCGCTCAACAGTGCCCGGCACAGGGAGGCCCTGGCCCTGCCCCCATCAGGCCATCCCTAGGCCATTTGCTGCTCCCCCCACCCCTTAATACTTGCCAAGGGCCTCACCCCCAACCCTCTGGAGCAGGCAGAAGGGGTGGCAAGTCACAGCCCTCCCAGCCAGGGCTATTGGTGCGAGACAGACCACCCCCTTGGCTCAGGGAAGCTGGCCAACCCTCAGGGGGATGCTCTCATCAGCCTCAACAAAGGTGGTGATGGCCAATGTGAATGGTGGTGAGTGGGGGGAGGGGCGGGGAGAAGCAAGAGCCATCCAGGGACAGAGCCAGACCGCCAGTCTCAGACACGCAGGGTTTACAAGGAAGATGCCCACTTCCAGCCCAACTCCCCTGGAGCTCAGGAACCTATGGCCTAGGGAAGGGGCAGGGACATTCTAGGAGAGCCAGGAGGAAGGCGCTCCCCAGCAGCTCCCCTGGCTTGGGGGACTGGGATGAATCATACAAACGACGAATCCAGAACATGGTTTCCCCACCCCCCCCAAGAGCACGTGACAGAGGAGTGACAGACGTAGTTGTCAGAGGCCTCCTTCCTGGATCTCGGGGCCACCCACCCCACATTCTCAGCCCCCTGGGACCCCTCTCCACGATGCCTACATACAAGGTCCCCTGCACACAACTTAGCCCCCTCCCCTGAGGACACCCTCACAGGCTCTCGCATGCATGAGTCTGGCTGCCAAAACCCACCCGAGAGGATCCTGGGAAAGGGACCAATCCTTTCCCTGCAGCCCCTGCACCCTCCACCAGCAGGCCCAGCTCCCTGAGCCACTCCTCTGTACCTCTCCAGACTGGGCCTGGAAGACAATGGGCCCGGCCGGCTCTCCCCAACCCTATTCAACCCTCCTTGGCATCCAGCCACCCAGTCCAGGGGCCCTAGGCCCCCAACCCAGCCAAGCAGCTCCACCTCCCATTTCTCTTCCCTGCCGTCTGGGAATCCCCAGCTGCCCACATTTCAAACCATCCCCAGCTCTTCACAATTTCCCATGACTTTCCCCCAAACTGACCACTTCACATGCCTTTTTCTTCAGGCCCCGCTTCTGACCCACCTTCACCGGGAACCCCATACCCTTGCACGCCCTCAAAGCCCTGTTCTCTTACTTCCCTACTTCTCTCTTCACCCGCATCCTTCCACTGCCCCTCTCAGCCCTTTCATTCCTTCAGCCTCTCCTCTCAAGGCTTCAAAGCCAGCCAGCCCCGCTCGGCCCCTCTCCCTTAGGACAGACTCTACTTGCCCTCAGCGACCACCTCCCCAGGGACCTCCCCCGTGGGAAGCTACGGAAGGTGTCAGCAGGCCCGAGACTTCTCCCTCCTCCGGACTGGCAAGTGACTCTTCCGCATCCCCTCCTGCTCCCCGGCCCGTCCGGGCCTGAACCCTGAGACGGCCGGCGCCCCGAAGACCTCCCGGGGCCCTGCCCCGGGGCACCGCCCCCTAAGCCCCGCCCCCAAGCCGCTGGCTCCTCACCTGAGACCGCGGCACCTGCGGGAAGAGGTTGAGCGTGGTGGGCCGCTTGGGCCGGTACGTATCCCCGCTGCCCGGGCCCTGGCCCTGACCCTGGCCGCGGGGCGCCGTCTCCTGGTGGGGCTCCGCCTCAGGCGGGCCCGCTACCGGCCGCCGCGCCGCACGCTCCTCCTCGTCCTCCTCTTCGTCGTCCTCAGCGCCAGGAGTGTCCCCCGCCGCGTCGATCAGGTCCATCTGCAGCATCTCGGCCTGCAGCCGGCTCCCCCCGCCGCCACCGCCGCCGCCGCCGCCGCCGCCGCCGCTGCCCCCAGACAGCAGCCCGGCGCGTGGGGGCTGCTCGGCGCGGACAGAGGGGCGTCAGGGGGCGGGGAAGGGGCAGGGCCAAAGCCGCCGCGCACCGCCCCCCACGCGGGCGAGTCCATTCCGCGGCCGCAAAGAGGGGGACAGAGGGAACGGAGCAGGAGCCCCGCGAGAGGACCGTGCCCTCCCGCGCCTTCGAGAATGCGCGAGGCCGCCTCCTCCCCACGTCAGGCGACGCCTTTTGCAGTCCGCACTTCTCCCCTCCCCACGGTCCCCCCTTCCCGACTCTTTGCACCCTCCCGTTCCCTTGGCAACGGCCAGTGACCTCACCCGGGTAGTAAGCCGAGCCCAGAGTGAGGTCACCGCTGTTGCCATGGGGACGGAGGGTCGCCGAGGAGTTCGGGCCCCACAAGGGATGGGGACGGGGTTTTGAAGGGGGCAGGGAGGAAAACTGAGGAAACAGTCTCAGCCAGGAGGGCCTCAGTGCAGACAGGAGGACCTGAGCGCGACTGGAAGAGGGATGCTGAGGGGGAGGAGCAAGTGGCAGGCACCTGGACGAGGCAGTTGCATCCCCACCTTCCTCGGTCCTCAGGCTGAGGCCCCTCCAACCTGCCTTCTCTCAGGCCAGCCTAACTTTGAGAACCCCGTTCAGAGCCCCGTTCTAGTTCCAGCTCTACCATTAACTCCCTGGCACCTTGGACAGATCCTCTGACTCTCCAATTCCCCCACCAGTTAACTGTCTCCCCGCTTCCCTGAGAGGTGAGGACTCACTGGCAAGAGTACTTGATGGCCCCCTGGAGCTTGTCTAAGGCCCCACAGGGTACGCCCCGAGCTAGTACTGCCTCAGGGTCCTGCTCGTTGCAAGGACCACCCTCTCCAAGGCTCTGCTTGTGCAAGTGGGAGTCGAGAAGCTATGTTAGTCCAGAATCAGTGGCCTCTGCCTCCAGCGCTTCCTGGCCTGGCCAGAGGGTGGCGGGTTGGAGTACAGGGTAGTGGAGGGTTAGCCCCACCCCTTGGTTTCCTCTTGCCTGGCAGAACTTACAGAATCTCTGGGGGCAAAAGGAGATCAACACAGAGGCACCCCATCCCAGCTCACACGGCAGCTCTCCTTTGCTAACCATTCTCCCAACACCATGTCTACTTCGGCTACCCACCCTCCGGGGGCTGAGAGAAGCTCTGGGCTCTGCAACCTAGCTCCGCACTTGCCTTCCGTCTCCTGGCTAGCAGCCCCTTCTTCCTGGGGGGGGGGGGGTGGGAGGGAGGCCCAAGCGGGAGGGGATATAGGCATACATATAGCCGATTCACTTCATTTCACAGCAGAAACTAACACAACACTGTAAAGCAATCATACTCCAATTAAAAAAAGAAAAAAGACATAGGGGGATCCTTATCTGACTCAGTCTCTCCGGATGCCGGGGACCTCCTGGCAGGAGTCAGAACTTTGGGAGCCGAGAGAGCCATCTGTCCTATGACAAAGCCATGGGGCCCAAAGCAGCAGCAATGCTGGATTAACCTTCTAGAGGGACCTTTAGGACGGTGGGCCAGAGAGGGTCTTCGAGGCTGTGTGGTGTGTTTGGTGCAATGGTATCCAAGGGAGTGCCCTGGCTCTTTTTTCCTGCCCCAAAGCACTGCAGATTCCACCAGACTCCACCCTGCTCTGCCTCAGGACCTCTGCCAAGGCAGCTTTGGAAAGGATTTAGGGTAGTCCTGAGGCTTCCCTTAATTCTGGCCCTAACTGCTGCTGTCCTAGGCCTCAAGACTTCCTGCTCTCTCCCTTCTTGTGGGCAGTCGAAGGAGCTATCTCCTGCCTTAGCCCCTGGCAAAATAAATAAATAAATAATAAATTAAGAATCTGAGCACTCAAGATGTGCCAAGCATTGTACTGGATGTTTCCTGCATGTTATTGCATTTAATGAGGGTGCCACACAGACCCTGAAAGCCCCTCTAGATACGGGGACACCTTCAGTCCTGTCCCTACCCATCCTGCCACTCCACTCAGGGAGCCCACCCTTACCCGTAAGGACAGGGTGTCTTTGCACTGCAGGCTGATGCCGCACTCATCGGTGATCTCGGAGAGGTCTTCATCCTCAAACTCCTCCAGGCTGATGTCATGGGTGAGCCTGGTGGGGACAAGAAGCCAAAGTTACCACTCAGGGGATTGCTGCCAGCGGGCCGAGGCCCCCTGATGCCTCCCTAGTACCTCTTCCAAGGGGCAGCCCCTCGAAGGCAGATCACAACCCCCAGAGGATGGGACCTGGGGTCTACCTGTGCCAGTGCAAGGGGTACTGAACAGGCAGGGCAGGAGTTTGGGGCTCATGTCAAAGGGCAGGCCTCCTAGGGTGGCAGTGGAAGGGGAGGCTCCAGGTTACCCCAGCTCTTCCCAGCTGGGAGTTGTCCACCCTGCTGCCAATCAGGAGGCCATGCCTAGAAGGCCCAGCTGATCAGAGCCTTGGCTCTGCCAGAGAAATGACTCCCAGGGTCAAGGCAGGTGCCAAGGCCAGTTCACCCATGGAAGAGGCAGAGAGTTGAGAAGAGACTCCAAGGGATGCCTGGAGGGGGGCTCCCTGTGCACGGCAGTGACAAAACCCCCAAGGTGCTGGCAGAGGCCCCACCCCAGTCTCCGAGGAGAGCTCCATGTCCCCAGCCCAGGAAGTCCCACGCCTCGTAAGCCCTGGGAGCAAGTGCAGGGGAGTCTGGTGTCAGTCTAGTTTCAGCCTCTTCTAGGAGAGACCATGCCCCTGTTCTGTGTCCTTGGTCTCATCAATTCGAACACAAAATCCTCTTGCCTGGCATGTGGGCCCCGAACAGGAGGCCGCCCAGCTGGGGGCAGGGACAGGGGGATGTGTCCTGAACGCAGGAAGCAGATCAAAGCACTTCAGCGAGGGAACGCTAACTGGCTGTGTTAGAACCCTCTCCCCCCAGGCCAACCCTGGGCCCCAACCCCAGACTGCAGGACTGTGCCAGCCCCTGAGGTGCCTGCTGGTCCCCTCACCTGCTCAGCCCCTGCCCCGGGGACCCCGCCCGGTTTGGTGTGGGTGGGACATTGGGAGAATTCTGCTAATGAAGTTGGGGAGAATTCTGAGTCTTTTCTTCAGTAAGACCAAGAGACGGAGGCATAGAGAATGGAGACCCACTAGTCCAAGGTCACCCAGGAGAGGTGGTGGACTCAGCCCCAGGGGGATCCTAGGAGGCCACACCCTCTGCCTCTCACCTCAACCAGACCAAACGCAGACCCGGAGCTCCACGGAGCTGCCCCAGTACTTCCCCTCCCCCACACCGGTCCCCACACCCCTACCAGCTCTCCCACTGATCCTCCAACCAGCTGTCATTGTCTGGGCTGGAATCCATCTTCAGCACCAGCTGCATGGAGAGCCCAGCCCGGCTGGGGGGCTGCGGGGCCCCGGGGCCGCCCTCTCATGCCCAGAAGGGTGGAGGTGCCAGGGCTCCGGACAGGGCTGGGGCCTCGGGCCTCCACCGCCTGGGTCTGCCTTTCTGAGTCCAGCCCGCTGCAGAAGCCTGGGGAGCTCATTAAAAATAGATGGGCTGGGAGAAGAGGCAGCGGCTGCCGACCCGGCCCCGGTCCCAGCTCTTCCCAGCCAACCCTCGGCTGCAGGCAGCTTCCTCCCCTGGCCCTTCGCGCTGCCGCTGCCGTCAGCCTCCCGCCGCGGGATCAGGTTACTGCAATCGATGCCACGGCTCCACCTGCCCTTCCAATGCCCCTGTCGGGGGCTGGGATGGCCCCCCTCCCTGGCCCAGGCTTGTAAGCAGACAGCAGAAATCTGGGATGTTTCCCCGCAAAAGCCAGCCCCTGATCTGCTTTAAAGGGCCAGCACCACAATTAGGGCTCCTGGTAGCAAGATGGAGGGGCTTCCAAAATCCTCCACAAATGGACGCTCCATCCGCACAGCTATTCGCTCACCCCCATACCTCATCAGAGAGGTTTCTGTGGGCCCAGGCAGCCTTCACACAGTGCTGCCTGGGGTGGGTCTGGGCTGCCTCTATTGCCCACCTGGGTGCCCCTCCCCAGGGCTCCATCCCTCAGTACCCATCCAGGAAGTGCCCGTGGGCACCAGAGGCGCTACAGCCAGGGCTAAGGCCAGATCATATGTGGATATCTCACAGCAGGGCAGGAAGGGCAGCTGGGGAGCTAATGAGCCTCCTGGCACTGCGGGGTGGCGTAAGCAGAAGCTGGAAGGTCCCTGGAGAAACAGCGGGGGGCGGGGGAGCTGGATGGACACTGTGCTCTTTAAGGCCTCTCCTGACCTGGAGCCCGAGGGTGGTAGGTTCCCAGGGCTGGGGGAGGGTGTGGTGTGGAAGTAGGGGTAGGGCGGGGAGGACAGCCCAGCCCAGAAGCCAGAGCAGCACAGGGTGGCATCTCTGGCCCTGGGATGAGAACCCAGTGGTGGGCACTAAGCAAATGGTTAATATACACACTGGCTGCCTGGCCAGTCACAGAGAAGTCACTCCTGGGACTCAGTCAGCACCAGGCAACTGCAGGACCACTGGGTGTCTAACCCAGAGGTGCCCTCAGACGCCCCCTGCTCTGCCAGTGACCTCTGCACACATCTGCATCTCCTCGTCCTCACTGACCAGCCTGGTCTAGCTCCTGCCTCTGCAGTCCCAGACCCCCGCACTGGCCTGCCTGCCTCAGTTTCCCCATGCCAGCACCGTCCCACCCCACCCGCCACTATCAGGAGGAGCTGTCCGAAATGCCGCCCTTTCGCCCCCGACTCAAAACCCTCCAAGATGCCCTGCTAGTGGCCGACTCCTTGGCCTTGCATCAAGACCTGCAGCTCCCTGCGCGACTGCCTGCCTCTGGCGCCCGCCTCCCCAGGGTCTAACCCAGCGCTTGGATGGAGCCCACGGCAGGCTCTCAACCTGTGCTTGTTGGTAGAAGGCTCAGTTAAGCCTGCTCCTCCAGGAAGCCCTCCTGGCCCCGTGTCAGTGCCTTACAGCCCTCCGGGCAGCACTCACTGGTCCCCTGTCATTCCCCTTGCTCGTGATTGGCATCACACTCTGCGTGGAGGCGAGGCAGTGCTGGGGAGCAGACAGGACGAGGCCTGCATCAGACGCCCTCCCTCCCCTCTCAGGAGGCTCCAAAGATAGATGGAGCTCACACCCTGCCCCCACCCTGCACCCAGCCAGTGGTGAATAAAGGTCCCCTCCCTCCCAGTGAGGTCTGGAGGGCAGAGCTGGTGAGGTCATCTTGCATACACCAGGCACCCAGTGCGTGTCTGCTAGATGTCTGTCAAGGACAACCTCAGCCCCCACGGGCTCCTCTCAAACCAAAGTGTTCAGGGCAGACCTGCAGGGTCTGGCTTGGACCTGGGCTGGGGCTTCTCAGCTCATCTCTACACACCTGATCTCAGCATCACCCGATATTCCCACTTCCTGGGACAGCAGGTCTGGGGGCAGGCAGGGACAGCTGTATCAGATGAGGAATGAGGTTAACTGAGGGCAGTGGTGGAAAGAGCACTGGGCTGGGGCTCAAAAGCCTGCACTTGGGACTTCCCTGGTGGTCCAGCGGTTAGGACTCTGAGTTTCCACTGCAGGGGGCATGGGTTCGATCCCTGGTTGGGGAACTAAGATCCCACATGCAAGCGCGGCACAACCAAAAAAAAAAGCCTGCACTTGATCCCTGGCTCTGGTGGGGTGGGTTAAGGGAGCTCCTTAATCCTATTTTTTTCTCATAAGCAGGCAAGATGGTGGAATGGCCGCCATATCAGGCTCAGAGGCAGGAGGCCTGAGATCAGATCCTGATTCTTTCGCTCATGAGAAGCAACCGCCCCGTCTCCTGAGCAGCTGCTGTGCCCTGGCCACCAACCTTCTTTATGCTCTGAATCTCCCTTCATCCTCACTCCAGCCTTGGAAGAGGGTTTTTATTCTGTCCATTTTACAGATGAGGAGCACTAAGGCCCAGACGTAAGATGCCATAGGTCCGCCATTTCCCCATATATAAAATGAACCCTCCCCATGTCTGGGTGCTGGTAAATTTAACTGAGTGGAGTGTTTGTGAATTGCAAGGTGCTGTCAGGAGGTCACAACCAAGGATCAAGGGGCTTTACTGATTATGGAGTCCCCTTTGCAAGTCATACTCCCCCCGCCTCCCATCCCCCAGCCCCAGTCCCAGCCCTAGCCCTGCCCTTTCCTCCTGCTTTTCCAGACACCAGGTGTTCTGGGTCTCTCCGCCGAAGCCCTGGGATACCCTTCATCGAGGCAAAACTAAACAGACCCTTTGTCCCTCCAAGCTCAAGAAGGGCAACTATGGGGAGGAAGGAAAAGATGGAAGGGAAGATGGAAGGGAAGAGGGAAGGAAGGAAGGAAGGAAGGAGGGAGGTTCCCTCCTGAAGCCACTGATCCACCCTCCCCATGGAGACCTGAGCCCTGAGCGCCACGAGGCCACCTCTAGATCTGGAGACCCCAGCCCTTCGGAGGCAGCCGTTGCTGATCTCAGACCTGCTTGCCCATTCCGGTGAGATGGTTCCTGAGGTCTCATCCACATTAGCATTTGGTGACTTGATGTCACGGGTTTGGTCTCTGGAGACCTCCCTGACCTTTGGCGTCTATCTTTATATTCCAGGCCCCCTCTTCCGCGTTAACCTCATCGCCTCCTGCTCCGGTGCCCCAGTCCCTTCCTCTGGCCGAGCTGGCCCCTCACTGCACTCTGAACATGCCATCCTCAGGCTCCCCTTCCCTGAGCCGAGCTCCCTTAAATGAACACACAAGCCTCTGGTGTTCCGACGTTCATGTCATGGCCTTTTCCCTTGCCACGTGCTGTCACATCCCCTGTTCGCCTCGTTCCACCTACAGCAGCTCTTTCTAATCTGCCGTTTCAACCCAGTAGTAGGTGGAGTTAGAAGTGCACGCGAAGGGAGGGTTAAGTGGTAAAGTGCTGAGGCTTTAGCTGAGCAAGGCCAATCAGAGCCAGGCGTCTGGTTGCTCAGAGGCCATTCCTGTCTTCCTGCTCCTGGCTCTCCTCCTGGAGTGAGGTAAGGATGCCAGCGGAGTGACCTTGGGTCCTGACCATGGTGTCCCACGGGCCCCTCTCATGACAGGGGTCATCTGTGGTCCAAGGGTCCAGCCTGTCTCTCTGCTGCCTTCTGAGTGCTGAGCAGAGCTGCCCAGTGGGCTCTCGGACACGTGCCCAGGCTGCCCTACTCTAAGCAGCTTCCCCGCTTCCCTCAGGCTCCCCCACAGGCCATTCTCCGAGGGGCCACCAAAACCAACATTTGAAATGCAAATCTGGTCTTGTCACCCCTCCCCAGCTCAGAATCCTAACAGCTTCCCCCAACCCTTAGGAAAAGGGGCCAAAATTCTCACCTGTGGCCCCTCCCTTCCCCTCTGGCCTAGTTCATTGCCGCCCCCCCCCCCAACTCTCTAGGCTCCCTTATCAAAGCCTCCTCTCACCTCCCTGATCAGGCCAAGAGCCCTGCTATGGGCTGGGTCCCTCTTGCTGGTGTCCTGGGTCACTGTAATTTTTACCTTTGGGCTCTGCAGCCAGTGGTGGGCTCCCCTTGGAGGCAGTCCATCCCTGAGGGCAGGATCGTGTCTCTTGACCAACAATGGGTGGTGCCTGATACAACAGGTACTTAATGAACATTGTTGAATGAATGAACCACTGGTGTCCCCAGGTCTTTCTAGATTTCGCCCTTGGAAATCTTTACGTCAGTTCCCCTTTCAACTCAACTTCCTGTGTCCCCACCCCTCACCTGCATCAGAGTCTGGGGTGGGATGTGGAGGCCTCGGGGAAGGTGGCACTGGCTAGAATGGGGGCGAGCCAGGCCCAGCGTCACCCTCAGAGCCCTCTCTCCATCCCACCCCCAGCTCTGGGTGGACCTTGGGGCCAGGCCGGGTTTGTTCCCCTGGTCTGGAATTCCCTTCTCAACTGTGTCCACACTGAGGTCATCTTCACTGAAAACTGAAACCAACCCAAGAAACAAGTCTCAGGAGAAAACCCTTACTTGGGGTTATCATGTGTCTCATCTGTTTAAACACCGTGGTGTTGATATGGAGCAAGAACCCTGGGATCTGGTGACTCGACTTTCAGGAAACTATCCTGAGAAAATAATCCCACCCAGGGAAAGACCTTTATACACAAGGATGTGTGCTCTGGTAACGGCAAACAGCAGAGCGGGTATGACTCTCCTTTGGGATGAACGTTATAAAGTCTGTGAACTGGGACTTCCCTGGTGGTCCAGTGGTTAAGAAACCGCCTTCCAATGCAGGGGACGCGGGTTCGATCCCTGGTTGGGGAACTAAGATCCCACATGCTGCGGGGCAACTAAGCCCATGCGCCGCAACTACTGAGCCCGTGCGTCACAACTGAGACCCGACGCAGCCAAATAAATAAAGTCTGCGTATTAATGTAGAAAATGGCAATGAATACAATGAGCAGAAGACGGAACGTGTGACCTTATGGCTCCACGTGTTGCTTCACACGCAGGAAGAAACACCGACAAAACACGGCTGTGAGATGTGGTGGGATCTGGGGGCTCTTCTCTCCTAGCCCTTGCTGGGTCACACCTCCCACCAGCCGCCTCCGGGGCCTGGCTCTGGCCCCTCACAGAGCTGGGTTTCCTGAGGGCATGAGACCCAAGGCCCTGTACCCTGTAGGCGCTAAATAAATGCCTATTAGAGGCAGTGCTGGCTGACCCAGGCCCTGGGTGTTCCACGAGGGCATCTGGTGCCGGATGAGGCAAGGCCCACGGTCGACGCTCCCAGAGATTTCCTGAGCAGGGTCAGGGGCCAGAGGTGGCACCCAGGATGGGCAAGAGCCCCTGGAGTGGGGATGGGGCCAGGGAACCAATCTGTGGGATCCACTGGGCCCCAGGGATCCAGAGACCAAATGTAAGGCTCTGACCTCCAAGAAGGGGGGTTGAATTCCTGCCCTGGCCACACCGGCTGTGTGAGGCGAGTCCACGTTCTGTCCCTGCACTGGAGGTTCATCGCAGCTGGCCGGGCACTGCCCAGGGGCTGGGGCGCAGCGGCCCCGGCAGCCGCAGCTCTTCATCCCCCCTCCCCGCCCCACAGCGTGGCTGGCCCCCCCCTCACCCTTCTCTCTGTCTCTCTGGGTGAGACGCTCTCCCTGAGGCTTCAGGCCATCGCGCGCTCTCTAAGTGGAGACTCGAGGGTCTTTGGCCCCAGCCCCATCCTCTCCTTTGAGCTCCAGACCCCAAACCAACTGCCTGCTTGAACCCTCCAGTTGGCTCCCCCAGTGATCGCCAAGCTCAGATTCAGCAGGCCTGAGTGACTTCACCACCCTGCCCGCCAAACCTCTCATCTCCTGCAAGGCACCCCCTCCCTCGGGACCTAGCATCATCCTGGACTCCTGTCTCTCCTCCCCGCTCAGAAGTGGGTTAATCTACCCTCCCAGCCGTCTCCCAGCCTCCCTGTCCACTCTCTACCTGGCAGCTGAGATACCATCTTTTTTTAAAATTAATTTATTTTTGGCTGCACTGGTTCTTTGTTGCTACGCACGGGCTTTCTCTAGTTGCGGTGAGCGGGGGCTACTCTTCATTGCAGTGCATGGGCTTCTCATTGCGGTGGCTTCTCTTGTTGCGGAGCACGGGCTCTAGGCACGTGGGCTTCAGTAGTTGTGGCGCATGGGCTCAGTAGTTGTGGCTTGCGGGCTCTAGAGCGCAGGCTCAGTAGTTGTGGCGCACAGGCTTAGTTGCTCCGTGGCACGTGGGATCTTCCTGGACCAGGGCTCAAACCCGTGTCCCCTGCATTGGCAGGGTGATTCTTGACCACTGAGCCACCAGGGAAGTCCCCGAGATACCATCTGATACCGTCATTCCCTGGACCTCTGCTGGCTGCCCCTGCTTGCAGGTGGACAGGCCAGGGTCCCAACACGACCTTCGCGTTCCTGCATGCCCTCTCTTCGCGCTTGTGCCAGACCGGGCGTCACACACCCTGCTGGCTCGCTCCTGCCTTGAGCCCTCCCCCCGGGCCGCTCCCTCCCTCTTCTCTTCCCTCTTCACCCTTCCTCCTCTTGAGTGACACTCACTCACCCACCAGGCCTGGGCGGAGCTGATCCTTCCCTGACCCAGGGCTCCTCCAGGCCCCTGACCCGCACACCTACCGCCTATCTGGTAAGGCCTTGTCTGTCTGTCTGACTACACTGACCACACGTCTGCACGATGGGCCAAGCCCCTGTCAGTGGCTCTGGAGTGTCTCAGTGAGACTGGCAAAGTGCAAGCACTTGTAGGTTTTTTGGGGGGCTGTGCTGCACGGCTTATGGGATTTTCGTTCCCTGACCAGGGATCGAACCCAGGCCCTCGGCAGTGAGAGCACGGAGTCCTAACCACTGGACGGCCAGGGAAATCCCACAAGTACTTGTTGAATGAACGAAGGAACAGCTGAGTGCACAGCACCTTGTGAAGAGATGAGTAGGGAGGGCCCTCGTCTCTCAAGCCCCAGGCAGTGTGGAAGAACACCACCGCCCCGCACGGGGTCCTGAGGCCTCGGTGCTGCCCCAGCTCTGCGGCAACTTGCTGTGTGTTCTCGGGAAGCCACTCACCCCCTCTGTCTCCTTCTAAGTAAAAGGGGAGGAGGATGGGCTGGACGAGCTGACCTCTAAGGCCCTTCTCACCCGCGCTCCCCCTCCACACACCCAGGGCAGCTGCTCACTTTACTCCCCACAAGCCTCCCATGTGGGCTGTCCCACTGTCCCCCTCCTACGTCCCACTGTCCCCCTCCTACGTCCCAGCTCAAGGCATCCGTTGCTAAGTTTCTAAATTCTCTCCCAGAATTTCCTTAAAATGAACATGTATCACTTTCATGTTCAATTTTCTTTTATTATTTTGTAAGTTACAGAAGTAACCTATGCTTATGGTAAAAATAAGAAGTCAAAGAATACAGAAGTATGTGAAGTAAGTGAAAATCCCTCCCCCGACACCAGAGCCAAAGGTAACTACTAGTAACTGGTTGGAGTATTTCTAAAATCAGGAAAAAAAAAAAAGAAAAGCACATGTTTATTTAAACCAACTATCAACGAACAAACGCTCACCACTCTCCCAAATCCACACCATGTGTCCCCCTCCACAAACTCTCCTCTGTTGTTTTTACTCCAGGCCCTCTCTTTCCAGGGTGGCTCTGAACTCAGACTGCGTTCAAACCCCAGCTCTGCCACTTATCTAACCTCTTCATGCCTCAGTTTCTTCATCTGCAAAGTGGGGATAACAATAACACTCTGTTTACGTGGTTCTGGGCAGGACTAGATGCTCTTGCACAGAAAGTGCTTAGATTGGCAGCTGGGCAAAGTGAGGGCCTCCCAAAGCGGCGGCGGCGTTTACAGCGTTTTTCTCTGACAGTGTGCACTGTTCTCCTCTGAACTCTCCAATTTTATCTTGAATTAAATAAGAAACCACTAAGGCATTATTGGGCACCTACTCTGTGCTGGGCATTGGGCAAACCAAAGTTTAGGTATTGACTCCTTTTGCCTCCTGGAAGCTGACAGTGGTGCTGGGGGCACACACACACGCGCACACACACATGCACAATAATAACAACAATAAGAACAGCCCTACGTGAACGCAGCTCTTCACAGCCCTTGAAACACTCAGCATGTGTTGTCTCATCCAAGTCTTAGGACCGCCCTGAGCAGGGGCCAAAGTCGGCGTTGTGGAGGAGAAACAGAGACTCAGGCCTTCAGCACCCACTCCTGGCACGTGGCTAAGAGGACTGAGCCAGGATTGAAACCCAGGCCAGAGCCACTGGAGAGTGGTCCCCACCAGGGTTACACCAGCGGTCTGTGAGAGGCGGGAGGGGGAGCCGGCGGGGCGGGCCCTGAGGGGCCGGAGACACTGCCCTTATTATTCCCACACGCGGCCAGGCCGAGGAGTCCTGGAGGGCGGGCCCACGCCTCAGCCTTGGCGTACTGCCACTCTCGCCCACCGGGCTCAGGGCTGGACACACTCCCTGGCTGGCCCGCCTCGTCAGCTCCTCTCCCTAAGGCGTCCATGGTAACCTGCCTGCCAGGGCTGGGGCGGAACGGGAAGCACTGTCACCTGGGGATGGGGTAGCCGGTAGGGGGGGCCAAGCTGTCCTCTGGGCCAGAGGCAGGGCCTGGAGGTAGAGTGGAATGAACATGGAGACCCCGGTTCCAGTGCAGCCTCTGGCTCTGACTCCCTTGGGGTCCTCGGGCAAGCCACCCTGCCGTCCTGAACCTCAGTCTCCTCATCTACAAAATGGGCGGGCCCATGCCCATGCCCAGGGTGGTTGTGAGGGTGACCTGAGCCAGCACAGGGAACACGCTTTGAGCCGTAATGAGCTATCTAAACGTCCGCTGGTGCGGAGGGCTGACACTTGTTGAGCGCCCGCTTGACGCACATTAAGGAATCAATATTAATTAGCTCACCTAACAGATGGGATTCAGAAAAGACAAGAAGCTGCCCAGGTCACACAGCTAGGAAGTGGTGGAGCTAGGATTTGAAGCCAGGCCTGTCTAAGCTCGGTGCTCTCCCACTACAGAGGGGTCTCCTGGAAGGGAGGCAGCGTTTGCGTCGAGGTGGTGTTTCAGGTCAGTGGGGTCAGTCTCAGACCTCAGCCCCGTTACTCTGAGGCACTAACCCCAAAGCCCCCCGGCCCTGGAGCCTTCAGGCTTGGCCTCCTCCATCTGGTCCCCTCCCTCTGGGCTCTTCCAGCTCAGCTCAGGGCCTTGGGGGAGGTTTCTAGTCCTGATGATGCCATTAGAGATTCCCAGGGGTCCCCGCCCACCTGAGGGCCGGGGAGCCAGCAACCCCTTGGTCTGAAGATGGGCTGGCGCCAGAGCCCAGCTGGGGCCTGGCTGGGGTGGGGGCCCCAGGAGAAGGGAAGGCGCCAGCTCATTAGCTGGAGAAACAATGGGCTGGAATGCCAAGTCCTCTTTCTCGGAGGCTCTGGAGCAGTGACACCCTCCTCTTCCTCCTCTCCAGCCGGCCGGTTAGGAGGGCCAGGTTAGGAGGGAGAGATGTTCACCCCTTCTCCCACAACACTCTCTGCCACTCTCTGAACTCCACCTCCCAATTGCCTAACACCAGATGGGGGCAGGGAGAGAGGTGAAGGAGGAGCTCAGATCAGGGTCCTGGGTAGCTACCCCAGCAGGAACCATCCCACCAATACCCCTGGCTACTCCTGGGTGCTCCAAACCAGACTCCCTCTCTCCCACAGCCGGGCCTAGGATCTCGGTGTTGGGCCTTCTTCTGCACCTGCACACACCTGACCAGGTAAGGGCTTGCCACAGTTCACGGAGGGTCCTGGCCACGCCAGGCCTGGGAGTTGGGCCCCTCTGGCCAGGCAGGATTGGGGGAGGGGCCTACGACTCCCTCCTTCCCGCACCAAGGCTGTCGGTCGCCCCAGGAAACTGGGACCCGCGGGGCACCCTGGCCTGCTCCCATCTCTATTCAGAAGCCTTCTGACTGGGCACAGGCAAAGCCCCAGACGGCCTGCCTCCTCCGGGATCTCAACGCACACGCCAGGCCTCGCCGCAGCCCAACGTCGGGGAGAAGGCGGCCTCCGCGCCCACTCCTCCAATTCCAGCTCACGATCTCCTCGCCTAGGACACGGAATGGCGGAGGCAGCCGCACCACGGATATGCAGCGGCCATCAGTCTGGACCTGAGGCTGAGGGGGGGCTCTGGGCGCTCTGTCTCGGAAGGAGACTCCATCCCCACGCCGCCCTCTCGTTCCCGGGGTCTGTGAGCTGGGGGCGCGGGGGTGGGGGAGCCCGGGCAGGTCAATCCTGACCGAAGGGCGGGTCGCGGCGGCCGGAGTTTCTCACCTGAAATTGGGCGGCGACGCGATGTGCAGCCCCAGGAACGGGGAGGCGGCAGGCGGGGACGCGGCCCCCCCGCCCAGGCCGCCGCTCTCTCGCTCCGCCATTCTCCCGCACAGCCCTGGCCATCCGGGCGGAGCGCGGCGCGGAGGCGGCGGCGGCGGCGGCGGGGAAGGAGGCGGGGGCGCGGCGAGAGGCCGCCGCCGCGGGTAAAGGGCTGGGGAGGGAGCGGCGGGCGCACCTGCGCAGGGCAGGGCGCAGTTCCAGACCGCGCACCGCTCTCGGGACTGGCGCGAGCGCCACCGCGCGCGCCCCTGGGTTCCGTGCCAGGGTCTCGTGCGCCCCGCCCCCTGCCCCGCGAGCTCCGCCCCCCCGCGCGCTCTCTCCAAGGTGCTGAAGTCTCCGCCCCGTGGTTCCCGGGTTTGGCTCAGCCCCGCCCTAAATCCCACACCGGCTCCTCTGCCCATTTCCTCCCACCTCAAAGCCCTCCGTGCCCATACGGACTCTGCTTCTCGGGGTGGGCCTAGCGCCTGGGTATCGAATAACTAATGGTGGGTCCCTGGTCCCTAGGACCCTAGTTGACCCCCTCGCTGCAGGCGAAGAAATGAGGGTCAGGAAATGAGGGTCACGGAGGAAGGCAGAGAAAGGCGAGTGGGTGTTGGGAGTTGGCTCCTAGAGCAGACAGATTTGGAGTCAGGTGGTGTGAAATCGCATCCTGGCTCTCCAAGTGAATAGGTGGCGTGGCCTTGCATTAGTGACAAGAGTCCTAAGGTTTGATTTTTCTCATCTGTGAAATGGGAACAATAATGGTCCATCTCACGGTTGTGAGGATGAAATGTGATACAAATGTGTTGTCGCTGGAGGCTGGGAACGCCCCCCACCTCCAGCTGGGAACCAGGGCTAACCCCACCCTGTCCCCTTACCTTGAGGGGACCCTCTGTCCCAAGAACTCTCCCCAGAGTGTCTCCTCACTAAAGATTGACTCAAGCCCCCCTTCAGCCCCAAACACCTCTGATGGTGAATTGAACCCTTCCTTTTGGCTTCTGACTCTCAGCTTCTCCTCCCTGTGTCAGGACTTTCTGCTTTCTCCCTCTCCTCATTTAGCAGCTCAGTTGCATTTCCTGCCGAGCACCCCCTCTGTGCACCCAGACGCCCCATAGCCAGCTTCTCACGTTCTCAGACTTGGGGCCTGTCCTCCTGCCCCCACAGTTGACTTCTTGGGATTCTTCCGGTGGTTTTCCTGCTCCTCCCAGCACCTCTGCCCCTGCTAGGTTTGGGCCATGGTTCCTCCTGGCCTTCTCTCCCCTAAGAGGACTAAGCCTGTGAGCTCTTTCACGGAGCATGGACTTCTGGATACTCGGGCTGCTGGCCACGGCGAGGCCCCCAGCTTTGGTGGGTCATAGAGCCTCTGGCCAATCCTCACTGGCTTGTCTGGCCAGCTGAGAACCACAGAGGTCCTGTCCTTCTGAAGAAGGGGCAGAGCAAACTGCTTCACAGCTGTGGAATCCTATTTGCAAATCTAGACTGCCCACTGGTTGTGCCACCCAGTGGCACGACCCTTCGATTAGCACCCAGAAAGCAGCGGCAGGCACCTGCCGCACAGTAAGCAACCCCCGAGCTCCAGCCCTGAGAACATTTCAATACTTAGAGCCGAAGGCCTTGCTGCCTCTCTTCTCCCTGCCCCTGGGCCCAGAGGGGACACTTTACCTTTCCTGTCTTGGCTCAGGCTCCTTTCACTACACCCAAATGGTAACCACCTGCTGCTATGGTGCTGACTTTTCCTCCCAGGGAAGCAATTTTGCCATAGTGGCTAATTGTTCCTTAGAGTGTGTGCTTCTCTACGAGGGAGCCTCCTCAGGTCAGGAGCGTGCGCGCGCGCGTACGCAGGTGTGTGCGTGTGTGTGTGTGTGTGTGTAGGAAAACTCCATCTTCCAGAATCTTTTGCTCAAGAACAAAGGTATCTTAGCTTCCGTGGCCAAACCAAAGCCACATTAGAGAGAAGCCAGGAGAAGGGAGAGAGGGAAGGCCAGGCCCAGGTGTCAATGGGAAGGGGGCCATCAGGAGCTTCAAAGCAGAGCTGAGAATGAGATGCGTCCCAGGGTCAAGTTCCTCCTTTCCCCCTTTCTCACTCTGTGCAAGGCAGCTTGTGATTTTCTTAGCCTGGCCCGAACCCCACCCCACAGGAATTTGGGGTGTGGGCTAACAAAGCTCCCATGTCCAGGGGTCCAAGACTAGACACCCTCACAGGAAAGCCCATGCACACCGTAGAGAGGGGCCGCTCTGGCCAGATGGCACGAGACAAAGTCAGCATCCAGGCTCTGGGCTTGTCTGTGGGCAGATCTGACTACGTGGCCAGAGCCAGAGGGCTTGCATCCCCTCTGCACCAAGCGGTTGCAGCTTACGTGCTGAGTTGAGGTAAAGAATGGATTGAGGGCCTGGAGGGGGCCCTGCCATTGACTGATCCCCAGCCTGGGGGTGTTTAAGTAGGCCGAGAGGCTGGGTCACTGCAGAACAGCACTCAGGAACTGCATCCTGGCCCTGGCATGCTCTGTACCATTATGGCCGACTGATCTCCAACTCTGACCAAGCTCTGGAGTTTACACCACTAGGTGCTCCCGTTGCTCAACTAGGAGCCTCCCCGATCCTCCATCTCCCATCCACTCCTCCCTGCTACCTCCAAAGTGGGCTAGAGCCTCCTGTTCAGCAGAACCAAGACGGTCTGGCCTAAGGCTTCATGCGGGCTAAGCCCCACTGCCTCCCAGTCCCCAGACCTCCCGCAAAACTGACAACAGCACAACTCTGCTCAGACAGGATCAGACATTTATGGAGCACATGAATATTCACAAACTGGGGGAGAAACACACCTTCCCAGCAATAGAAAACCTCTGTATAAAGTGCATTTGGCCTGCGACCATCTCCTCCCCATGCTGGCCCTTGGATCAGGATTTGGGGCAATGCTCTGCAGGAGCCCCCAGGGACACCTGGGCCAGGAGACGGGAGGCGCGAGGCGATTGTGGAGCTCCAGGCCGCTGGATGCACCCTCTCCTCACCCTGCCCCTCCCAGCTCCCGAGTGGACGCACGCCAGGGATGGTGGAGATGTAGGGGGAGGTGGTCCTGCCAACTTGTACCCTAGGGAAGAGAACCATCCTTAAATGGGCAGGAAAAGGGAATCGTCCTGACCTGTGAAGGTGCTGCTAAATAAATACTGGCTCTGGCCCTAAGCCCTCTGGCCTTCTCAGTTTCTCAGACTAGCCCTTCCAGGCTTGCTCTACTCTCCTTCTGACAATAGCCCTTGATTCTCTTTCCCCTTGGCTGGGGCTAAGGGAACAGTGAAGCCCCCAACCCAATGCTGCAGAAAAAGCCATCACCGGTGCCCTGTTCTCCCCACATGATTATGGGACATTTCTAGTGAGGGTGACATACATACAACAGTTGGACTCTAAAGGCAGCTCTCTGGCTGAGAAAGCCTGAGGACGTCTCAGGAAGAAGCCTGTCGATGTGCTGGACAGATGTAGGAGGCAGGGGCCTGACCCAGGGTTCTGGTCCCAGGACAGAGGACAGTGAAGGGCAGGGCTGGGGCCAAGGGAATGAACAGCACTGAGGCCGGCGAAGGTCACAGGGGAGGTAGAGAGGAGAAGGCCCAGAGGCCAGCTTAATGTTACATGTGAGGACAACGATCCCAAGAGGAACTGGCCTCTCAGCTACACACGCACACACACACGCACGCACACGCACGCGCACACACACACGTGCACGCACACACACGCACGCGCACACACGCTGTGGCTCAAGTGCAGGCCATGGGTGGAAGGAAGACTTGCTCCAGCTGACCGCACAGCCCTCCTTTTCATGGTGTCTTTCTCAGCACAGCCCCGACCGTGGGAGGCTGAGGTGGGAGGCACAGGCTGCCTCTAGAATGCAAGGCCTTGGCTTCTCTGGGTCAAACCTCCCACCTGCTGCTTCTGGAAGGCTTGGTGCGCTGGGTGGGATCTCGGCTTGGGTCTTTCCCAACTGTCCCCGGCAGTCCACCTGCCTGGGTCTTTGATGTCCAGCTACTGGGAGAGCTGGTGTGGCAGCTTGGTTCCTGACCAGCCCCGGGCAGGCTGTGGAATCCTTCAAAGCGCAGACTAGAATGGCTTCCCTGGCTGGTGTCAGCTGAGCCCGGTGGCAGCACCAAGACGCCATGGAGTGTGGCGAGAGGCGCCATGGGGCTTCTGCCACCAGGAACCTGGCCTCCGCCCGGTGCAGCCACTTGAGCCTCCAGTCAGCTTCTGGGGAACAGTAGTGAGAGCCGGCCTTCTCCTTCTAACCTCAGGTTTTCAGGCCCGAAGAGGGAGATGTTCTTCTCAGCTATCATCTATGATACTGTGCGTGCAGCACTCCAGTCAGGCGCCTGGCTGTACTTCTGCACGATGATGCAAAGTTTCCAGACCTGTCTACAGCCGCGTGCTCAGTCCCAGCTCCCCAAGGAAGAGTCCGGAGAACCCAGCGGCAGGGAATTTTAAAATAAGCCAGGCCAGGTGACTATGTCTGGACACACCCGTCCCCTCCAGCCTGCCCAGGAACTCAGCAGAACCCTAGCTGCCGCTAGAATCCCACACTCTGGACAAGAGCCAGAAATGCTTCCCCTGCTTGGCAGTCTGACGTGAGGGAGGGAGGGAGGGAGGGAGGGAGGGAGGGTTGGGGGGGCAGATGCCAGGATCCCAGCTAAGGTCCCACCACTCTAACATTCAGACAAGGCAGCTGGCTCACAGGGACACTGGGGTGAAAGTCACTGCCATGACCTCTAGCCTGGTGTCCAGAGGCTGAGGTAAGCTGCTGCAGGTACTCCTCCAGCCCAGGCAGTGTTCGGAGCCACAAGAGTGCAAACAGACACACGCACACGCACATGGGCAGGCACTCCTTCCTCGGCACACGCGCACACACACGCACGCGCACACGCACGCACACGCTTGCTCCATCTCTGGAGGTGATCAGCTGCTCTGCAGGCTGCACTCTGCTGCCACGGTGGCTGCTCGGGCACCCAGGCTTTGCTCAGCGTCACGGCACTGCAGCTGAAAGAGAAAAACAAGGGCAAAAGGGAGCGTTCAGAGGCTCTCAGTTGCCCAGGGACACAGCTCCTCCAGCTGCTTCTCTGGGGAACTGGGAAGAGCCCAGAGCAAACCGAACGGGCCACGGTACCTGGGGACAAGGTTGTTGCTGGGATGCCAGTGGGTGCCTGAACACTGGCCCTCTGGGGTGCTGACGTGGACAAGCTGTCCCCCGCGGACCCTCTGGGCCTCCTCTGCCCCTTGCCTGAGAGCAGCAGAGGAGGGGGAGAAGGCCACGGACAGTCACCTGAGGCCTTGGGTAACACCTGCTCAGATATGACAAGGGCAGTTTCTGAATCAAGGCACAGCGGCCGCTGCCAGAGTTGGAGAATCAGATAAAAATGGCTGGAACAGAAGCCAGCCGGGACCAGTCATCTTGAAGGTGAAGGCAATGCCTGAGTTCACAATCAGCCGGTGAGCAAATTTCCACACAGAGATAAGAGAACCCTGGCACTGTGCTAGAAGACTGAGGGGCGGGGAGAGGAGACGCAAGGATGACTCATTTTAAAGATTTATAACATCCTGAATCTGGGGCAGAGGGAAGAAAAGGCCTCATGTCTGATAACAGAGGACAGGGTAAGCCCATCATAATGCTGGGTTGCCTGTTGAAATAGGTCTAGTGTGTCTGAGAGAGTAAAGAGACGTGCAGGGCTCCGTTAAAAGTTTGTACCTTCTAAATGATGGTCAGACAGATAATAACAAGGCGGCTTACTGAGCCCACTATGGGCCAGGCACCATACACTTGTGTTATGGCTGAACTGCGTCCCCCCAAATTCATACACTGAAGTCCTAACCCCCTCAGAAGGTGACTGTTTTTGGAGAGAAGGTCTTTAAAGAGGTAATTAAGTTAAAATAAGGTGCTTAGGGTGGGCCCTGATCCCAAATGACTGGTGTCCTTATAAGAAAAGATTAGGACACAGACACGCACAGAGGTGAGACCATGTGAAGACAAAGGGAGATGGCATCAATCTACAGGCCAAGGAGAGAGGCCTCAGAAGAAACCAACCCTGCGGTCAACTTGATCTCAGACTTCTAGCCTCCAGAACTGTGAGAGAATAAATTTCTGTTGTTTAAGTCACCCAGTCTGTGGCACTCTGTTGTGGGAACCCAAGCAAACTAATACAGCTTGCGATCCCATGAACCCTGAAGATATGGCTTCCAGTTGTACAGATGAGAAAACGGAAGCCAGAGAGGGTAAGTAAATTGCCCAAGACTAGAGCATTCAGAAGTGGCGGAGCCAAGACAGGAAACCGAGGTCTGTCTGATTCCAAAACCTGTATTTTTATCACTAAGTAATCTCTATATTATAGTATTGCTCATTAAGACTTTTAGAGGATATAAAAAGAAATCAACATGATGGCATGAAGACTAATATCCAAGCAACATAAATGGAAGTTCAGACATTAACAGAAAAGGGGAAATGCTCTCAAGAGTCCAAGACATTGGAGTCAGAGATTCAAAATCAGTCTTCTGACACATGCGACCCTTTTCAGACAAATGTTAAATCTGAAGAAGATTTTAACTGGATGATGATAATTTATCTAGAAGCTGGGAAAAATCAAGAGCAAACGTAGGAGTGGGTGGGTACCTGTAGGGGTCAGTACTGAGTGCCTCTTTAAAATATTTTCAACAATTTTTCCTTTAAGCTTGTACTATAATAACCTAGCCATATTTTTTCACTACGAATAAATATATTTGTTAAATATAAAGTGTACATACGTTTATTGAAACATGCTGATGGTGATATATATTCTATACATAGACCTTTCTCTGGCCCATATTGTTAAGCCAAAGAGATGACTATTCTTTTGAAACTGAAAATTTCAGGCTTGAAGAGTATACACAATGGGTCCTCCTACCTACTACCTCCATTTCAGGCTTGAAGAGTATACACAACAGGTCCTCCTACCTACTACCTCCATTTCTCGTGTTTTCTGCACCTTCAGGAATGGGGGAAGATAAAGAGTGCTTTAAGATTCCTTAGAACAAGGGCTCTTACTCTGGGGGTTCCTGGATCCTTAAGGGGTCCAAGGATAGGCTTAAGGGGCAGTCCACGAAGACCAGGAAGAGAAATGTGTACATTTCTCTGTGTGTGCAAACAGGTACAATTTTCTGGGAAGAGGCTCCATCCTTCATCAGACTCTTCAAAGCATGGGTAACCCAAAGAGGGTTTAAGAACTGATGCCTAAGCTTAGAAGATATGGGGGTGAGGTGCAGTCAGGTGGCTATAATAATAACAACAATTCATTCAGACCTACGCTGACTTGGGCGTGGTCTAGGTATGGAGCAGACTCATGAAGGGAGGTGGCAGTGTCCTGGCCTCAGATAAGCCCCAGTGACCCACGACCCTCTATGATGGGTTCAAAAACCCAAACAGGGGGCTTCCCTGGTGGCGCAGTGGTTGAGAGTCCGCCTGCCGATGCAGGCGACACGGGTTCGTGCCCCGGTCCAGGAAGATCCCACATGCCGCGGAGCAGCTGGGCCCGTGAGCCATGGCCGCTGAGCCTGCGCGTCCGGAGCCTGTGCTCCGCAATGGGAGAGGCCACAACAGTGAGAGGCCTGAGTACTGCAAAAAAAACAAAAACAAAAACAAAAACAAAAAAAGCCAAACAGAAAACCAAGGTTTGGAAGAACCAGCTTACCCTTGTCTACAAAGCTAGTCAGAGGCCTGTTCAACTAGTTACTCAAGTTGCTCCATCAGCAGATAATTAGATGGTCCCTGTGCTCTTGTTCTCAAGCTAGGGCATAAGTCTGCAGAAAAAGGGGGCTGCGGAAATCAGATGAGGCCTTGCAGGAAAATGATGACAGCAGCACTAAAAGAAAGGGAAGAACAGCTAGGGGAGAGACACTAGGGAAAAAAATCAACTCATAAAACATACGCTAAAAAAAAATCAATCTCACGATTGTCCAACTCTTTCAACCTGTCATTAATACAAGAAGCAGAAGTGGCTGGAACATAGAATAAGTGAACGAGCACCTCCCTCAGTGTGCCGATGTCAGTTAGGACGGCCCCCCTGGGTACCTGTGCCCTCACACCCCTTCCCACCCACTGGACGCTAACAAGAAACCCAAAGCTGCAAGTCCACCCTTCCCCAGCTCCCAGCCCAGGAGGGGAGTGTGGATACCGTGCGCGCGTGAGCGTGTGTCAGCAGAGGAGACACGACGGCTCAAGGTCGGGAAGAAACTTTGTTTGGAGCCTGTAACCAGGTCTCAGAGGTCACCCCTCGCCACCACACGGGGTGAGTCACAGCGCCCAAGAGCTCGAGAGGGGCAGGGGGTTTGCTGCCAGCTCCCAGTTAGGAGCAGGGAAGGCCAGAGGTGCAGCTGGGCCTGGATGGGGTACAAAGCTGGGCTCTTAGCTCAGTCTCATTCCTCATGTCAACTACACGCCTGCCCTTCCTGCACCACAGAAATCACATGGCAAAGGGGAGGGGACGTCCATTAGTCGACAGCTTCTTAGTAAGTGCCAGGGAAAGTGTGAGGGGACACCAAGTCCCAACTACTTGTTTCAGGAACTGAGAGACAGAGAGGTGAGAAGAACGTGTGCGAAGGCCCCCGGGCAGTGAGCAGCACGATGGGGTTTCTGACCACCACACGGCCTCTGCTTCCACTGGGCAGCATTTTGCAGATCGCCCAGTGCCTTTCACACACATTATTTCACGTGAGGAAGGATATACACGGAACAAATGTCAAAGAGACAATGAAGAGATTCCAGAAATCAGGTTTTCCTCAGCGAAGCCCCAAGGCTAACCGAGCTTGGGTGAACTTTGGCGGAGGAGGAGAAGAGGTGATCCTTGCCATGAACCCTTTATATTCAGTGGGCTTCTCTCAACAGATCACCATGTACCAGCAGAAGGACAAATGGATCACGTGAACTGTTAAAATAATTAGACCAATAAGAAAACTCTGTACACAATTGGAGCCTGCTGGAGTCCTGAGCAGTCAGCAGCTTTGGGGATTACGGGGAAGCAGCTGAAATGAGAGCTATTTGGCGCTGGCTTAGTTTTCAGTTTAGTGAACATTGTACGATAACCAAATACAGAACAGATACTGATGTGGGTTTGAGGTAAACACAGAACCGACTGATATCAGGGTATGTTTTCCCACAAGATCAGTTTACATCATTGTCTGGCGCAGGCCTGAGGCATTAGAAATAACAGAATCACAAAACTATAGAGGCTGGAGCTAAACATGGCCTCAAAAGGTCCATGATGGAGCCTTCAGGCTGGTAAAGAATGATTATTCACACCTTATAGCTAAAGCATCTCAGAAAGGTTATGAATTCTGCCCTAAGTCACAGAAGTAAAACTGACAGAGAGGAGAGGGGGAAGGGTCAATACGACTGTATCAACACAGGCCCTGTGGCCACTGCTCTGTGGTCCATCCAGCTCAGCGTGCTGGCCCTGACCGAAGTAACAGTAACACGGTCAAAGACACCCTGAGAAGCATATGCAAAGGTGGTAATGTGATTTCCCCTGCGTGGTGCATTTCACTCATTCAAAGGCTTTTCACATATGGTTTTTCATTTTCTTTCCCCAGTGCGTATGCTCGATGGGAGGGCAGGTGACAAGATGCTATTATCACTGTTTTACTGACGAGGATGCTCAACATCTTTAGGCCCAGGTGCTACCACCAGTACACAGAGAAGCACACGTTTCACTAAGAAACTCTCTTCTCTCAGGGTTTCCAAAGAACATGAGTATCTGTCCTGTCCTCTGACCTCCTGGTCCTCACTTCCAATCAATCAGCCATGATTAAGGGCTAAACCTTGAGAATCAGTCCGTAAGATCCCAACAGGCTGACGGATATCTCCTCGACTACAAGGCAAGAGACCAGTGCTGACCTCTGCACCCTTGTAATGTCCACTTGGAATCACCACCACAGACTCTCAGCTGGCTCTCTCCTCCCACCATTTCTTCTTAGGTCCCAGCCCAATGCCTGGTTAATCTTCCAAAAATGCCAATTTGATCATTCACTCTCCTGTTCCAAAATGCTCCTTAGTTCCCAGAGAGTACACCAAGGACTCCATCTGCCTGACATTAAACAGCCTCCATGATCAGACCCAACTGTAACCTTATGTTCTTCTAAAAAAATAATAATAACAATATCCATAATAATAATAATAGCTACCACTTTATTTATGAACTTACAAGGCAGGCACTGGGCTAAGTGCCCTGTATAGCGTAGACAGTTATCGACCAGTATCTACACTTCCTAGCTAACAGAATCTGGATTTTGTTCAGTGAGTCATGGACGTGGCCCAGACAATGGGTCAGGAATGGTCTAAGTCAGTGATTCTCAAAGTACAGTCCCAGAACAGCAGCATCATCAAACTGCTGCAAATTTTTGCTGCATCGAAAATTTGCAAAAATGCAAATTCTCAGGTCCCACCCCAGACCCACCGGATCCGAACCTCTGGGGGTGGGGCCCAGCCATCTGAGGCTTAACAAATCCTCTAGGGAATTCCACTGCTCACTCAGGTTGGACATCAGTGGTCTAACCAATCCTGACACTCCACACCACTATTTCCCGGCTTTGGGGAGGCTCTGTGACTCAGTTCTGGCTCACGAGGCCAACGTGAAAAGCTGGGGAAGGGGTATCCTGGGAAAGCTTTTATTTTCTTGATGGAAAAGGAAGAGAGGCATCCCCTGACAATCCTCATAATATAAAACTGCAACCTCCACTGTGCCCCAAACTTTCTACCTTCTTACTCGACTTTATTTTTTCTTCATACCACTTAGGGCTTCTTGACACATGATGTATCTATTTGTTTACTGTCTGTCTTCTCCCACAAAGATGCACCCAAGAGGGAAGGGACGACTTTGTTAGTCTTGTTCACAACTATATCCAGTGCCTACAACGGTGTCTGGCAAATCGCGATCACTTGACATATGTTTATTGTATGAATGAGTGCAGCTGTCTCTGCGTTTCCTTCTCTTTCTTGCTTTGAACAAGGAGTTGATGGTTGAAGTTGTGGCAGCCACCTTGAGGCCAGGAAACAAGAGAATCTCAGAAAAACTGGCTCTGACACTGTTGAGCCACCAAACCAAAACTAGCAGCGCCCAGCTCTGGGCCTTTTGTTCAGTAGGAAAACCAAATCCCTCTTTGTTTTAGACACAGTAGTCAGGTTTTCTGCAACTAGCAGCCCCACACATCCCTGACACATACATTTCATCATTTAATCCTTGCAACAAGAACCTAATTTTTGGTGAGGAAACTGAGTCTCAGAGCGGTTAAGTAATTTGTACAAGATCATGTAATCATTAAGCTGTTTTTCTTGTTGGAAATGCTCTCCTTGCTGTCTAAATCCAATTCATCTTTTGGGTCCCCTAGGGTAACCTTCTGTGTTGTACTCCCTGATCACTCTGGCCCACCAATAACTGTCTCGTGATAAGCTGGTAGAGTCTGTATCATTTGTCTAGGAATTACAGGTTATTTGTCTTGTTTTTCTAAGTAGACTATTTAACCCTTGTGGATGGGCATCGTATCACATTTTTTTTTTTTTGCGGTACGCGGGCCTCTCACTGCTGCGTCCTCTCCCGTCGCGGAGCACAGGCTCCGGACGCGCAGGCCCAGTGGTCATGGCTCACGGGCCCAGCCGCTCCGCGGCACGTGGGATCCTCCCGGACCAGGGCACGAACCCGCGCCCCCTGCATCGGCAGGCGGACCCTCAACCACTGCGCCACCAGGGAAGCCCCATATCACATTTCCTATGTCTTATGCTCCCCTTCCTCACACACTTGCTGGCAACAGTTTCAAGCTGAATTGGATGCCATTACCTCTGAGGAACCATGACCCAGACATTTAACCCCTCTGTTCTTTAATCTTCTCACCTGAAAGTCAGAGTATCACCCTGGAAAGTTCCAGGTTTGTAAGACAGAATGAACTATGCTCAGTACCACAGAGTTAAGAGGTAACTAAGAGAACAGTACCTAAGGTTGCTGGTACTCCCAGAACAAGATAACAGATCTGTCCACCTGCAATGTCTAAGACGAAGAGCCTAGTAAAGAAAAGGGCCCAGGCATCAAACACTCGCCGTCTCACTGGCATTCAAGTCTAGATGTGCAAACCAGTTGGCCTCACCTGGCTTGAAGTAGAGGGTTTAGAAAAAAGAATTGGCTCCGTGGAGAAAATCACCCTCCAACCTAATGATGCAGACGGCACATAAGGAACAGCCCGAGATGATGACTGAAAGGGGACAGTAATTTATATCTCCCCCAGAAAGGCATAAAAGGCCCTTCTTGCTCTGGGGAAGGAAGAGCCAGGTTTTTGTTTTTGTTTTTTGAGACATTCAGGGGGCTTTCAAGGAAGATGAGCACTGCCAGGGAAGCGCAGAGCCGAAGCCACAAGAAAGGCACGAATGGAGGAGTGGCTGTAAGAGGCACAGGCGATAGGGAGCCTGGGTCTTCTGGCCCTCAGGTGGGGCTGGGCTAAGTGAGCCTCCAAACGTCCCTAAGCCTGAATTCTGGAGGTAAGTGCTGCCCTCTGCTGGCCAGCCTACAGGACACAGCCTGTCGGGGCGATGGCAGAGGGGCCTGGAGCACCCGCAGACCCTGCCCTGGGACTCTTTCTCCCACAGCTTCAATCGGGTCTCTGCTTTCTTTTTCTGGATTTGGCTCACTTTGATAGGTAGCAAGAGTCAATTTTTTTTTCCCTTAGCTGGCAAAGAAAGAACAAGGCTTTATCTTTAAACTCTCTTTTTAGTATTAGAAGGTATAGAAGTCAGGATGGTAGAATTTGAGCTGAAACCCTAGAAAAGCCCCCGGCGCCTACCAGGTTTTAATCTAGTTTGTGGGTTTTAACCTTCAGCTGGCAGGGCAGTTCTCCACACTCACCCCACCTCTCTCCCACGCCCGTCCCTGAAGCTGACTCTCAGCTGCTGTCACTCACTCTCAGACATCCTTGCTCAGCAGCTCCGAGGGGGGCAATCCTGCCACCCTGGCCCGTTTGCTGAGTTCTTCACCAGGGGGCTCCTCCGCTGCTCCCAGCTTGCGTTTGGGGGACGCTGGGCCACTGGGTAGTGGTCTTGGGCCTGTAGGGAAGCAGGTCAAAGTGTCACACAGACTTGTGTGTGGAGCCAAGATGACGCTCAACAGTGTAGCAGCAGCTCTTTAGGGGGAGGGAGCCTGCTCACCAATGCAACCAGCACGCTGCTTCTCAGACCTGCCCCCTGGCCTTCCTTCCAGCAGTGACTCTGCCTGGAAACATCCAAGGAGAGCATAACCAGGCCTGCTGGCAGTACAGCCAGCTTTTGGGCCCCAAATCCCATGGGCTCCAGGCCAGAGACTGATTTGGCCTGTCTGCCATCCTCGCGCTGAAGGTGAGGCATTCCCTCCGTAACTGGCCTCCTGAAGCCAGAATGAGCAGTGCCCTAACCCGGGGAGCCAACCTGGCTGGGCAAACTAGAAACTAGAAAAAGCCCTGACGTTCTTGCCGGTCTGAGCTCGCTGATCTTCGTCCCAGAGCCGAAGGGCAGAGGTTAAGAACACAGCAAGGCCATCTACTCCTCTCTCCCGCCACCTGCCTGGACAACTACAGTCGCCTCTTTTCCAGCCTCCTATACTCGGGGGCTCTTGCCCACACTGTGCCCTCCACACAGCAGGCAGAATGAGCTTTCTAAAACATAAACCAGGTCACGCCTCTGCCCTGCTGACCCCCGTCAGTGCCTTCTCCCTGCCCTGACGACGGAACCCTAATCTTCCTCATGGACACTGAGTCTACGCGCTGCTACTCCTGCTGTGTCCGTCCTCCTCTCGTTCCAGCTCCTCACTCAGAACACACCAGCCCCACTGGCTTCCCTCCTCTCGTTCCTGGAATGGGTAAGCTTGTTTCCATCTCTGGGTCTTTTCCTGCTCTTCCCTTTGCCTGGAATGCTCTTCCCCCTGTTCTTAGAAGGCTGGCTCTGCTCACTGCATGGGGCCCTGGTACTCCATCTAAAGTAACCCCCTTCCCCAGCCCTCTTTTATCAGGTCACTTGATTTTATTTTCCCCCAAAGCACTTGTTATCTGACATGATCCTGCACAGCTCCTTTACCATCTGTCTCCCCAGGTGGAATACAAGTTCTATCGGGGCATAACTTGGTTCTGGTCTCCATCCTCAGCCCTCAGTGACTGAAGTGGGAGTAGCTCTGCAGTGCCCTTGGGGTGGGCACAGGCCACGGGAGGCTGGCTGTACTCACCTGCACTGCTCATGCCCCCAGCCTGGCTCGAGCTGGGCTCTGCCACTGGATTGCTGAGGTCTTCCATACAGGAAGGGACAGACGCCAGCAGACCTGGGAAAGAGGTAGGGGGATAATCAGAATGCAATCTCACAGGACTGTACAGGGCCGCAGGGCAGGTAGGTAAAAGGCAGGGGGTGCTGGGCCATGACATCAAGGTTCCATCGCTTCCCACTGGCCACAACTAATTCAGAGAGGCCTGATCCAGCCCAGCCTGTGTGGCCTGTGCCCGGGAAGTCAAGTCAACAGCCTGGAAGACAGTGCTCGGCGGCCTCCCTTTGCAAACATCTGGGAATCTCTACGCCCCGAGCCTGTAGGTGTTGTCCTTCCCTTCGGGGAACTAGGGGGTGGCAGTCAGAGGAGGGGCTCCTTACAGAGTCCCCGGTAGCGGGAGAGCTGCTGGTAAATCTGCTTCATCCGCTCAATGTTGAGCCGGCTGGTCTCGGCGTGGTTGACGATGGGCCGTGGGTAGTCCACACCAATGATGCACTTGGCTGCCTTCTGAATCGACTCTGGGGCATTCCAGGGCTCATAGATGTATCGAGAGGGGAACCCTTTCAATTTGGGCAGGTATCGCCTGAAACATACACACCAGACGACCCATCAGCACGCTGGAGTCTCCTTCAAAGGCCAAGCATATCTCACCCTAGGAGGAAGCCAAAGTGGTCAGAAACCAGAGAGCCTGGTCTGCACCCTCACCTGATGTAGTCTCCACTGGGGTCCGTGCGGCGGCCAAAGCCCACCGGGCAGTAGCAGTGGAAGAACTGTTGGAAGAAAGCACTGCAGGACAGCCACATCCAGCTGCCTGCGTTCACGCTGAAATCTGCATCCAGGAGCAGCTCATCAAATACCTAGATGCAGGGAGGGTGGGACAATCAGCCTCCTTGGGCACCTACGGCCATGGTTCCCCCAAGTCACCACACACCCTGCGGAGAAGGGAGCCAAAGCCTTCTGCTGAGGGCAAGCCAAGAAGGATCTGGAGGGAACCTCCTGGACCCAGGGTCCCAGCCCATCCCCCAGCCCAAAAGGGGGCTGCCCTGGGCTGCCCGATGAGAGAGGACTCACCCGGACCCCGCTCTCCCAGCTGACCCAGAGGTCCCCGCGCGTGAGGAAGCAGGCCACAGCGTGCCGGGCCAGATGGTGGATCCAGCCCTCCTGCCTCAGTTGGGTCATGATGGCGTCAATCCAAGGGAAGCCTGTCTTGCCCTCGGCCCACTTGGCCAGGGCCTCGGGGTTGCGATCCCAGGGGATCTGGATGCAGATGGGGTTCCCCTCCATGCGGTCAAACCTGGGGTTGTTGGTGGCCGCCGTGTAAAAGAACTCTCGCCACAGGAGTTGCCCAAACAGGGAGAGCGGGGGTGTGCTGCTCCGCTTCACCTGGTGGGGTGGGACGGCACGTGGATACAAACGCTTGCCCAGCTATCAGCGCCGTGCCACTCAGAACTTCCCCACAAAGGAATCTGGAGCTGCCATGAACTTGGTGGCTCCAAGCCCCTAGATGCGTGGAGGAGAAGGAGAAGCGGCAGGGTGTGCTGCAGACTGAACCCTGGGCCCTGGCTGTGCCCACTACTGCTCAGAGCCCTGAGGATGGCTGCGGAGCAGCAGGCAGTGGAAAGGGATAGCGCTGCCGGACTCTGCACTGGGAACCAAACTCCCAAACAATGGTCATGATCCTTGCCCTCGAGAGTTCCTGTTGGGCTCCACTTTCTAAAATGTCAAAGTCAGTTTTCTCATCAGCACACGTAAAAAATGCTCAGTCTAGATTTTGGTTAAATAAGTTATGCCCAACAGCCTGGATCTGGGGCCATGAAAGAATTAAGACATCAGACTGCCAAGCAAATAATAATCTTCCTAAAATCACAAGATTACCCACCAAGCGGGCAAAGTTACCGCATGCCACGCCACAAAATCCAGATATTGGCAAGAATGAGGAAAGAACGTGAAACGATGCAGACGCAAGGATGGATCTGATGAATCTGAACAGCTGGATGTGTTGTCCTCTCTCCTCCTGGGGGTGGGTGCACTACTACAGGGCTATCCACCCATTGTCCGTGTCCAGCCCTGCATTCAGCCCTCCGGGTCATTTCCTCATCACTGATGGGCAACTGCCGCTCCTAGGCTCCCCTTTAAATGCTCTGGACACAGCCCCATAGAGGGCTGCTGTGCTCTTCACCTTAGAACTGGCAGCAGCCTCAGCCTCCCTGCCTCCCACCCTGACTGCTTGGCCCCCATCCACCTGCTGCCAGCAGAAATGCCACCTCCGGGGTCACACCCCGAGGTCGGCTTTCCTGCCTGTTCTGCTCCACTTGAGAACCTGGATTTGTTTAGATGAGCAGTTTGGGCTGTGCTTGGCTCTGGCCCCTCTTGGATGTGGCGTCTTCCTCACCTTCTCTGGACAGTACGCACACTTAAGCCAGAGGGAAGGCCTCTCTTCAGGGTAACTGACCGGCCCAGAAAGCCCTGGTGTCCTCTGGGCTGCAACCGGGGGCGGGCTCTGCCGCCCTCACTGCCCCTTACCTTTTTGTACAGGTCCCACAGGCGGTAGTAGAAGAGGCGGCAGGAGAGGCAGCCGAAGCGCAGGTAGGGGCTGAGGCCCGTGGGGCTGGCCAGCAGGGAGTTGGCATTCATGCGGGGTCTCTCATAGTTGGCAACCCAGGCCTGCAGCAGAAAGAGAAGGCAAGAAAGGACAGACCTGGAGGCTTCAGAGGAAAAAGCCTTAGGCACCAGCTAGTTAAGGATCTGCCTAAGGTCGCAGACCAGAAAGCCAAAGAGCCAGGATGAGACCCTGTGCACGTCCCGCTACTTCACGCTGGCAGAATGTTTGATGGAACCACCACCGATCAAACAATGAGGCCCAAGTTCTTGTCCTGACTCTGTTTAATTTGTGCTATGAGCATAAGTTATTTAGTCCCTCAGCTACTTGTTTATTAAATGAGAACAAAATTTCCCACCTCCTGGGGATGAAATAAGATGATGGAAATGAAAGTTTCTGAAAGCACTGAAGGGTCTGTGATTCTACAGAAGAAAGGAAAAGGGCGTCTACATTACAGAGGAAGATATCCCTCCCTCAGTCCCTGCTCTGTCCCAGGGGCCTTGAGGCTGCTGCTACACGGTGGCTACCCAAGCACTTCTCCCCACTGTTCAACAGCGCCGAGAAACCCATTCCTGGAAACCCACAGAGACATTCATTGCTGGGGCCACTTGTCATACAGTATCATTGGTCTTGTTTTTATCATCAGTTGCTGCCGGCAGAGTGCTTTATCTCCACAACTCACTGACACCTGTGTTCTCTCATTTGATCTTAACAATCGTCTGAGGCAGCATTTGTCATTACCTCCTTTCGAAAACGAGGAAAGGAAGCTCAAAGTGTTATGTGACTCTTCTGAGGTTACAGAGGTGGTAAGAGACAGAGCTGGAGGGACTGACTCCAGATTCCAGTCTTTTTCCACTACCTCTAATAACCATTTTCTCTTTCTTGACTCCTAATGCCCTCTTTCTCCTCGTGATGACTATTTCACAAACTTCACGCCCTCTTTATTCTTTTTTTGGCCGCGCTGCTTGGCATGCAGAACTTCCCCAATCAGGGATCAAACCCACAGCCCCTGCAGTGGGAGTGTGGAGTCTTAACCACTGGATCACCAGGGAAGTCCTTTACACCCTCTTTAGACCTCCTATTCCACACTTTCCCACCACCCTTCAGCCCATGACCTTCCTTCCTTTTGATAAGGAAATGGAAGCCATCAGGTAGGAAACACCTCAACTTTTAGCCACCAAATCTAGAAACTCACCTGCATCCCCATCTACCCCCTGTCCCTCCTGTGACCCTGCCCAAGGCTAAGGCCTCCACCTGGCTCTGGAGCCCTCCCCTCTTCCTTCTCTTGCACATTCCATCTCTCCCTCTCTTCCCTGTTCACTCCAAGGACATTGGGAAAATGATCTTGTTTCATTTCAAACAAAACAAAAAAGAACTTCTAGTCACCCTGCGGACTTCTCCCCTTGGGTCCTCTTTCCTCCCTTCGCAGCCAGCCTTTCTCCATTTCCTCACGCCCACCTCCACTTCTGCCTTCACCACTCCTGCCAGAGTCTCTGAGATGTCCATGCCACCGGATCCTGTGGGCGTTTTCTGTCCCTGTATTTTTGGACTCCCCCGCAGCACTTCACCCTGCTGACTGCTCCCTGTCTCCACACCTGCCATTCTGTTGGCTCCTGGCTGCCATCAGCTGGTTGGCTGTTCTTGGTGTTTCACCAGGTCCACCACCCCTCCCAACTCCTTAAGTGTCGGCACCCCAGGGCTCTGTCCTAGGTCCCTTCTACTCAACTGTGTTCCTGCGTGAGTTCATCCAGTCCCACGGCTCCCGAGACAATTTCTTTGCAGACGATCACCACGTCTGTAGCTCTGGCCCAGACTGCTCACCTAGACTCCCAAGTCACTCCACCCAACTCCCTGCCAGAGAGCTCTACTTGATTGCCTTTCAGGCACCTCAAGGGTAGCAGGTTCTTTTCTTTAAACCACCCTTCCATTGGCATTCCCTATCTCAGAAACTGCACTGTCATCCACCTCGTTGCCCAAGCCAAAAGCCTGGCCGTCACCTTTGACTCCCTGCTCACCAGGTCCTGTCAATCCTACTGTCCAAGTGTTTCTCTAATCTGTCCTTTTCTTTCCACTCCCTATTGCCACCAACCTGGTTTAGGCTAAGATTTTATCTATACTGCACAACTGTGACAGCCTCCTAACTGACCTCTCTGCATCAATTCTTGTCCCCCCTAATCCACCCTCCACAGTGGGAGCACAGTGATTCTTTAAAATGCCTGTCCCTGAGGACAATACATGCACTGGGCTTCCTGGTGTTCTTAGGCTAGAGTCCCAAATCCTAAACATGGCTTACAAGCACCCCACAGTGGCCCCATCTTTCTAGCTTCCTTCCTCACCACTCTTCTTTAAGCACCATGCTCTTACTAGCCTTTACACATGCAGCTCCCTTGGCTGGAGTGCTGCCTTCCTTTCCACTCCCCTTTCCTTGGTTAATTTTGACTCTTCCTTCAAGTCTCAACCTAAAGGCCACCTCTTTGGCAGGTGATCCCTCAGGTATTGGTTAAGTACCTCTAACAGACGCGAGGTATATTTACCTGCTCATATCCTTGGCCCACCTCTCTTTGAAAATCTTTTTATTTTAAGTGAAACACAGATACAGAAATCACACAGATGTGTGCTTAACAAATTATTCTAAGGCAAACACCTGTGCAACCATCACCAAAGTTCAAGAATCAGTACTTTGCCGGCCACCCCAGAAGCCCATCTATGTGCTCATCCCAGTCACGGTCCCTTCCCTGCCCCGTAAGTGACCACTTGCCCAACTTTTATAATAATCACTTTCCTGGGACTTCCCTGGTGGCGCAGTGGTTAAGAATCCGTCTGCCAAGGCAGGGGACACGGGTTCGAGCCCTGGTCCAGGAAGATCCCCCATGCCGTGGAGCAACTAAGCCTGTGCATCACAACTACTGAGCCTGCGCTCTAGAGCCCACGAGCCACAACTACTGAGCCCACGTGCCGCAACTACTGAGGCCCGTGCGCCTAGAGCCCGTGCTCCGCAACAAGAACAGCCACTGCAATGAGAAGCCCGCGCACCGCAACGAAGAGTAGCCCCCGCTTGCCGCAACTAGAGAAAGCCCGCGCGCAGCAACAAAGACCCAACGCAGCCAAAAATAAATAAGTAAAATAAATAAATTTAAAAAATAAATAAATAAAAATGTTTACATTTTCCTGTTTTTGCAAAGCACATTTTGAAGGGAGGGCTTTATCTTTTCAGTTATTTCTCGCATTTTTAAGTGTTTTTTTCTTGTTTTCACCCAAATGTGCATCCCTAGGCCCTATAGTTTAGTCTTGGCCATGTAAAAGACTTTGAAGTGTTTTTTTTTATTATTAATTTTTATTGGAGTATAGTTTCTTTACAATGTTGTGCTAGTTTCTGCTACAGCAAAGTGAATCAGCTATATGTATACATATGTCCCCTCTTGTGGATTTCCTTCCCATTTGGGTCACCACAGAGCACTGAGTAGAGTTCCTTGTACTATACAGTACGTTCTCATTATACTTTGATGTGTTATTTAAGTTTCTTTTACTCTATGCATTTCCTGCCATTTCCTTCTTTTCCTTTTATATTTTCTGCCAAAGAATCCAAGCCGTTTGACTTGTACTAATTCCCACAGTCCAGATTTCCCTGTGTACTTACGGTGCAGTTCAACACATCCCTCTGTCCTGTGTGTTGCCTGCAAATTGGTGGCTGGTACCAGAGACTGGCTTGGACTCAGATCTGATCTCCTTGGCAAGACTACAGGGGGTACATGCCTGACTGTCACTCTCCTTGGTGTTAGAGGTCATTAATGTATCATGTGTCCTCACTAGGGGCTGCAAGATTCCATCATCCCTTTTTCATTTAATTGGGACACCTTTATGGAGAGATGCTTGTCCTCAGCTACTACTGGGTAAGCCAGTGGTAAAGATCATACTGTTTGCCTCCCCCTTTTTGGTAGCAGCACCTAATTTTCTTGTGGTGACCCAACCCTTCCCTAATCTCAGTTCAAGGTGGGAAAGTAAAGCTAAGCCACCTCTGACTCTGGGAGTGGGCTCACTCCCAGATTCAAGTCTGGCCAGAGAAAGCGCCCCTTTCCCTGGCCACAGTGACAGAGTCAGGGAAAGTCACATGGCCCAAGCCAGACAAATGAAAACACCCCTTGGGACTTTTTCTGAAGCTTTTGGAAAAGAGGCAGACAACGTCCTCTGGTGGTGCTAAGCAGATTGAAAATAAGCTGCTGGTGACCAGCCTTGCCGCTGCTCAAGGAAAGCCTGCCTGAGAATGAGATAATACAGAGGAAAGCAGAGCTGAGATGGTGAATGCATTCCAAGTAGCACTAGCTGGACACCTAGATCCAGCTGTGCCTGAAGGCTACATCTTGGACTCTTGGTTATACGAGTTACAAAAATCCCTTTTTCAAAGGCCAACTTGCAAACAAGAACTGATTAATATAATCATCTTGCTCTTTCATTCCCATAACCCTCTGAACTACTCCTTTCCTAACCCTAAGCATACTGTAATTACTTGTTTCGTGTCTATCATCTCCTATAGACTATGTTTCTGGAGACAGACACTATGCCTGTCTTTTTAGGCAGTCTTTCTAGCAGCTAGACCATTCTGACATAAGAAAATACTCGTTTCAGATTTGGAGAATTGAAGAAGTTAAAATAAACCTCCTGAAATGGTTAAACTCCCGCCCATCAGGTACCTTTTGTTCTCCCTGATGTGTAAAATACAGTATTCCCTCAGGCTACCACTGAGTCTGAAGGGCCCTGACAGAAGGCCCCACTCCAAAGGGGCCCTCCAGGGGTGTCTGGAAAAGAAGTCCCTGACTTGGTGATTTTTTTTTTTTTTTTTTTTTTTGCTGTACGCGGCCCTCTCACTGCTGTGGCCTCTCCCGTTGCAGAGCACAGGCTCCGGATGCGCAGGCTCAGCAGCCATGGCTCACGGGCACAGCTGCTCCGCGGCACATGGTATCCTCCCAGACCGGGGCACGAACCCGCGTCCCCTGCATCGGCAGGAGGACTCTCAACCACTGTGCCACCAGGGATGCTGGTCTGGCACCCAAAATGCTTTTAAGGGGATAATAATCCCCAAGCTATAGGTTAGCTCTTTACACTTTTAAGTCTCATTGTACTCCTGCCACCCCATTTCTGGGGTGGCCTTTGAAAAAGGGATTTTTTTAATTCATATAACCAAGAGTCCAAGATGTAGCCTTCAGGCACAGCTGGATCTAGGTGTCCAACTAGTGCTACTTGGAATGCATTCACCATCTCAGCTCTGCTTTCCTCTGTATTATTTCATTCTCAGGCAGGCTTTCCTTGAGCAGTGGCAAGGCTGGTCACCAGCAGCTTATTTTCAATCTGCTTAGCACCACCAGAGGAAGCTGTCTGCCTCTTTTCCAAAATCATCTGTGCCTTTCTGCCTCCTTGGCCCAGCCTTTGTCTCCAGACTGACCGTAAGAATCTCTTGGTAAAGCTGACGTGGACAAAGACAGCTGGTTCCCCCACGCCCTTGGACATCAGTTATCCTTTTAAATTGCTGGGGCTTGCTTTTGGCCCTGTCTGATGGTAACACCCAAATAGGGACATCAAGGCTGCTGGGCCTTGGGGAGGCTAGGCCCATGGTGTGCCTTCACTGCTGGCGAGGTACCTCCAGGGCTGGGAAGCATTCTTTCCAAGTCTGCTATCTTAGCCTCCTTCTTGCATTATCACCTGGATGCTGGGCCAAATGCCCAGCCATCTGAGCAGGAATAGAACAAGTTGTGATTTTAGAGACCCAGTCTATAAACCATCTGCAGGGGGGCAGGAAATAGGAGCTGACTGTTCATGAGACCCTCCTCTGCTTCTCTAGTCCCAGGGAGGTGGGGGCATGTGACATTATGAGGGGTGCCTCTGGGGCCTTGGCCTCTTTCCTTCCTCTTACCAATTCCCACTTTACTGGGAGGTGGGTCATTTGTTCTCTGTGACAAGCAAATGGAAATCAAACCCTTGGAGGAGACCCAGCAAAAGGTGGGGGGCACATAAACACAAAATAATTAATCTTATGGACTTTACTGACCAGATACCCTCTTAGTAAGGGGACACACAGATGAAAGAAAAGCAATCTAGCCTAAGTTTTAGAATCACATAGAACAAGATCTCACTCTACTACTTACTGTGTGACCTCAGGCAAGTTACTTAACCACTCTAAGCCTTAGTTTCCTAATCTGTAAAATGGAGAGCTTAATGCTGTCCTTGTAGGGCTGTTGGAAAGATGAAAGGATATAGTGCAAGCAGGTGCTAAACCCAGAAATGCTCAGCCCAATGACCAGCCCATGGTAAGCACTCACTAAATGGTAACTGCTATTATTATTGTTGTTATTGCCATAAGGAAGACTTTCCAGTTTTCAACCAGCTTGAGCTAAGAGGCACCAAGGGACATGAACCTGGCTCCATCTTCCCTGCGGCATGGGTGTCAGCATCTGAAGTTCTGTGTCTCAGAAACGGGGCCGTACCTTCCGTTCCAGGTGCTTATCCAGGCGGGCCAGAGCTTCCGTCTCTCCTCCTTGCCAAACAGCTGGGCCGAGTCCTTCAGTGGGGAATCCTACACGGGGAGGAGCAGGTCACAGGACTGGAGGTCAGGCCATTTCAGTGACGGCTCGGCAAGTCCTCCCAGGCTGGGCTGCTCTTTGAGCTTCGTGGGAACTGAACCACTGTGTTTCTGGTGCTAGTGGGGCTGAGATAATCCTTAATGGGTCCATGTTTTCTAAGTCACATTGGTTCTCTTTCCACCGTGACCTTTCCTCTCCTTTCTCTCGCCTCCCCCAAGCTTCACTCTGGACAGGTGAACAGTCCTGTACAGCTGGCACTGTCAGGTTAGCTGACTACTCGGTGAGAAAGGTTAACTGTTCAGATCAAAACAATGGATGGTGGGGAGGAAGGGGAACGGGAAGGGGAGAGAGGGTGTAGTCAGTAACCTGAGAGGCCGACATACCCCCTTTCGTCAGAAACAACACTAGTTATGTTGGTATTGAGAAGCCCACTGATGCCAGCACCAGGCTGTGCCTGTATCTGAGAGGGAAAAGTACAAAAATAGAGGCATGAACTAGAAACAGAAGATTACATACATAAATACGAACAGAAAAAAGACTGCAGAAGGACTACTGCAAAATTAAGGCTGTTTTTCTCTGGGTGGTGGGTACTAGTGTTATTTCCATTTTCATGTCTCCGTATTTTCTAAAGTGTCTACAGTAACTGCATTACTTTGACAGAAAAGAAAAAACGGCAAATTCTTTTACAAAAAAGGAGGTGCTGGCATGAGAGGCTTGGGGCAGGAAGTACGCACCCAGCTCCTCCAGGGAGGGCACGCCATAGGTCTCATCGTGGTTCTCCTGGATCTCGGCCCTGCAGCCCTCCATCTGCTGGCTGGTCACAGAGCCCACAGGCTTCTTGGGCAGCTCCATGCGGCTGATGATGGCCTGAAAGCGCTTGTAGGTAAGGGGCGGCTTCTGCCCGTTCAGCTCAATAATCCTGGGAATCCCAAAGCACCCCAGACGTCCGTCACTCACAAGACCCTTCATCTCAGGTCCCTGCCCACCCAGAAAAGAGCCCAGACTTCGAAGGCTTGGAGGGTGGCTTTCCTCATCCGCTCATGGGTCCCACTCCTAAGTGGAAAGGAGGGGACAAGGGGGGCTACATCTCCATTTTACCGAGAGGGAATATGAAGCCTAGATTGCCGGAGCAGGTGCCTGGAGCAAGTCAGGGCCAAAACTGGGGCTCAATTCCAGGTTCCCTGGTGCCGATGTGGAGCCGCCTAAAGACAGAGACTGACCGTATCTCTCTAATCACAGAAAAGTCCCCACTGGCCTTCTTGGTCCTTGGTTTGCCTGTCCAAGCCACAGGGAGTCCCGTGGACCTCCCTCTCTATCCCAGCGTAAGCCTCGAGGAAGTTCTTCGATAAGAGCGGCAAACATGTTCCTTGGTTGAAAAATCATTCCCTTGTTGGGCCCCAATTACTAGAACAGAGAGGTGGAGAACAGCCTGTCCTCCCTAAATCGGAGGCTGGGCCTGGGGTTAATAGTAACAACTAATGCTTCAAGGGTTTTCTTTTTCTTTTTTGCAATTTACAAAAGTATTTTTTCATGAGCAAGGGAAACACAGCGGCACTGAGATAGGAAGAAAAGATACAGGAGAGTTTAGAGGAGAACTGAGGCTGTTTTTATAAGGATGAACTGGGATGGGCTGCAGCTAGACTCCTGGGGCTCTTGTTGGCCAAGAAGCAGCTTACGCAAGCCGGGCTTGCTGGGCGAGTTTATATATCAGTTCCTTTCTCCTCCCTTCCGTTAGTGGAGACAGAAGGTTGGCTGCTGCCCCTGCAGTACCTCACCCCTCCTCCGGCACGTGGCAGGAGGAGGAGCTCCACACCCAGCGCTTCCCTGAGCTGAGCCCAGCTCACATGCAGAGCTGTGTGACCCCCACCACTGGTTGTGGGGAGAGGGACAGGGAGCAGGGCTTGGCAGCAGTGGCAGCAGCAGCAGGAGGGTGACAGCTCTCGCAGGGTAGGGGAGGAGAGGGTTTCCTCCTAGCCCCTCTGAAAGCACAGAGGCCCTGCAGGGATCTCTAGAGCCTCGGGAGCAACATCTAAATGCATGGCCGGGAAACCCAGATAGCCAGGGGAGCCCAGGGAACGCATCTCAGGAACAGAAGTTGTGTCTATGAGGACAGAGATCTGCTGGGAGGGGCGACAGACAGGGCCCACTGAGGTCAGAGGGCAGTTTCTGAGCAGCAGGACAGAAGCGGGAGTGTGTGGGGTGGATGGGACTGGAGCGTGTTAGGAGCAGATCTATGAAGATCCTGAGTGGGGAGCCTCACTGCTTCTGTCCCTTGGGCCTAATAAGCCTCTTTGCACCCAAATCGGGTAAGCTCTTTGAGCTGCTCTACAGGCCCCAACTCTGACCTATTCTCTTCCAGCTTCTAGAAAACGCCATACTTCATGTGCCAGGGGGCCCTATTGCTGAATCTCCCTGAGTTCCACTCAGCAGGGGCCCAAATCACCAACTCCCACAATTGGCAACCTGACCCCTGGGGCCCATCTCTTACTTGTCCAGGTCATAGAGAGTATGAGAGTTCTCAGTCACCACCTCCACACCAGCCTCCTTGGCCATCTTCATGATGGCTGCGTCCCGTTCTTTCCCAAAGGGTTCAGAGTCATATTCAAAGGTCAAGCGGGTCACCCCCCATTCCTGTAGGGAGAGAATCTGTAATGCTCAACACTGTTTGGGGAGAAAGAAGCTGGGCACTCAGCTCTCTCCTGGGAGGGTACAGAGTAAGTCTAGAGACCTGACAGAATGGGCTGCAGAACAAACTAGGGACAATGACTTGAACTGGAAAACCAAAAATCTGAGATCCACAAGGTTTGAGGAGGGCAGGCCTTTGAGGTGAGGCCAGCAGCCTACGACAGTGGAGCCCGAGGCTAGTGGTCTCTGTGGAATCAGGAGAGAGGTGGGAAGCTCTGTGCACTTGCTGTGTCCTTGTGGTAGGAGAACGCAGCAGGAGGATATAAATACATGCTCCCAGGGGAGCCTCCAATCCCAGAAAGGCACTGACTCAATGGTAAAGATGGCGGGGGACAGGATTGCCATATTCCGCCTGCTTGGCAAGCCTTTCCCAGAGCTCCTCAGGGCCCTGAAAACTTCTGGCCTAGTTTTCTTGGCAGACTTGTGCTGTGTGAAGTGTGTTGATGGTTTCCACAGCAACACTCCTGAGGCCAGTAGGAAACACAGCTAATAGGCTCCAGGTCTCAGAGAGCTGGGAAAGGAGGAGCAGCCCTTAGCCCAGAGGTCAGAGAAATCGACCAGAGGGGCCACATATTTAAAAAGAAGGGAATTCTTTTCCAAGTCTTTAGTCATGTCTGGTAGAAGTTTCTAGATTCCCTAGCAAAGCTGGGAGAAAGTGGCCCAGTGAAAAGTTGTACAGAAAACCCACAGAAAGCCCTAGAGCATGCAACTAGCTAGAAGGAAACCACATTCCAACCAAAGTCTCTGGTCATGGCCCCTTAAAACTCTGAATCCCCGGGGCAAATGTCCTGGCCGTGCACAGGCCAGCCTGGTCCTGACTCAGCCCTGATGCATGTGAGTCCTGAGCACATTTTTATCCCTCGTTCAAGGACAGCAGCACTACACACTTACTGAGCACTTACTATGAGCCAAGTACCATGCTTAGCAGTTCATATAGATTACACTGTTAAAGACTCATAACCCTGTGAATAATAATAAAAATATTATTAGATGACACCTTTTCCAAGAAGCCTCCTAGGCCTTCTCCCTCAGTATGATTCTCCTGAACCTTGCCCGTTTTCCATCACAGCAGTTATCATATGGCAGTGAAGCTTCCCATTACTTGCCTGTTTCCTCCATTACAGTGTGAATGCTCACAGCAGAAATCATGCTTATTCTTCATTACCCTAGGACCTAGTATGGGGCCTAGTACACAGTAGAAGCTTAATAACATACAGTGAATGAATGATCTGTATCTCTGGGCTGTTAGCGGGTTGGCCTCTGAGGTGCTGGGAGAGAGGGGACAATGCAGAGGCAGAAGAGAGGCAAATGTGCTTAACGGTGCGGTGGTTAAGAACACAGCCCTGGAGTCAGAGCCTGGGCGCAAATCCTAGACCACCACCCTTAGCTTCCCAAGATACTGTTTCCTCATCTGCAGAATAGGGACAGCAGCGCCCACCTCTGAGGGCCGCTGTGAGGAGTACGTGAATTAATGTATGTGAAGCACTTACCTAGAACAGTGTTTGACTCATGGTCAGCCCTCAATGAATGCTGGCTACTATCAGTACCGTGGCATTTGTGCGGGGACGTAAAGTGAATGATGAAGTGTTTACTAAGCTATGGCCTTGACATTAAGTCTTTGCTCTTGCCTTTTCCCCCAGGAAGAGTAGGGAAGGAAGCTGGGGTGGAGAGAGGCAGAAAAACAACTGTGTGCCACTGAGGATGAGGGGAGAACGTCCTAGAGTCCTCTGTCCATGAGCACTTTCGTCTCTGTTTGGGCCTTAAAAACTGTGTTTTATAAAGGGGTTGGGGGGAAAAGTGGGCTGGCTACCTGGTATAGCAAACAGAGGCCTATATGGTACCTAAATGAAGATTTTATCAATCACTCACAGAGGAAGTAGGGATGTTTCCTCAAAGAGGCTGACTTTTTTTTCCAATAAGCAAAGCAAAGCAAGATGGGGAACGCCCATTGCTCAATAGGAAAGCTCACCCTCAAACTCCTGGCGTAGGATGAGCCCTAATAAATCTTGCTGGCTTGAGCCAAGAAAACATCTAAGGAAGCCAGTGGCATCCGGGGTGGAATAACTTGCCACATCCCATGTCTGGACTGAGATGGGAACTTTCCAACAAGACACTGGATTCACAGAATTTCTCCTTAACGCAGTTTCCATTCTGTTGGCAGCTGACTGGCTGCATTTGCTCCCAACTTCCCTAGCAGCAGTGGTCAGACCGTCCCCGACCATTTCCATGTCCTCAGTCAGAATACTGTCTCGTTCAGTCTGTGGGGAAACCCTGGAGCAGACTCTCACTATCTTCTCTTGGACTTTGCACACTTACCTTGAACAGCCTTGGGAACACGTCAGCCGGCTGTCCCCGGACTACAAACAGGCGGGAGTTCAGTTTCCTTAAACTTGTGTCCAAATCTTCCAGAGACTGAAGTAGGAACCTGCAGAACCCACACAGTCCTTGTTGGTGGTAACACAACAAAGAGTTACTCTTTCCTAACAAAGCAGGGAGAAGCTGGTACATTGTTTATGCCAAACAAGTAGCATGGTTCTACTGCGTTCTGGCTGACGTGTGATATGGTAGAGGATCAGTGCCATCTCCGCTGAAATCCTGCCTTTGTCATTACTAGCTGTGTGACTTTAGGCAGTTACTTAACCTCTTTAGCTTTCCCCCCAACCCCGCCCCTAATCTGTGATATGGAGTTGGTGTTGGTACCTATCTCACAGAATTGTTAAGAAAGCCAAATAATGCACGAAGAACATTTAGCACAGAGCCTGGCATGTAGGAAATCTGCGATACGTGTGAGCTGCTCCTACTCGTGTTGTTCCTCTGTGATTACAGGCAAGTCACTTACCCCCTCTTGGCCTCAGGCCCTGGGGGTAAATATCTTCCCACCACCAGGCGGTTGTGAGAATCAAAAGGGAGGACACACGGGAAAGCCATCTGAAAGACAAGTGCAGTCCCGTGGTATGGAGGCCTGAGGTCCTATTAGCAGAGGAACAAGACTGCAAGAGCCCTGGAAAGTCTCACCTACCCTGGTCCAACAGACTCCCTTGTCTTTCCGCACTCATGCTTTGGGCTGCGCGGATGTCTACCGCCACGGTCCCATGGTCCCACAGCCTGGGCTGAGTCCCCAGTTGCCAGGGTTTCATTTGGCAGGTAGCTCATTCTCCAGGCTTCTCCAGGGCTCTGGCCACCAGGTTTTTGTCCCAAGAGGGAGGAGGCACTCCTCTTAAGATATTCTCCCATGCTTTCGGGGGTGGGAGTTGAGGTGTGGGAGACTCCAGAAACTTAAGAGACCTAGCCTGAGCTGGATCACCATGGGAAAGGGAAAGGAAATTAACACTGCCTGAGAGCCCTCAGTGTTTTATTTATTTACTTCATAGGACCACAAAAATTTATTACCTGTTCAGTTAGGCATAATCACCTTTCTGAGAAATTCCACCAATACATTTTATGATATGTGTTTTATCTTTAAATTAACATTTTAAACAGATTATGTGTTTTATCTTTAACATTTTAAACAGATTAACTCTTCATGTGGTTCAAAATTCAAGTTACAAAAGGGTACACAGTAAAAAGTCTCCTCCTCCTGCTTCCCCAAGGAATTTAATCCATCCCCCTCTCCAGAGACAACTAATGTTATCAATGTCATTATATGCCTGTTATGCTTTTTAAGTGCGTTTTCTTTTGAATTCTCTCAACACATTTTTTTTTTTTTTTTTTTTGCGGTATGCGGGCCTCTCACTGTCGTGGCCTCTCCTGTTGCGGAGCACAGGCTCCGGACGCGCAGGCTCAGCGGCCATGGCTCACGGGCCCAGCCGCTCTGCGGCATGTGGGATCTTCCCGGACCAGGGCATGAACCCGTGTCCCCTGCATCGGCAGGCGGACTCTCAACCACTGCGCCACCAGGGAAGCCCTCTCAACACATTTTGAAGGAAAATACTATCCTGTTTTTATAGATGAGGAAAATGAGATACAGAGAGGAGAATTAATTTGCCAAAGATTACAGTTATTGAGTGACAAAGCTGGGATAACAAACTATCCGACTCTCGGTCAGACTCAAACCATGTTTTCTTCTCTGTGCCGCATTTCTTAAGCCTTTCAGTGGCACATCAAACACTGCTCCAGGGGCTGAGATTCCTGCAGGATCTCATGTGTTTGCGGCAAACACAAACGTGACTCCAGATAATCCACTGACATTCTGCTCTTCTTCCTCAGGAACGATGCCCTGGCAGGTGAGCCGCGTTCATGGACACCTCCTGCTATCTATGCTGGGGTCTCCCACCCAGGCCTGTCAACGACGGGAATCACCGGATTTTATTTTGAGCACAACGAAACCCGGTGGTTCCTATGCAGCACATCACGTTCCCTTGACTATGGGAGGCTTACAGAAGCAGCGACTGTTCCCAGGCTGCCAACTGGAACCAGTCCCTGCTGCCACCTCTGACGTCGACAACCTGACACTGCCAGGCGGGGAATGCCACAGACCCACATTCCAGCACGAGCTGAGTCCTGGGCTCAGCCCGAAGCATCAGGCTAGCTCAGGAGCAGGCAGAGACTCCCCAAGGGGTTGCGATGGGAGACTGACAGGCTGAATGCTGCTTTATGCAAAGCCAAAGCTCCACCTCTGCGAATTCCTGTTTCTGAAACACTGTCACCCTCAGAAAAGGAAAGCTGAGACAGAGTGACGCACTTGCACTTGCTCTGGCCTCCTCCCAGGCCTCACCCTCTTCTCAGGAGGAAAAGACGAGAGACCAGTGTAAACTGCCTCTGTGCCACTTGAAACCTGGGCCCTGCCAGGCAGAATGCCTAGGGATAACTGGTGACTTAGATTCTGCAAGCCCAGGACAGAGGGTCCTGCGGCTCCCAGGAATGTCCCTGCCATGCACTTTGGGGGTCTCAGCCTTCATAGTCCACCACGCTGCCCAGGACTTTGATTTGAAGCTACAAATAGGACTGGCATGCACATGAAAGCTAGGTTCCAGCTGCCTTCTGTAGACTTTATTTCTGGACCTCATTTATTAAAAGGAGAGATTCCTTGCAGCATCTCTGTAGTACAGATAACCTTGTGAGAACCCTTTTCTTCTTTGACAAGAGAAGTCTATAGCCGAGGCAGTGAGCGGAAGGCACGACTCTGGACTCAGCAACCAAAGGATAATAACAGTAACAGCAACAACTAATATTTAATGAGCATTTACAATGAACCAAGTACTATCCTACTTGTTTTACATATATCACCTCCTTTAATTCTCATTTTACAGATGAGGGAAACTCAGGTACAGAGAGATTAAGTAATTTGCGTAACATCATTCACTTAACAGGTGGCCAGAATTCAAACCCGGACAGTGTGGTTTGGCGTCTTTATTCTTAACCACCAGGCTCCACTGCCTCTCAACCAGGACTTACCCCCTGAGCACCGAGGCTGTGCTGCCAGGGACTCAGCCATCAGAGAGCACCACAGCTCTACTCGTAGGCCAACACCTTTGCTACCAAATCCTTGCTCCTCCGGGGATCAACAGCTGTGAATCACCCAGAAGCTTGCTTAAATGCAGGATCTCAGGCTCCATCCCAGACCTCCAGAAACCGAATCCGCATTTTAGCAAGATCCCCTGGTGACTCCTTTGCACATCAAAGGTTCAGAAGCACTGTCCCAGAAAACTGAATTTTACTTCTAGCTTCTATTTACAAGTTGCCTTTCTTTGCTTCTAGTTTGTTTTCACTGAACTTCCTCTCTTTGAGAGCCTGGTTTCTGCCTCCCCTTTGGCCCTCTAGAAATGCTGTTACTTACTTCCAACTCCCCCGCTCCCCAGTCAAGCCCTGCAGGGCTCCTCCAGGAAGGGAGGCCTCAGGATGGCCCCCAGGAGCCCCAGCCTCCAGGCAGACAGAGAAAGAGTAGCCACCGCTAGGGCACCACCTGTGAGGACTGCCAAGAAGGAACAGGGGGCAGCGGAGCAGTGCTTGCCCTGGGCAAAAGCTCACTGGGGCCAGCGGGCGCATTCTTTCACCAGAGAGACCCTTGGGCCTTTGTGCTCCCCTAGAGCCCTCGTCTCCACATGGCCAGTTTCTCTTTACTCCAATGAGGGGGGACTCTAAAGAAAACTGGCCTGGGCATTGGAGGTGGCAGTGTTCGGGCAGGCAGCTAACCCTTGGCAGCTCCAAGCTGAGCTCACATGGCTGAAATTCAGAGCGCACCGTCCTGGGTGAGAGTTCAAGCTCACCCTTTGGATTAGACAACATGTGCAGCTTACTTGCATTATGCAAGTGCTCTGGAGCCAGAAGCAGACAGAACTGGAAGAAATCAAATTGGGATTTCAAAAAATACTAAAAGGACTCAGTAATTCAGGGACTCCACGGAACTAGCCCTTTAAAATAAAAGACACGTAGATCTTTCAGGGAAGGACTTCTCGAGAGAAGGCAGATTCTGTGTTGAGAAATATTTTGCTTGTTATTAATAGGAAGAGGGAAAATGATAGTGAACTCTCTTTTTGGGTCTAGATCGCCCTTGACCAAGTTCCTCTGCTTCAAGCCAAGGTTAACTGTAATGATGATATCATTGGCCAGCCCAGACTGGCTACATAGGCTATTAATATAAATTAATTTCTCCTAAGTAATTAAGAGCGCTTTAAGCCCCATGGAAAAGGATAACCCAAACCCACAATCCATAGCAGGGATTGATCTCTACGTATCACTTGGCTAAAACTATGTTTATTCTTTCCTAATTTCAAAGAGAAAGATGAATGTGAAAGTTTTCATTCCTTTTAGGCAAATGGAAACATTTCCTCAGCAGCAGAACAATACAGTGACTCTTGGGTACCAGTGTGAACAACTCAGAGAAACTCAAATTTCCCTGCCTGTAGACCTTCTTGCTGACCAAGTTCCAGGGAAGAACCACCCAACTTGGACAGTCCACCAGTGTTTAGCTCCCGGCGTTGGGAAGAGAGACACACTTGTTCTCACCAGGCATGCTGGGGAGTTCCCAGGTCATCTCATTCACTAGTTCTGAGTGATTTGGGCTGATATTTTATTTCTACCAACTTCTTCTGCCCCCAAGTTCCTGAATACAGGTGTAGCACAGAGCCAAGGAGAAAATGACATAAATAAAGGGTGAGGTGAATTGTTGCCAACACCCATCTGGGTTGCAGTAGGGAGAGAAAGGTAATGAAAAACTGCAAGGGCCATTTTTAAATCTAGAAGGGGCTCACATCCCCTTCTTTTTTTTTATGGTTCTCACTACAGTACTTCCTTCTAGACGCAGTAAATTTGGGGAAGGTGGGGCTGGGGAAAACGGCAAAGGGTTTAGCTAACTAGTGCTTGGCAGAAAAAAGTCCTGAGGCTCAAATGCTACAATTAGCCTATAAACGTCCCACTACCACCAAGGCAAGGAGTATGCAAGCCCTTCCCCTATGCTAATAAATGTACATGTTCTTGGTTGCCTTTCTCTGTCCACTTTTACACTTAGGAAGGGCCATTCATGGTTATTTTAATCTGATTTATCTGCTGAAAAACGCTGTGTGGGAGTCAGTGTAGGAAGTGCAGGAGGATAACAGAGATACAGATTTTGGTTCCCCCCACCTCTTGCAGATGGCCCAGGGCCCACTCTTCTGAGGGAGGCTTCTCAGAGGCAGCAACTGAAATATTTACAGAGCTAGAATGTTACGCTGCAGCACAATTCTCCCAGGTCACTTCCAGATCCAGAAACAGCCACTGGAAGATTACACATATTGTAGTTACACAGAGGTACAGCTGGCTCCATCACTCCCCCAACACCCAACCGAGTGCCTAAAACAGCCTGCAGTTCTGCCCTCGCTCTGAACCTGGGAGCAAAGAATATGGCGGGGGTGGTACGAATGTGTCTATGCCCAGCTCCAGGAGCAGTTATCGTATTTGATCTGTTTTGTGTGATTTCACCTCTTTCTTGTGATGCCAAAACAAATCAGACTTCTTGCCAATGCACTGCAATACATATCCCAAGCTGTCGGGCTCAGGTCTGGGGTTCTCTAGCCCAGTGCTTCTCTGGCTTTGCTGCACACCACACCTTTAAAGACCCTAATGCCCAGACCATAACCCAGAACAATAAAATCAGAATTGGGAGAGAAGGGGGCCCAGACATCTTTCAAAGATCCTTAAATGATTCCCATGTGCAGCAAGGTTAAGAACCACTGCTCTAGTCTGTCCCCCTACTTTATTTACTTCATGGCATTAGTTCTACTAAATTAAGGTTGTTTACTTGTCTTGGGCCATGCAAATGTAGGTTCCAGGAGCTCTGGACACCACATCTGCTTGTTCACTGCTATTTCCCTAGCAGCACCTAGCAGTGTGCCTGGCAGATATTAGGCACTCATTAAATAATTGCTCAGTTAACATCTGCATTCCTACACAGTCTCTGACTTCAGGATTTGACACAGGCATCTGAACTGCCACATTCCTTTTCTCTCTCACTCACTCAAAAGCACAATCACAAGAGGGTGACCCACAAAACTCCTAGTTTCTAGCGAATCTGAGTTTAATCAGCAACAGAGTTTTTGTTGTTGATCTGTAATTTCCACTACCACAAAGGAGTAGGTAGTCCATGCAATGTCCTCCAAAACCCCCAAAAAGGAGAAACTCCGTGACAACGCAGCAAGCAAGCAGTCTGGATTCTATTACCTCTGCTCTGACTGGCACACTGCCACTGGGAGAGGGGCAAAGTCTCAGGCTTAGTCCATGCTAGGGATGGCCGGTCATTTGAGGATGTTTGTCAAACCCAACCTCCTATCTATAGAAACTGAAGCAGAGGCAGAGCAATACAGCAGCTGAAAATTGTGTGGGCAGGCTCTCCACAGGACTATCTTTAGTTGTTCTCTCAATATAAATGGGTCAGGAGGGGGGCACTTAATAGATCCACTGCTAGGGGCATTCACTCTCCTGGCAGGGCACACACACCTTGGTGAGGAAAGAATGGTGGAGAGCCAGCATATCCTGGGAATAACCCTGCCTCTCGAGCAACAAGGTCACAAGCAAACATGCTCCAAAACGATGCAAACAAACCAAAGGACTACCGAGGGGCGTGTTAAAGAGAGATGGGGACACAAGGTCTCAGAACTCCTTGGTTTTAAACACTCGTTAAAGAGAAAACCCATCAACTGCCTATCTGTTAATCTTCTCCCATGATCCTGTCCACTCCATCTCCTGGGAATCATCAAAGAGGGACCCTTGATATCACAGCTTTCCTGTTCCCTAATCTTAGTACATCAGTTGATAAACATCTAATCTATAATGGCTCAACCGTCCTTTAAAAACAATCTCATGAGAAGAGGAGGAAGGGACACTTTGGTTCCTTTTTTTTTTTTTTTTTTTTTCCTCTAGCAAGCCCATAGCTGCTGAGGGAATTCTCCAAAATGGATTAAGTACTGCTCTCTGCTCTCCAGCTCCGGACACAAAGTGCCTCTAAGTGAACATGCCCTTGAGGCCTTTATCTATAATGAAGGGGAGACGGCACTTGCCCTATCTAACGCTAAGCCAGGGTCTCTAGACGCCTCCAGAAACAGAATGATCTTGGTGGAGGGAAGGCAGGATGGTTGAAAAAATGGATTCAGACAAACCACAGGCTTACAGATGACCTTCAGGAGCACAGCAATGCGCTCTTTACTTGAAGAATGCAGGCATCTGCCGTGCTATCAATTCAGAAACCTATCCCTGCCCTCACACCACAATAGTTCCTGTCCTCCCCCTTCCCCCGCCCCCAGTACACCCCTAAGAGCCTTAGACAAGGAGTCCCTGTTCTGCCTCTCACTGGCTGCAACTCCTTGAGCACGTCAACTTTGTGCCTCTAGGGCTCAAGAGTCTCATCTGTACAATGGGGATCATGATCTGTCCCACAGGAATGTCGTGAGGACCAAAGAGGGTAACACGCAGTGCGAGCGCGCGGTGTCAGAAGCTGAGCCCTGGTCCACCCAGGCTATTACTACGGGGACTAATTGCTTCCCTCTTCCCTACTTCTCCCCTCTGGAGACTCGGCTCCGTCCCCCTGCCCCACCTCCTTCAGGCCGGGGTCTTTCGGCAGAGGGGACTGGGGCCAGAGCCTCCCTTTCCGAGGATGGGTGCCCCAGAGGCAAGGCTGCGTCCCCCGGGCCCGCGAACCCTCCCCGGGCCCCCTCACCTCCATCGGTTGATCCCGACTGAGGAGGAGGCCGCGAACCAAGGGTCGAGGATGTAAACGCAGCGCACACAGTGCGCCCCGCGCACGGCCGCCTGCAGCGCCGGGTTATCATGGAGCCGCAGCCCCTTGCGGAACCAGTGCACTGAGGAGGCGCCTTCCGCGCGGGCCGCCGGCGCCGGGGCCGCCACTGCCGAGGTTGCCACAGCCGCCGCCATCACCGCCCTGACTGCTCTGGCCACCGCTGCTCCGCCCCCATAGACACCGCGGGCTCCGCCCCCAGCCCGCCCAGTGACCTATGACACTTCCGTTCCTCTCTGGGTCCCCGCCCCCGGGACCTGGATCCCATCTTCTATTGGCTGGGCGCCTCTCGCCCGGCGATTGGCTCTGAGGCGCCCAGTCTGACCCCGTCCCCTCACGTTCCCACCATGTGTGGGCTCGCTGGGGAGGAGCCGGAGGGCTAGGCGGGTGACGCAGGCTGGCGCTCCCCAGAGAGGTCTGGGCTTGGACCGAGTCCGGAGGTACTGTGGATCCCAGGCTTGCCGCTGGAAGCTGTGTAGGCTGGCGGGGTTGCTGTGACTCCAGAAAGTGAATTACACGACGAACAACCGGCCGTCCTACATATTCATCGTCATCAATATCATCATCATCTACCTCACTCTATATACATCATTAAAACATTCTACTGCAGCCGCCATTTATTGAGTGCATTATATATGCCAAGCAACATGATAATACCCTTACATTGACTGTGCCATTTACTACTCAGTTCAGCCCAGTTGCATTCATTCAACGAACCCTAGTGAAAGAGCTGTTCTTATTCTCATTTTACGGACAAAAAAAACTGAGGCTGCCGCAGGGTGAGTGACTTGCTCAGTATAACGCTAATAAAAGGATTCTACCCCGATTATTGTGAATCCGAAGCTTCTGCTTTTACCTACAAAGCTATACTTGCGTCTGCGGTGAGCAACGTGGCATTTACAAGCGGTAGAGTTCAAAGAGTGGGGAGAAGTGCCCTGATGTGCAGCAGTAGAAGGTTTGGGAGTAGGGGCTGGAAATGTAGAGGACGTGGGTTGAGATAGTAATTATGCCATCAGATGAGTTTTGCTTTTACTTCTATGTTGAGTAGACTCAGTGGTACCACTGTATGCAAAGCACTGAACTGGAGTCTGTGTGGGATTCAGAGATGTGGAGGACACTCCCCATTCCTCCCAGGGGAGCCAGGTGGCGCCCTCTTCTCCTTCTGGAGTCTAGCACAGGGCTTGCTGATTGACAGAATGAGTGAATGACAGGATGTCTTCTCCACAGTGAAGTGTTGATGATGGACTAAGCTACCCTAGTCAGACTGGAGCTCTGGGGGTTATCAAATGAAGAGTCTATCTCAGTTTGTCCCTAGGTTGTGCCCATGCTCAGAACCCTTCCTGAACTTGGGAATGAGCAGTGAGGAATTTAGCAATATAGCTAGCAATTTAGTGGTGTTGATTGGCACAACTCTTAAACCAGTGCTGTTGCAATCCTAGGGTCTCTCATTGCCAGGGCTTTGTACAAACTGTTCCCTCAAACCTGGATCACAGGCCACACTCCACCCCCTTTCTGACTCCACTTTGTCCTGTGTCACTGCTCAGTGTAGATATCACTTGCCATCTGGTCCCAGCCTACCTAGTGACCCATCTCGTTCTGTGCTTCTTATCACTGGCCTTAGTACAGGGTACGGGAATTTCTTACTTGTCTGTCTGCCTCATTAGCCTATAAATTACTGGAGGGCAAGGAATGTGGCTCACTTACAGCTGTATTTCCAGGGTCTAGCTCAGTGTTTGGCACTTTATGCTTGAGGATTATTTAGTAAAAGTTGGACAGGGACTAGAATCTCAGGTTGCCAGGAACTTTAATGGTCTATCCCAGTCTGGACCCTGTCGTCATTTTTGAATCCCCTCTCCAAATGCTTGCTGAACGAAGAGATGCCACCTCTCATTACTTTTCTTTTTTTAAAAAACATTTATTTATTTAAATTGAGGTATAGTTGATCATTTCTTTTGAGATTTTGTGTTCCTCTCTCCTACCCCCCATTTTTTAAAAAATAAATTTATTTATTTATTTGTTTGTTTTTTTTGGCTGTGTTGGGTCTTTGTTGCTGTGCAAGGGCTTTCTCTAGTTGCGGTGCGCGGGCTTCTCATTGCGGTGGCTTCTCCTTGTTGCGGAGCACAGGCTCTCGGCACACGGGCTGCTGTAGTTGTGGCACGTGGCTGCAGCAGTTGTGGCACGCGGGCTCAGTAGTTGTGGCACGCAGGCTCAGTAGTTGTGGCTCGTGGGCTCTAGAGAGCAGGCTCAGTAGTTGTGGCACACAGGCTTTGTTGCTCCGCGGCAGGTGGATCTTCCCAGACCAGGGCTCGAACCCATGTCCCCTGCATTGGCAAGTGGATTCTTAACCACTGCGCCACCATGGAAGTCCCCTTCTCCCCTTTTTTCTCCACAAGGTTGATGCTCTACTAGGAATGGAACAGAGAGTGGAAGGAGATCGTTCTTCCCTATAGCCTCAAAGATGGGTATTCTTCTCTTTTTCTCCTCTGAACTCCCACGATGCTTTCTCTATAGACCATGAGCTACATGAGGGCAGGGACTGTGTTTATCTTGCTCATCAGTGTATTCCCAGAACCTGGTTTGGTACCTGACATGTAGTAGGTGCTCAATAAATAGTTGCTGAGTGATTGTCATTTATCTCTTTCTATTTTTTTTGGTTGACATGTCTTGCAAGTTTATTTTAAACTATAGGTTCCTCTTCGTTCTCTCTTTTTTTCTCTTGGCAATTTATTTGTTGAGGAAATAGGGTCATTTTCCCTGCAGAGAGCCCCACATTCTGGGTTGTTCTCATTCATTGCGTCTCTGAGAATCATTTAACATACCAATCTGTAATCCTATACTTCCTGTTAATTGGGAGTTAGCTCCAGAGCTTCATAAGAATTCAGGATTTTTTTTTTTTTGGACAAGGATACCTTACAAATGAACTTTCATTGGGGAGCAGACACAAGATACCAACTTGTTTCTTTTCTTTTTTTTTTTTTTTGTGGTACGCGGGCCTCTCACTGTCGTGGCCTCTCCCGTTGCGGAGCAGAGGCTCCGGACGCGCAGGTTCAGCGGCCATGGCTCACGGGCCCAGCCGCTCCGCGGCATGTGGGATCTTCCCGGACCGGGGCACGAACCCGTGTCCGCTGCATCGGCAGGCGGACTCTCAACCACTGCGCTACCAGGGAAGCCCGATTTAGGCTCTTTATGTTGGGTTTTCTAGCATCCAGACTTATAAAGTCACCCAAAGAAAAAGAACAAAATGAGGAGGAATTGATGCCAAGAACCCCAGGTCAAGGAAAGCAAAGAAACACAGGCAGGGAAAACCCTCATTGCCTGGGAGCAGGAGACAGACCAGCTCAGCAGGAGAAATGACCTTAACACTGGCCACTAGGGCCCCGAACAACGTACTGAAAACTACAGGCGAGAGGCGTGTACAGAAACTGCGTCGCCTTCCCTGTGGAAGAACAGTGAAAGCACTGTCTGGGGCAGGGGTTCTGCCTGTCACTGCCCATCTGCAGGCTAAAGGCTTCATGCTCTCTCACCTTTCTCCCCCAATGCCATCACCTCTTTGCATGCTAGAATGCATTTTAAAAATATTAGACTCGTTGAATTGTATGCTTCGAACGAGTAAATGCGTTGGTGTGTGAATTATAGCTCAATAAAAGACGTTTAAAAAAATTTATTAAGAGCCTTCTCTGCAATAGCCTCTTTACCAGTACTGAGGATTCAGTCGTGAGCAAGAGAGTCCCCATTCCTGCTGTCAAGTACTTTACAGTCCAGTGGCGGAGACAGTGCTATGGAGGAAATGCCCAGGGGTGGGATCTTATTGCCATAGCTAATGTCTGTGAAGCACTTACCGTGTGCCAGGGACCTGCTCAACTCGTCTGATCCCCATGACAATCTGTGAGATACATCATTTTCTTGTCACTATTTCGCAGGTGAGGAAACCAAGGCACAGAAAGGTTAAGGAACCCATGCAAGGTTGCACAGCTAGTCGGTGGCAGAGCTGGAATTTAAATCCAGGCAGTCTGGCTCTAGGGTCCAAGTTGGGTGAATAAAGGAGGGCTTCTCTGAGGAATTGGTGTTGTCCAGGTATTCACAGTTGCCCCCTTCTTACCATCTGCTCTGTCTTGACCAAACTTTAGTCAGGCTTCTCCCTTTCCTACAGGCCCCTGGACTCTGCTTGCCCCAAGCCTGAGCAAGCACCGAAAAATAGAATGTGCCTCCCCTTATCAGCTTTTCCTGGGAACTGGCTGACTAAAGCCAGATGTTTTTCCTATCAGATCCCATTTGTCACTTCCCATTGCTTGTCTGTCTCCCCTCCATAGATTCTGCTTGCCTCCTCCTTTATCCTAAAAGAGAACAACCTTTCTCTTCTTGATTTTGAGATGCTCAAAGATTTCTGAGACTGGTGTGTTCTCTCTATTGCAGTAGCCTTTCTTTCTAATGAACGTGTCTCCCTATCTACGTCCAGATTTGTTTTTATTGGACAATGTTTGTGCTGAGATCTGAGGGGCTAGCAAGTGCAACTATGTGGAGAAGGGAAAAACACTGCTGTGGGTAAAGAAAACAGCATGTACAAAGGTCCTGAGGTGGGTAGGAGCATTAAGCACTAGAAGAATTAAAGACTAGATGCTAAATGAAATGAACCCCAGGTCAAGCACCCAGGTTCCCTCTATCCTTCCGCTCATCTGTCCTCTGGTGTTGGCTCCTTCCCTCAAGGTGGCAAAATGGCTACAGCAGCTCCACCCACCTACAGAATGCTTCCTTTGTAAGAGAGAGGAAAGTCTTTAGGGAAGCACCCCGTCAGACCTCTCCTCAGGTCTCATTGGCCAGGATTGCACACATGGCCTTGCCCAGGCCAATCTGATATGATTTAGACCGATCACAATTCACTCCTGGGGTTTGGATGGAGCTGGCCTCAGGGAAGCAAGAGTTCACCTGACACTTGAACAAAATGGGGGCTCTTTGGTCCAGAAGAGGGGGTTATTGGTGAACAACCAGCAGTGGCTGCCATTTGCACCTTCTATTAACATGATTAAAAGCCCTGAGGAATTTTTGGAGGAGGTTGATGGGATAGCATTCACTCTTTCACCCTCTCAAAATAAACTGAGAAGCCATATGCAAATATTCCTTACAATAATAGAAAGCTTTGTTATTATGCTGCTATGTTAACTATTCTTAGTATTTGCAGTAGCAAAATCGATCACAGAAGCCCCCCAGGTCCTCTCCTGCATCCCTGCGCATTTCAAGGACAGTGTGAAGAGGGGCAGTAAAGCTTTTCACACACTCTAAGGGCCTGCAAATGTTGTTTCTACTCATTCCTGCTGGAAAATGGTGGAAACAGCCAGAGTGACCCCCTTCAGGGAGCTTCTCTTCTGGGGAGATGGCAAAAGAAGGGTGCTTTAGCTGGCAAAGCCAAGAGTGACAATCCCATCAGCTCTGGTTCATAGAGGTGCTGCCACCTTTGCCCCCCGGTTCTGTGTCCTAGTCAACCTCTCGCAGATGTGATGAGGCTGCCAAATAAGTTATATTCTAAGAAAAAGGGCGTGAAATGGTGGCCCAAGGCTGAATCTGGTCCGTGTGTGTGTGCCACACAGCCCACACAGTACTTTATAAATCCGAGTCACTGTTTAAAAGAAATCAGGAGATTGCACTTAAAGATTCAGATTTCCAGCTTCTCTTGCAAAAGTAGAAGTTCTGGCAATATAGGCCCAAGTGGCAAAGATGAAAAGAACTCAGTCGTGCCTCCCCTGTTTGGAACTGTCCATTTCACCACAGCTCCCATCCAGCTCACCTTCCTCATTTGCGTTACTGGTGGTCCCCATTGCTGTCTTTATATCAGGAGTTCACTCCCGCGATAAATAAGTGTTCACCTTCCCTGTGATTGCAGCGGGAGGGAGGGAGCAGAGAAGGCAGATGAAGGCGGCAGGGATGGATGCAGCAACAGAGCCCTGGCATCTCCAGCTCCTGCCAGGGCAGATCCTTCCCACCCAGCGGGCTGGAAGGCTGCTCTGGGCAGGCCTCAGAGCTGAATCCACAGGGCCCGTGTGGCAGAGGGGACAGAGTCCTACCGTTTTTTCTGCCGTGAGCTTCCATCTAAGAATCACAGCTGCTGTTTATGTAGCAGATAGCGTGCTAAGCATGCAACACGCATTATCTCATCCAGTCACTGCACTGCCCTCTGGTGTAGGAACTATCATCATCCTCTCTCTACATATCAGGCAACTGAGGCTCAGAGACATCAAGTCATCTGCCTATGGCCACACAGCTAGGAAGTGGCCAGGAAACTGAGTCTGCAGAAATGTCATCTGACTCACGCAAAGACGCCCAGCCAGCACATGGCGGAGCTGGGATTCCAACTAAGGTCCAATTGCCTAGAAGTTGAAAACTGGTGGCCAGAGGGGCAAACTAGTTTTGGAAATTAGGAATTTGGGGCCTTCTGCTGGGTTCACTGGCCCCCAGTTTGCTATAGGCTCCACTAATCCCTGTTGACTCACACCCTGGCCTCTCCCCTTGCCTGTTATTTGCCTGGTCTCTGGAGAAGGTGAGAACCTTCATGTTCCTTTTATGCCCCCTCACCTTCCCACAGAGTCCGACTCAAGTGAATGTGAGCTCTTGGTCCCAGGACAGAGCTGGAGGTCTGTGTTTGTCTCTGTTGACCCCATCCCACCAGGTTTCATGGGAGTTGAAAGCTGAGATCGATGAGATACGGTTTGGGTTTGGGTTCAGCTCCATGACCATGATGCTGTTCCACAGCCCAAGTTCTGTTGGATAGATTGAGTCGGCTTCAGGATCCACTGGTTCACTGGGGTGGTGGTTGAATTGATTTTTACTGTTTTAAGTCATTTCTTTCTATCTGAGATTCAGGGCAAAGTGATCCTGCTTTAAATCAGGGTTATTAAAGGGGGTTTAGGATTACCTGAGATGAAGGTGTAAAGAGACTAGCTCAGGCCCTGCATATAGCGGGCACTCACTAAGGACCAGGGGAAGGAAAAATGAGGTAAGGCAGGGACCCTGTGCATAGTGACCTGGGGAGGAAGCAGAGAGAGGCTCGCTAGCTGGATGGAAAATCATATAAGCCTTCTGGGGCTACAGAGCCGCCTGGAAGCCGGACTGCAGGACTGATAGAAATGCAGACACCCCCAACGAGCCCCACCCTCACACCACAGGCTCCTTCCACCTGGCTGGGGCTCACCTGAGGCTATTTCCTCCTCCCAAGCCAGCCTGTACCTGGACAGAAAGCTGATGGGGAGTGGCAGTTGTAGAAATAAACAAAGCTCACCCGAATGAGAACAAACAGGCTATTATTTGGAGCCTGCTATGGCGGGGGAGTCAGCCACCATCACTTCTAATGTGGCAAAGATTTGAAGGCAGGCAGAGGAATGGGAAAGCTTCACAGTGAGCAAAGGGAAGGCTTCAGGAGGCTGTTGAACTGATGGGGAAGCTGGAGGTGGGCTAACTACAAGGGGGCCAGGGCGCCTTATGTGACTGGTTGGTCCTTAGCTGGAAGTAGGGGGTGCGGGCCAAAATAGGGAAACAGGCAGTCATTCCCCAGATCCTGACTGTCCTGGGCTCACGTCTGTGGAGATATTGGTTTGGGTTCCAGAGCTGATTGCTGCCGAAGCTGTGGGTCAGAGTTCTGTTGTCATATATGGCTTGGCCAATGTCCATTTGTATGTTCAGTCTCACTGTGCAGAGAGGGAACCTAGCTCTGTGATTTGGGTCACGTTGCTAATTTCTCTGTGTCTTGGTTCCCTCACCTCATCTGTGAAAGGGGGATGTTAATAGTACCCGGGTCAAGTGCTTAGAATAGCACCTGGCATGGGGTGAGTATCTAACAATTGCTAGCAATAATAATAGTCATGGTGATTATTATTATTTCTAAAAATGATGATGATGATGGTGCTTAGTAGAAAGGGCACTGGCCTGGGAGGAGGGGTCTGGGCTCTATCGCACTGCGGCCTTGGTCAAGCCTGTCATGCATTCTGAGCCGCAGGCTTCTCTGTGGAATCTGGGGCTGGACTCTGATTTCCCAACTCATTCCTGGCTCTCATGTTATAAATTCCCCACCTGTGCTCAACAGGTGCCGGACATCCTGCTGTCGTCCCCACGCTACTAACCACTCCTCCCTGCCCCACACCACCCATAGCCTTCCTTCACCTAAGCTCCCAGCACACCTGGACCAGGTGCTTCAGTGCAGCTGGCTCTGCTGTCCCATTTCAGCTGGTTTCAGGTCCTAAATTTAGCCCTTTCACAGGAGCCAAGGTTTGGGGGGTGGGGGGATGGGCTGGGCGAGGGCTGCATCTGGTGAGGCAGCTGTGGGAAGCAAATCAGACAGGGGGGCCAGCAGGGCTGAGTACCACACTGTTTTGTCATTGGTGTCCCGGACTAGTCCTTTGACCCTTTGGGGCCTCAGTTTTCTCATCTAGTAACTAAATTTCATGTATGTTGACTCCTTAAATCAACATATTGTCTCTTAATTAGAACAACTTTCTTTTCTTTTATATGAGGAAAAGGATCAGAGAGGTTAAGTGATTTACCTAATTCATTCTCCTCACAGCAGCTAGAAGGAACTTTTTAAGCTATAAACCAGTCATGGCACTCCCAGTGGCTTCCCCAGGCACTGAGAATAAATCTAACCTCCTTGCTGTGGTCAGTAGGGTGCTCCCCGGCTGGAACTTGGTCTCTGACCTCCTCTTTTTCCACCCCATGGTGAGTGGAACCAAAAGGAGCCAGTGTTTCCAAGTAATGTCAGAAAGTTGCCAAGTCTGTCTCTTCCTCCTTTCCTATTCCTGGGATTTTTTTTTTTCTTTTTTTTTTGCGGTACGCGGGCCTCTCACTGTCGTGGCCTCTCCCGTCGTGGAGCATAGGCTCCGGACGCGCAGGCTCAGCGGCCATGGCTCACGGGCCCAGCCGCTCCGCGGCATGTGGGATCCTCCCGGACCGGGGCATGAACCTGCGTCCCCTGCATCAGCAGGCGGACTCTCAACCACTGCGCCACCAGGGAAGCCCCGGGATTTTTTTTTAATACAAATTTATTTATTTTTATTTTTGGCTGCATTGGGTCTTTGTTGCTGCACACAGGCTTTAGCTGTGGTGAGCGGGGGCTACTCTTCGTTGTGGTGCGTGGGCTTCTCATTGTGGTGGCTTCTCTTGTTGTGAACCACGGGCTCTAGGCACGTGGGCTCAGTAGTTGTGGTTCGCGGGCTCTAGAGCGCAGGCTCAGTGGTTGTTGTGCACAGGCTTAGTTGCTCTGTGGCATGTGAGATCTTCCCGGACCAGGGATCGAACCTGTGTCCCCTGCATTGGCAGGCAGATTCTTAACCACTGTGCCACCAGGGAAGTCCTTATTCCTGGGATTTTTGTCCCCTGGGAATAGCTGGTTCCCCAACTCTGCTCCTACCCACCTGGACTTCTCTCTGGTTCTGGACCACACCCAACTCTTCCTTCCTCAGGGCCTTTGCATGGGCTGTAACCTCTGCCTGGGATGCCCTTTCTTTAGCTCTTCCTATGGCTGGCTGCTTCCCATCATTTGGGTCTGAGGTTAAATGTGCTCAGGGAGAGGACTTCTCTGATTCTTTTGTCTAGAGAAGGGTCCCCTCTGATATTCTCCATTTTGGCTTTTTTGTTTTCTTCATTGTCCTCAACATGCTGTATTTGTTTACTTGTTTTTAGTGTCTTGTCCACTATTTGTCTCCCTAGTGCCTGATGCATAGTAATACTCCAAGAGGTTGTTGTTTGTTGATGTTGGTAAGAACAATAGCTCACTGCATTTCCAGAATGGTGCTGAGCATTAATTCACAATCATTTTGTGTGGCAGGAGGGACAAGGGTTATCCCCATATCTCAGATAGGAAAAGTGAGGCCTGGAAATGTTAGGGGACTTGCCTGAGGCCCCCCAGCTTCTAAGAAGTGGAACCCAGGTCTCCTGACTCCTGGTCAAGTGCTCTTCAAAAACAGAAGTGAAGGGTTTCCCTGGTGGCGCAGTGGTTGAGAGTCCGCCTACTGATGCAGGGGACACGGGTTCGTGCCCCGGTCCGGAAAGATCCCACATGCTGCGGAGCGGCTGGGCCCGTGAGCCACGGCCGCTGAGCCTGCGCGTCCGGAGCCTGTGCTCCGCGACGGGAGAGGCCACAACAGTGAGAAGCCCGCGTACTGGAAAAATAAAAAAAACAAAAACAGAAGTGAAGAGCGACGCGTTCTGAAGCAGAGGTGTGTTGCAGGTTGGCCCAGCTCACTGTTCCTAAATTCTCCATCTTCACCCACCAATTTTTTTTTTGCTGGGCAGGCTGACTTCCACATCCCTGTCTTTTGTACCAGGCTTTTTTTTTTATTGTTTGTTGTTTGGGGCAAGTTAAAATATATTTTCTGAGTTTTTTTTTTTTAGTTGTATCCACCCTATTTCAGGTTATCTTTGTTGATGTCAGATGTGTATATGACGTTTATATGGTTCTTTTTAACCCTTCCTGGCTTTTTATTTTAGAGGAAACTTTGAAGAGAAACGCCTTCTTGATAGATACATTTTTTCTTTAGCAACTTGTTATCACTGGAATCAAAGGGAGAAAGTGATCTCTTTTTCCATTGGTTGTATTTGTATGTCACGAACAAAAGACAATTTGTTCAAAAAAAAGGGACAAGAGAGAAGGGGAACAGTGGGTTTGCAGGGGAAGGAGCACCTCTTCTGCTGTTTGCAGGGGAAACATTCCTGGAGGCGGTCTTGGCTCCTTTAAATACCATAGAGATGAGCTGGGGGCGATGGTGCTGACTGTGGGAGAGGCTGGGATGCTGGCACTGCGCATCTTTGTGCTTTTCTGCGTGGGGGTCTTGCACAGTAGGCTGTTCAGTTGTGTCCTGAGAGTTAAGGCTGCCTGAATTTTTTTCAAACTATTTAGGTTTTCCTTGAATCTTGTTCAAGAAAGTGCAACTAACGTTAAGAATGTTATCTCAATTTTCTGATCATACAAAGGGTGCAGAAACGATTATGTCCCTTCTCTGCTTAAGGGACATGGTGATGGTTTTAAAATCGTTTAGAATCAAGTCCAGATTGACCACTGCATTCAAGGCTGTTCATGCCATGGCCCACCCTCCTTTTCTATTCACCCTACCCCCCCCAAAAAAAAACCTCTCACCACCCCCCATGTGCTCTTTCCTCAGCTTAACCTTGTTTCCTGGGCCAGTCTACCCTTGCTCCTGGAACCCCCTACTTGCCCAGTAATATTCAGTTCAAACATCTTGGCCCTTGTGAAGACTTGGCCTCTCCATCTTCTGAGACCTCAGGGCAATACTGCATCTGTTATTTGATGTGTGTTTCTATTCGAGACCCTTGAAGCAGATTTGGGTCTTCATACCAGTATGTTCTACCACAGTGCCTGGCACGTAGTAGATGCTCAAAAAATGCTGCGTACCTGTGCTCTGAAGGCAGAGACCTCCGTCTGAATCCTACTGCTGCCTCTTCCTTCCTGTGCTCCTCCTTGAGCCTCAGTGTTCTCATCTGTAAAATGGGGGATCGGCGATGGTGCCTACCTCAAGGCGCGTGGGAGGGCTGTGGAGATGAATGATGGAATAGAGGACTCAGCAGTGTCTTGCCTCCAGCAAGTGCCCAGTAAATGGCAACAAGCACCAATATGAAACCTGAGGTCTGGAAGGAGTCTTGGTATTTGAATCAACCCCTTGCCTGGAGGGAGAACAGATTCTTAGAAGGGCTGTCCTGCTCGAACCCAGGCTTGGCGATGGCAGGGATGAGCCTTCGTTCATAAATCCCAGCCAGACCCTGCCTGTCCCTTCTCGCTGCACACACACAGGATGTCTTACTCTGATTTTTAATTAAATCACACACAATTCAGGGCATCGGGCCCCACCAACTTCATTAGAAACCACCTGGGATTGTGCAGGGACGCGAAGAGAGTAGTCGTGAGAAGCTCCACTCTCCCCAGCCTTTCGTTACAGGCGTTGAAGACATCAGGAGTTACCCCAGGGAGTTTCGTTCCACTTGGTGGAACAAAACACCCAACAGAAGGAACAGGAGTTGTGAAAGCCACCCTCAAGCCCAGAGGGTGTGGTGAGGGGAAGGGAAGATTCTTTCCTTCCCAAACTCAGGGAAGTTTATAATTGTTAGCTTAACACCTTCATCAAGATCAGGTTACAACACCTGCCCTGCAGGGACCTGGATCTTGGGGGGCCCAGCACAGCTTAGGTGGAAGGCTCTGAGCTGACCCTGGCTCCATCAGCATTCCCTGGAGAGGCAGAGTTGGGAGAAGCCAAAGCGGCTCCCTGCCTCCACTTCTGGGGGGCTGTTACCTGAGCCAGGTAGCTGTTTGTGCCAGGTGGCAGCTGCCCCTCAGGGGCAGGGGAGTGAGGCGGGCAAAACTGGTGTTAGCGATTGCGGGAGGGTGTTAACGAGCAGGGGCCTGGGCCAGGCTTGGTACCCCCGATCCTTCACCCCCTTGCACGGGGGCTGCTGGTCTCAATGCAGAGAAGAGAGAATGCTTGTTCATTTCCTCCCTCAGCCCAGCCTACACTTTCCTCCAAAAGGTGGCTGGTTTGGGGTGGGCCAAAGCTATGCTGCCTGCCCCGGGGCACAAAGGTGTGAGGTTTCCCAAATCCTAAGCCTGTGGTGGGGTCACACCCCCACCTCCCCTGAGTCCAAGTGAAGATGTAATGGCTTTGCCAATACTGTCCCTTAAAGGTTGTGGCCTGTCCCCAACCCCAAAGGTCATGTGGAGGTAGGAGGCCCTGGCAGGGGGACAGGAAGGGGTGCTGTCCCTCTCCTACTCCCAGAGAGCTGGTGCTCTTCCAGAGAACCTAACTGGCTCTTCCCATGGGGGTTCCCTCCTCCCTAGGGGAGGACAAAAACCCAGAAATAGGAAGGGGGGTCGAAACAGGTTTGGCAACTTTCTGACATCACTTGGAAACACTGGTTCCATTTCAACCACCAGATTCGCATCAAGTCTGTAAGGCCACTGTCTCTGGGTCCAGGGAGACACCTTCACTTCATTCATGGGCATTCTCCCTGGGCTGGGCCGGGCCATTGCAGGGTCTCCGGAGGAGCTCACACCTCCACGTTACTCTTCTCGTCCTCCTTGGGGCGGGGCTCCTCCTGAATCTTTTTCATCTCCCAGCCCCTGACCCAGGTGTAGGCGGAGGAGCCGCCCAGCACCATCATGTTGCTCATCCACCAGAGGAAGCTCTTCGTCTCCTCGTAGTAGAGGACAGCCAGCACCGTCTGGGCACAGGCTTTGGCTGTGCCGGACACGTTGTGGGTCAGGGGACTGGTGAACTTGATCTGCAGTCCTGTTACATAGCCGATGGCGAAGCCAAACAGGCCGCCCAGCGTCATCATGCCCCAGAAGTGGGCACTGCCCAGCTGGGGGAAGTTGTAGAGGGCTGGGAGCTCCCCCAGCAGCAGGAGCAGGGGCAGAAAGAGGACGCAGGCGTTGACGTTGTTGTAGAAGGTCAGACGCCAGATGCTGCCGTCCACCGCCGGGAGCACCTTCTTGGTGTAGATGGCATTGAGTGAGACGCAGAGGCTTGCGAGCACGCCAAAAAGGGTGCCCATCCAAGACAGGGTACCCTCTGCGCCCTCCTGGTCCACACCAAGCCAGAAGCCACCTACAGTAGGGAGAGGAGGAGAAGGGTGGGGGGGGGGAGGAGGAAGGACAGAGAATTTTGCCACCAAAGTTCACAGACTGTGTAACGCTGTCCCCATCATCCCATCCTCCCTGCTCTTCCTGCAAGAAACGTGTGCAAAGTCTCCACTACATGCTAAGCACCACTCAGGGCTGGGGAAGCAGCTCAGGACATGAACCCTTCCTTTCGGAGCTCACATTCTGGCAGAGGAGAGAGTCATTAAAATGATTAAAGAAGTAATTTTAAAGAAGTAATTTCCCAATTACTTCCTTAATTACAATTGTAATGAGGTCCATAAAACAGTACAGGGTGCTGTGAGAGCCCATAACTGGGCGACTGTGCTGGCCTGGGGCACCTGGAAAGCAACATTTGAAATGAGCTCTGAAGGATGAGCACAGATACCGCACTTAGCGGTTAAGGTGACCTTGGGAAAGCGACTTAAGGTCTCGGAGCCTCGGCTTCCTGGTCTGTAAGATGGGAGCCTACGATGGTTGGAAGCACTTGTGGCCTGAGGTCTTTGGGGACAGTCACTCTTTCTGAGACTCTCATGTTGTGACATCTCCTGCTCACAGAGCCTCCATGGCACCCCACTGCCCCCCAAGTCTGCAAGGAGTCTCAGCCTGGCATGCGGGGCCTCCCACGCCCTTGCCACGATCTGTGTCTCTATGTCACGATCACCCCGAGTCCCCTCTCATCTCCCTGCTTCTCACACCAGAGCTCAGTGTCCTTGATCATTTACTGCACCAGAAACACCCTCCTCCTTCCTGAGAGATTCCACTCATTCTTCAGGGTCAAAGCCAGTCTCTCCAGGGGTGAAGTCTTTCCTGATATCCCCAGCACCCAGACCTCTTCCTGGCCTCCTCCTGCTGTGCTTTCCTTCAAGACCCTTGCCTGCCCTGGGCTGCTAGACACCTGCCCGTGGGGACAGTACAGTCTCTTTAGCTAGACTCCACCTCCCCAGAAGGCAGGGGCTGAATCTTACACGTTTTATCTCCCGCCACAGCAGCCCGCGATGTGGTTTTGGTGCCAGAGAGATGTGGGCTCTGATCAGGCTCTGCTATGTAGAGGCTGGGTGGCCTGGGGACAGTTTACTTAACTTCTCTGAGCTCCCATTTCCTTCAGCTGTAGAGATCTGGGTCACGTTCTTGACCCTCCCACTCCAATCAATCTACTCTCCGCCTCGCAAACAGAATGATCTTCCTACAGTACAGATCTGCTCAGGTCCTGTCCTGGCTTAAAGCCCCTCTGTGCCTCCCCACTGCCCTCAGGAAACAGTCCAGACTCACTTAACTTGGGCAGCCTCATGGGTGCATCTTGCTCTGGCCCAGCCATGCAGAAATGCACATGTTTTTTCTACTGGCTAGAACATTCTCTCCTCACTCCTTCCTTATGCCCATCTAGTACTTTCTCTGGAATGCCTGCTTAGATTCCTCCCTCCCCACTCCCCACCAGGGTTTCCACAGCACCTTCTGTGTCTCAATCCCAGGAGGCCTGGAGAGTCACCTGAGACCCATCTTCCCCCTCGAGGAGTAAGGAAGGAAGGGGAAACACTGCGGAGAGGAAGCCAGGTGCTGGGCCAGTACAGAGCACCAGCCTCCATCAGGCTGGACAGCGAATGCACTTTCCCAGAAGCTATCTCACCATCTGCTACTTCGATTACTTTCTGGGACTTGGGCCTAGTTTCCCTAATGACTTCATTGGTCGGCATGCAAATTTGCCAACCAGGAGGTCCCTCCCACTCCACCCCTTATAGGGTCAGCAGGGCTGAAGTGGAAATCCCTGGGGCATTTGGCTAAGTGAGGCCTGGGAGCCCATACCAGCTCTCTTGGGGAGGAAGTGGAAGCAGCGAGCCTGATCTGCCAGGGGTCTTAGCAGCTCCCCCCCACTCCAACCTCTGCCCTGCTCCCTCTCCCACCTTGGACCTAGACTGGGCAGCCCTAGGCCCCGAAGTGGCTCAGTGAGGGGAACATTTTCTAGGACAGGTGGCCTGGGATGGGCCTCTCCCCAGAAACCAGTGCAACTCAGCCTGAGACTCTGAGACACCAACTGAGAATATGTAGGTCAACCAAGATGAAATTTGCAGCACCAGGAAGAACCTGCACAGGTTCAAAGAAAGATCCCATTCCTGGATGACTGAGCCCCAGGAGGGCTCTGAGGGGGTGGGAAGCTGGGGGTGCTCTTACCTAATGGGCTGCAATAAAACATTTTGTGATGATGGAAATGTTCTGTCATCTGTGCTGTCCAATACAGTAGCCACTGGCTACACGTGGCGACTAAGCACTTGAAATGTGGCTACAGAATCTGGTAACAACACCTGCAACTGAATAACTGAATTTAAAAAATTTCACTGAAGTTGAATTGGAATAGACACATGTGGTCAGTGGCTACTGAACCGGATAGTGCAGTTCTAACCTCTAGGGGACAAGAACAGAGCAGAGTGGTTAGAAACACAGGCCTGGGGGTCCGGCCAATCTGAGTTTGCATCCCAGCATGGCTACTTCCTAGCTGTGGGGCTCTGGGTAAGTGACTTAACCTCTCTGAGTGTCAGTTTCCTTGTTTGTGTAGAGTTGATCATGGTGACGCTACCAGCCAGGGGGTATCTGGGGACCACAGGAGATGCTGTATGCAAATGACTAGCACAATGTCCCCATCAATAATTTTTATTTTCTGAGGGTCAAGTCTGGGAAGACGGCTAAGTTATCTCAAAGCATATCTCTTGCCACTGACTCAGGCATTATTGTAAGTCTGCAAGGTCAGACGGTGATGGTGTATTTATTACAAGATGCCATGTCCTCTAGAAAGAGCACTGGATGGGGGGTCAGGACACTTGAAGTCTTGAGAAGCAAGAGAGTATAGTAGTGGTCAAGTGTAAGGAGCCAGATTGCTTGAGATCAGATCCCACCTCTGCCACTTAGCTGAGTGATCTTTGACAAATTACTTAACCTCTCTGTGCCTTGGTTTTCCCTCTGTGAAATGTAGATTAGAATCCCATCTTGTTTGAAGGGCCCTGATTGGGCCCCTAACTTGCTAGGTGACCTCCAGAAAGTTACTTGCTTTCTCTGGACCCCAGGCTCTTCCTCATATGACTGTCACGACAAGGGAGCTGGGACAGATAAAGTCAAAGGTGGTTGACAGGGTTATTCTTTAGGGTTTTGGTCCCCATCTTCCCCCACCCCCCACAGCCATTCCCCGTGGCCCTGGCTGGCCACTCACCAATGATGATGGTGCAGGTGAGCAGGGCATAGAAGGAGGTGGTTTGCTTAAGCAGCAGGTAGGAGAGCAGCACATTGAAGACGGTGGTGAGTGAGCGACCCACGTTGTAGAAGGCCACACCCACATACTTGAGGCAGAGGTTGTTGAAGGTGATCATGCCGATGAAGACCACCGACAGGGGCAGGATGCTTCGGGCCACCCTGAGGTCCAGGCGCAGGGTGGGGAAGTCCATGGTACCAGGGCAGCAGGTGGCCAGTGAGCTGAGGCCCTTGCACAGCAGCGCGGTCACCAGGCACTGGTAGAAAGTGACGAAGATGGGGGTGTCCAGCTGTAAGGAGGGGCTATCCAGTAGGTACTTGTTAAGGAACACCATGGAGATGGACGTGACCCAGTAGAGAGAGACTACCAGAGCGATCTGCAGTGCCCGCAGCACAAAGGGCTTCTCGTGGCTGGCCTCTGCCTCTCCGGAGGGGTCGGAAGTCCCCATCAGTGCCATCTGCAGGATCTTTGACCGCTTCAGAGAGGCCCTGTTCATGGTAGCAGAGGAGCTGGGTCACCCTACAGCCAGACTGATTTCCTGGAGTACGGAGCAGTGAGCTCACTTCTGCTTTCTGCAAGCTGAAGTCCTCAACTGTCACATGGTGGGTGGCCTGGAGGCCTCCCACCCGTCTCCTGGATGGAGAGGTTCTGCTCTGGGGTGAGTCCCACAACCTGCTGCCACCCTGAGGGGGTTCATGAGACAAGACACAGGGAAGAGGTGAGGGACGGGCTAAGGCTGGACAGAGATGACAGGTCAGGGGAGAAGGGGCTGGGACCTAGCAAGGAGGATTCGCAGGAAGGGGGGTGGCGGGGGAGAGATATGGAAGGAAAAGGGGGAGAAATGCAAGGCGGGGGTGTTAGAAAAGGGCGGGGGACAGCGTGGTGAAGAGGTGCTGAGAGAGACAGGCATGGGCTGCTATGGGAGAGAAAGGTTTGCAGGGTGAGAGGGGGAGGCATGCAAGGAGCTGAAAGGAGAGCGTGCGGGGGCGTTTGGAAAGAGGGTGCAGGCGAGGTCAGAGGCGCTCACGGCCCAGGTGCCGGTACAAGCCCAAGGCGCGCAGTCTCCCCAGGTGCCGGCCCTCGCTCCGCCCAGCAACCTCCGGGCTTCCGAGGCCGCTCCCGCCGGCGAGGCGGGCCCAGGATTCATTTCCTGACACGCCCCCAACCGCCTCCTTAAAGAGCCCGCAAGCCCAGCGTCTCCCTTAAAGCCACAGCCTCAGAGAAATGGCCTTCGGAGTCAGGCTCGCGTCGGGTCCCTGGCAGCCCTTGTGCGCTCCCTGCCCGCAGATGGTGGTGCTGGTGTTAGATATCGGTAGCCGCGGGAGGTGCCTGTGGGTGCTAGAGCCTCGGCCCACTTCCTCCCCCCAGTCCCCCTCCTCCGCCCCTGCTCCACATCCTCTAGAGGCTTAACGCCCCTCGACTCGGCTCATCTGCAGCTTCACGTTGCCCCTCATCCCCGGGCAGGACTGCGTCCCCAGAGCCTTAGGACCACCCCGCGTTCCCCGGCGTCTAGAGAACCCCCGCCCCCAACCTACCCCGCGTCCCTCTACCTAGTCCCGCTCACACTTCCAAAACCTTGTTGCAGTCTCCTCCTTCCCCCTACTTTCACCGCCCCCATCCCTCTCCCGAGCCGGAGACCCCCAACAGCGCCCCCATCCCACCCCACCCCACCCCCGATTCGAGACCCTTCAGGCGGCCGGATCCGAGCCTCAAGTCAGCACCCCATCCCCAAACACCTTCTCCAGGCCGGGCTCAGCCGCAAGCTCCGACCCCGGGGCTGGCGTTCCCTGGCCGCGAAGGCGACCCCGCTCTTACCCCCTCCTCTGCACCGGCCGCCGGCCCGCGCCACATTGAGCCGCACCTGCAGCGCCGCGCCCAGGGCCGCGCCCGCGGGAGACTACTTCCTGATCCCAGCTCCGGGCGTGAGCGCCGCGCCAGCCTCGCCGGCTTCCTCTCCACGTGGACCCGGGGTGGCGGCGGGGCGACCCGGGCCGCAGCCTGACCTTGGCCCCGGGTTATCCCACCGGTCGTGGGAGCAGGCCCCCTTCTCTTTACAAGGCCACCCCAGACCCGGGTGTACCGCCCAGGATCCCCGGCTCCAGTTACCGCGGCTTGCACGTCCCAGTACCCGGCTGCATTCGTGGTCCGCTGCCGCGCAACCGGTCTGTGCTTCCAGAAGTGTGTTCGGGGAACAGCCGGGATTCTTCCAGGCAGCAGTTAGTGGAGGGTCCCCCTCCCCCTCCCAGGGACGGGGCCTGGGAAATGGTTACCAGCCTGGGCCGTCACTCACCAGACAGCCGGGAGGACCGACTTCTTCCTGGTACCCGCTCTAGCACCAACGTTGGGTAGCTCGGTTCTCCGGCGTTATCGTCATTAAAACTAGGGGTCTGGACCATACCAGTGGGCCTCAACCTCCTTGCTCAAAACCCTAGCTGATATGGTTGAAAGTAGAGACGACTATTTGTGTGTAGGATGTCAAATACCGTTTAATTAGTACCATTTGATTTATGGGTGAGATTTGCTTCGAAATACTCAGAATACTCACCCCCACCCCCCAAAATATCCCCAAAGGTTGATAGATAAAACAAGATAGGCAATTGTTAAAGTTAGGCATGGGAACATGGAGGGTATAGGAGTCTCCTTACTTCTGTGTACATTTGAAAATTTCCATAAGAAAAAGGTAAAGCTTATGGAGTACATTTAAAGTCTCACTTGCTAACTGCATAAACCCTCGCCCCAGTTTAACACAGCCCTTGGCGGGCTATGGGAACTGGAAGGGTTACAGGGAAATGAGCACCAACCAACAGGGCAGGTACAGCCTCCGGAGGGTGAGCTCTGCCCCAGGCCTGTCGTCTTCCAACCACTCTGGCTCTTGCTCTGTAATACCTGCACTGCCCCTTCCTCTAGAAATGGGACTTCCTGCTTCCTAGTTATGGGCTGGTCTCCAGGTGGAGGAGGCCATCTGATCACCTTGTCACCTTTGAATCAAATTACCCTTTGGGGGAGGGAAAGACTTAAAGGGACTGAGCTGGTCCTCTGTCCCCTACTTGGAGAGTCTCATTCCAGGGTCAAACTTTAAAGGTTGTGGGTTTCAGTTTATTAAGAGCAGCCCCTAGGTGCTCTTCTCTCTTAGGCCTGATATTTCACTGTGACAAACACTTTAATGGCAAACAGGGCAAACTTGTCTCTGAGAGGCCCTGGTTTCCTGGAAGGGCCCTTCTCCTTGGCACGTTAACAGGACTTAATTTATCTGATGAATGTGCTGTCACCCGGATCCCCTAGGGCAGAGATATATACTGTATATAGGCCAGATGCACTTCACCAAGAGAGACCCAGGGACAGTCCACACTGGATGTTTGGGGCACAGTCTGGGCTCCCCATGTGCCAGGAGACCAAGGTGCATCCCTGGGTCCAATCCCTCCCCTTATGTTGTACCTGAAATTCCACCATTAGCTTCACTCCCTTGGATTAAGGTTGTAATAGGCCACTACAGTAAATCTCATAGATCCCAATCCTTTTGTCTCTTTATATGAAGGAAAGGGGAAGTGGGGATGTTTCTTAGGGGTCTAAGGCCTCAGGAATTGTGCACTTTGCACGACCTGCTTTTGAATTTTTCTTAAGGAATGTAAATTGTTTAAACCATTCATAAAGGGTGATGCTTTAGGTCTTGTCAAGAGTCATTACCCAGGGTGTGAACTTGGTATGTGGCAGAACATAAGGTCATTAGTGTGGCAGTTGGGCCCTTTTTGGGTGTGGTCCTATTTTCTTGCCATGGCTGGGAGCCACTGATGACGTCAGAAGAAGACGATGTCTACCCAACAGGGTGAACAGAACTAACCTCCCAGGTGTGCGGGACAGTGGATCGGTAGCAGAAGGGCCTGAGAGCTCCTGGGAACACGCAGGTATTGACTCTCTCACCCCTGAGTTCAGCAAGGACTCCTGAGCCTACTCCATCTAGTGGACATCACTGTTTTCTACCAAAATTCATTCTCCCATTTGTCCAAGATAATTGAATGGTTGCCCAGCCAGAGAGCACAGTTCCTAGCCTCCCTTGTGGGTAGGTGAACCACATGACTCCATGGCTGGGGAACAGAGGTGATGTGTTGTACTTTCCAGGTCTAGGCCTTAAACGTTAGGTGGGCGCTCTTCCGTGTTCTCTCCTCCTCTTCCTATAACCTGCAACCCAAATGTGCCTATAACACAGCTGTTACCATGGGGACGAGGTCAATTTTTAGGGGCTGTGGGAGCAAGATGATGGAAAGAGCCAGGGTCTCTGTGTGGAGTAGAGCCACCCGCCAACCTGCCCTGCCTACCTTGAGAACAGTCGTTCTATGAGAGGGGAATCAACTTGCGTGCTATATACACCTCTGCAGTTACGAAGTGGTCTCTTTGTTACAGCAGTTAGGCCTTTACCCACAATACCCATCGTAGTCTATATTCCCTTCTCCTAGAACATATATGTGTTCTCTAGGCAAAATTAAGAAGGCATGACGTTGTTAGTCTGATCCCTCTCTCTCTTGCTTTTTCTCTCCCTCAGTTTATTATCTATCTATCTATCCATTCATTCATTCATCCTGTTCCTATCCAGGACCTGGCACTATTCCTGCCACAAAAGCTGCTCAGTACCTCTTTGTGGAATGAATGAAAGTCACACCACAACTAGGAGTACCTGAAAATCAAGGCTGATTTAAGACCTTTGTTGGCCCTGTACCCTGAAAAGCTTATAAGTCTCCTCATTCGCCCTATATGTGATTCAAAATAAAAATTAATACTAAACTGTAAAATAAATGTAAGGAGAGGAAAAAAATGTTCTGTTTTTCTCATGGTGATTGGAATATTCTTTGGAAAATAGTATATTCTTCCCAGGAAAAAAAAAAATTATGCCTTTCCTTTGCTGGTACTTGTGGCAGACAGTAAGAATTGCCTACCCCAGGAGTTGGCAAACATTTTCTGTAAAGGACCAGAGAATAAATATTTTAGACTCTGTGGGCCATATGGTCTTTGTCACAACTACTCTACTCTGCTGTTGTAGTGTTGTAACAAATGGGTGCTGCTGTGTTTCAATAAAACTTTATAGGGACTTCCCTGGTGGCACAGTGGTTAAGAATCCTCCTGCCAATGCAGGGGACATGGGTTCGAGCCCTGGTCCAGGAAGATCCCACATGCTGTGTAGCAACTAAGCCCGCACGCCACAACTACTGAGCCCATGTGCCATAACTACTGAAGCCCGCGCCTAGAGCCCGTACTCCACAACAAGAGAAGCCACCGCGATGAGAAGCCTGCGCACTACAACGAAGAGTAGCCCCCACTCGCCGCAACTAGAAAAAGACCACGTGCTGCAATGAAGACACACGCAGCCAAAAATAAATAAATAAATAAATAAACTTTATAAAGATAGGCCATGGGCTGGATTTGGTTTGCTGGTGTAGTTTGCTGACCCCTGGTTCACCCTCTATTAACTTAACCTTCTTTCTTACTAACACTACCCATATATTGTTTGTATGTCAATGTGTCCACCTAAAAATACTTATTCCCCAGACCTCCTTACAGCTAGATGTGGCCATGTGACATACTTTTGGCTAATGAGTTACAAGCTGAGAATTTCTGGGGAGGCCTTTGCTTTCTTGATATAGGTACAGCCTTTGTTGCTTCTTGTTCTTACATGTTCTGTCTGTAATGCAGACTTGAGGTCTGGAAGGGCAGCAGCCATCTTGTAACCATGAGACAAAAGATAGGAGGAAAGCAAAGGATGGCAGAGCAGAAGCAGGGAGAGGGCTTGCCTGAGTCCCTTAGAGCTTGGATGAGCTGCCATCCAGCTCTGGGCTGCCTACTCCTTATTGCAGGAGATGAATAAGACCCTGTCAGTGTACCATTAGAGCACGGTCCACTATACTGTGTAATTAATTGTTGCTGGAACTCACGTCTAAGGTTCCAGGAAGGCCCGGGATTGGGTGGTACTGGGTCTGAGGCAGCAAGGGAGGGGATACAGTTATCTGGGATTGAATGCAAGCTGCAGAGCTGGAGGCGGAGTGGAGCATTCCAAAGGCAGGGCTCGGGGTGGCGGAGCCCACGTCAGCATGGGCAAATTCCAAAGCATGAGATGCGTGGCCAGGGACTGTTCACAAAGGAGTCCCAACATGGGGGAGGGGGTTCTGCATGAAAGAACGGGAAAACTGCAGAGGATTAGCAAAGAGCTGGCTGTCTTTAACAATAACGTCTACCGGGGACATCACCTCTATGCCCGGTGCTGGCTTCCGGGAAGCACCTAGCTTGGGATGGTGCGGGCCTTTTTGGTTTTTCTGAGGTCTAGAATAGCCAAAAGCATTACTCCCCAAAGCTCCTGTAACATGCACCTGGATCATCTCCAAGCGGGAGTGATGTTTTCCCCAGCTTAGCAGCTAACCCTTGGGGAGTGAGTGACAGAGCCAGTCCCTCCTGGTGGAGGGCGTTTTACTAACACTTAACACTCATTGGAGGTGGCTCCACGCCAGGGTTTTCCGTATACAGCACGCAGTCCTCGCAACAACGCTGTGAGGGATAGTCTCTTGTTCTAATCTCTAATTTACAGATGAGGAAAGTGAGACCCCAGACATATTGGGTCACTAGCCCAAGGCCACCCAGTGAGGAGGTGAGAGCCAGATTTGAACCCAGACCAGTTTGTCCGCTGAGCTGAAGTTTGTCCTGTTCCATGAGTTCATCTCCTCCCGAGCCCGGTTTCCTGATTGGTCTCCTAGGACACTGGTCCTATGGAGTGACCATGGCATTGCTGCCCTCTGTCCCGCGGTTTGTTGGAGGGCGGATATGTGCCTCGGGCTGCATTGTCCCAATCCCCAGGGAACTCTCCACGCTGTCACTCGAGAGCCCTCTGGTTGATCCACTATCTGATCTTTTTCTCTAACTTTTTCACCTATTAGTTTCATCTCCCACATGAACTGTAAACTCCTGGTGGCAGAGAGGGTGTAGCTAACAGTTATATGGTAGCTAATCATTATCAGGCACTGCTCTGTGCCATGCCTTGGCCTCAATACCGCATGGTCTCATTCCTCTAAACTCATAATAACTCTTTGAGATGCTATCTTATTATCCCATTTTATGGAAGAGGAAACCAAGGTCCAGAGAGATAAAGTAAGTCGCCTAAGGTCATAGAGGCTTGTAAGTGGCTGAGCTGGGATTTGAACCCAGGTCGACTGACTTACTCACTTAACTATTAACTTTATTCTGCCTCTCTTTTTGTGTACAGCACTTTGCAGTTTACAAAGCATTTTCAAACACATTTAAAAAAAGTTTTCAGAACACCAGGGCTTAACAGTATGTTAGAGATTGTCTATTCTAAACCCCTCACGTTAAAGAAAAGAAAACAGGTCCAGCGAGGGGCAGTTTATGAAAAGGTGAGACAGGACTGGAACTCCGCTCTCCTAGATGCTGACAGCCCTGCACATGCCAAGCTCCTTCCCTGGACTGGAGCTCCGTGAGCACAGGGGCTATGCCATTGGCATGTTTAGCTCTTCAGCACCTAATACAGAGCCTCACACACAGTAGGTGTTCAGGGAGTGTGTGTTAAATTAATGTGAGTCTAAGATGATCAACATTGCTAATTATTGGGGAAATGCAAATCAAAACCATGATGATATGTCACCTCACACCTGTCCGAATGACTATCACCAAAAAGAACACAAATGACAAACATTGGTGAGGATGTGGAGAAAAGGGAACCACTGGACACTTTGGTGGGAATGGAAATTGGTGCAGCCACTGTGGAAAACAGTACAAAGATTTCTCAAAAAAACTAAAAATAGAACTACTGTATGAGCCAGGAATTCCATTCCTCAGTATACATCTGAAAAAAACAAATACACTAATTTGAAAAGATCCATGAACCCACAATGTTCGTAATAGCTGTATTTACAATAGCCAAGACATGGAAGCAACCTAAGTGTCCATCAAAAGATGAATGGATAAAGAAGAGGATGTATATATATACAATGGAATACTACTCAGCCATAAAAGAGAATGAAATTTTGCCATTTGCAGCAACATGGATGGACTTGGAGGGCATTATGTTAGGTGAATAAGTCAGACAGAGTAAGACAAATACTGTATGATATCACTTATATATGGACTCTAAAAATACAACAAACTAGTGAATATAACAAAAAGGAAGGAGACTCACAGATATAGAGAACGAACTAGTTGGGGGAGGGTAATATAGAGGTGGAAGAGTGGGAGGTACAAACTATTGCATGTAAGATAGGCTACAAGTGCTTCCCTGGTGGTGCAGTGGTTAAGAATCCACCTGCCAATGCAGGGGACATGGGTTCGAGCCCTGGTCCAGGAAGATCCCACATGCTGTGTAGCAGCTAAGCCCACACGCCACAACTACTGAGCCCATGTGCCACAACTACTGAAGCCCGCGCCTAGAGCCCGTGCTCCACAAGAGAAGCCACTGCAGTGAGAAGCCTGTGTACTGCAACAAAGAGTAGCCCCCGCGCTCCGCAACCAGAGAAAAGCCCGTGTGCAGCAAGGAAAACCCAACGCAGCCAAAAATAAAATAAAATAAATAAATTTATATATATATAAAAAGATAGGCTACAAGGATGTATTGTACATGGGAAGTATAGCCAATATTTTGTAATAACTGTAAATGGAGTGTAACCTTTAAAAATTGCATAAAAAAATAAATGAACACGAAAAGCAGCTATACTCCAATAAAAATTAATTAAAAAAATAAAATAGGTAGAGAGAAAAAAATGAACATGAGTCTGGTGTGTGTGTTATTATTAGACACACCATTTCATCCCAGTTATCCCTCAAGGCATGTAGCATGATGCTTGGCATGTAGTAAGTGTACTCGGTTGAATAGCGTTCAACCCTCAAACTCATCCCCAGAACCTCAGAATGTGAACTTATTTGGAAATAGGGTTTTTGCAAATGTATTTCGTTAAGTTAAAATGAGTTCATACTGGATTAAGTTGGACTCTAAGTCCTATGACTCGTGTCCTTATAAGGAGGGAGATTTGGAGACAGAGGTGACACACAAGGAAGAAGGCCATGTGAAGACGGAGGTAGAGGTTGGAGAGGTTGGAGTCATGCAGCTACCAGTCAAGAAACTCCAAGAGTTGCTGGAAAGCACCAGAAGCTAGGAGAGAAGCATGGAACAGATGGTCCTTCAGAGCTTCCAGGAGGAACCAACCTTTGACACCTTGATGGTGGACTTCTGGCTTCCTGAACTGTGAGAGAATAAATCTGCGTTGTTTTGAGCCACTGAGTTTGTGATAATTTGTTATGACAGCTCTAGGAAATTAATATGGTAGGTTTGTGAAAAACAAAACCAAAAACTCTTGCTTGACTGAGAAATCTCATGATAGCAACAGCTTTTTCGCAGTCGTGGCTGGGGGTGATGGAAGAGAGGGTACCAGCAGCTAATTGAATCCTTAACGCCCTCAGTGGATGGTACTGATCTTCCTGGAGAGACATCAAGGCATAGTGGAAAGCTCCCTAGACTTCTAGTTTTTGGCCTGGTGACTACAATCTTTAGACTTTGGATAATTCTCTCCACCTCTCTGGACCTCAGTTTTCCCATCAGTAAAATGGGAGGAGAGTCAGCCTTGCTGGTCTTTAAGATAAAAGACTCTGATCCTTGTCCCAGATGGTACATGGAGGGGCAGGGGAGAGCCTGTTGAAGCAAAATGGAATGTATTGGCTGATGTCACTGAAAAGTCCAGGGGGAGTGGCTGGCTTGAGGTGCAGCTTGACCCAGCAGCTCAAACAATGACATTAAACAGATCCTGTCTGGGCTCTTCTCCAAGTGTTGGCTTTGTTCTCAGGCTCCATGCGCTGGCAAAAGTCTTCAAGCATTCCAGACTTTATACCATGTAGGTTTTTTTCTTTAAATAGACTATTTTTTAGAGCAGTTTTAGGTTCCCAGCAAAATTGAGAAGAAAGTACAGAGATTTCCTATAGACCCCCTGCCCCACACATGCACAGCTCCCCCATTATCAACATCCCCCACCAGAGCGGTACCTTTGTTAGAATCCATGAACCTACACTGATCCATCATTATCACCCAAAGTCTGTAGTTTACATTAGGGTTCACTCTTGATGCTCTACGTTCTGTGAGTTTGAACAAATATACAATGACATATAGTATCATACAGAGTCATGTCACTGCCCTAAAACATTGCTCAAGTTTCTGTCCGGTGGGGAAAAAAAATCAGTTTCTCAAAAGCCTTGATGTTTATTCTAATTGATCCAGCCCAGGTCACATGACCACCCTTGACCAATCACTGTAGCCAGGTGGATAAATCCAGCCTCCCGGCTTAAGCCCTGCATAGCAAGCTCCACCCTTGGACCCAGACAAGGTGGTCTGAGAGTAGGTAAGCTTTGGCTCTGGAAATAAAATTTAGGAGGTGTTGCCTGATGAAGAGGGATGGATGCTGAAATGGCAAACTACCGAGGTCCGCTGTGAGGGGCCTGTTTTGGAAGGGGGAGAGGGTATCTGGAAGGTTGCAGGGACCTCTTCCCTCCTCCTTTGCTCCTGTGGTTCCACCTTGTTCAGTGCTCTCCCATGTTCGCCCCTAAACCTGGCTAACTTCTTGTTCTCAGGACTCAGCGCAGACATCGCTTCCTTAGGGAGACTCTCCAATTAGATGAGATCTCCCTGATGTGCACTCCGGCTGCTTCCCTTTGTTGACGAGGTGTGAAGAGAGTACACACAGGAGGCACCGATTCCTTTTTGGGTAAGAACATCTTCGTCTCCTTTGGGGAGAGCCCCTTCCATGGCTCTTGCAGTCTTTGGGGGCCATCAATGCACTGCTCGCTTTTCTCCAGCCAAAGTGTTACCGAAAGTGGTGGTCTGGATGCTTGATGCTCTAAAGCTAGTAAAGAGGCAAGGTTGGTGGAATGAAAAGTTCGCTTTATTTCCGAGGCCGGCATCCTGGGGGGGAGGGCAGACTCTAGTCCAAAGGCTGACTCCCCCCGACCCATGACAGAGGGCAAGAGCTTTTATAGACGGAGGGAGGAGGCTACATGCAGAAACAGTACAGTCAGCTCTGACAGTCATCTAGAAATTGGTCATGTAGTGGTCTGATCAGTGTCATCTTGATTGTTTTATGTACAGTTAGCCTATAGTTCCAGGGTCGGTTTGTTCTCATTTCTTTGAGGCCAGTTCTTGGAATTGTGGCAGCTTATGTCATGGCTACAGTCTGGTCATCATGTAGTTAACTTCTTCCACCTGGTGGGGGGTCTCAGTATCTATAAGACGGCTCACAGGATGTGGCTCAGAATATTAACTATAGCCCTTGAAGAGAAATGAAGGTCCTTGATTTTGCTTAATGACTAAACAATTATTACTTGGTCTCATTTGACTGTTTTCCTTTGTTTCTACATTTTCTCACTTTGCTGATTAAACTTATTCTTTGGCTAAAGTTTTCCACAGACAAAAGTCAGGCTGAGGACATGGGAGGCAAGGACCATAGGGTCCTGCTCTGTTTCAAAAGGGGTGGGTGTGACCCAGGCCAGACTAATGAGCCCATTGCTTACTTATCCCTTCTCTGAGATGGACAGAAATAACAATAAAACCTAAAATTGGTTACAGCTGATTCGTGGTGGCAGCAATGCCCAGAAAACCCATTTACCACTTCCTGCCACTGAGACCCTCAGAGCTGCCCTGCTCGCTGTCCTTCCCAGCTTTTTTCTTCAGCTTTTTCCTTGGTTCTGCAAGCAATGCTGAACTCTTCCAATGACCTCCTTTTTGCATAGGGCGGCTGGAGCCTGTATCTATTGCTTACAATCAGAGAACCCTAGATGCTACTGTGGGCATTTCCTTCTGTCCAAGAGGAGGGGTCAGGGCAGGAACCGGCCAGCTCCAGCGAATGAATCTGGCCATCATAACCCCACTTCTCCCGAAGTGCTGGGGTTCCAAGAACAGGGTGGGAGAAAGGAAAGGGCAGGGCAGCAGGAAGTGTAGACCAGGAAGTGTCAATACTGGTGTGTTTGCAGAACACACTATTTAGTGTGATCAGTGTGTGGCATGTAATTGGGAGAGCTGAGTACAGAGAAAGTATCCATAGGATTCCTGCACATAATGGTCAGCTTCTTTAAAGTTAGGTTTATTGAGGTATATGTTATATACAGAAAAATTTATATTTTAAGTGTACAGTTTGGTGAATTTTGACAAATGTGTACACTTGGGTAACCACCACAATAATCAAGATAGAGAAGAGTTCTATCACCCCCAAAAGTTCTTTCCGGTAACTCGTGAACTGATTTCTGTCCCTATAGTTTTGGTTTTTCCAGGATGTCATATGAATGGAATCATAGTATATAGCCTTTTGTGTCTGACATCTTTCACTTAGCATATGCTTTTAGGATTCCCCCGTGTTGCATTACCTTAATTTGTTTATCTAGTCACCAGTTGATGGTTGTTTCCAGTTTTGGGGGGGGGTATGAATAAAGCTGCTATAAACTTTTGTGTACAGGTCTTTGTTGGAGGTCTGTCTTCATCTCTCTGGGGGAGATACCTAGGAGTGGGACAGTTTGGTCTCTATGGCAAGTATATTTAACTTCTTAAGAGACTGACAATCTGTTTTCTGAAATGGTTGTACCCACCAGAAATGTATGAGAGTCCCAGTTGTTTTGCATTCTTCTCAGTACTTGGTGTTGCCAGCTTAAAAATGTTATCCATCCTAATAAACGTGTAGCGATCGCTTATTGTGGTTTTAATTTGCATTCGTCTAGTGGCTACTGATGTTGTCTTTTTATGTACCTATGCGCTATTCATATTTCTTTTTTGGTGTCTGTTCTCATGTTTTGCCCATTTCTGAATTGGTTTGTTTGCTTTTCATTATTGAGTTGTGAGAGTTCTTTGTACATCTAGATAAAATCCTTTATCAGATATATGCATAAAAATATTTTTTCCCAGACTTTAGCTTGTCTTTACATTCTCTCTCTCTCTCTCTTTTTTTAAAAAATTTTATTTATTTATTTAATTTTTGGCTGTGTTCGGTCTCCGTTTCTGTGCGTGGGCTTTCTCTAGTTGCAGCGAGCGGGGGCCACTCTTCATCGCGGTGGGCGGGCCTCTCAGTGTCGTGGCCTCTCTTGTTGCGGAGCACAGGCTCCAGACGCACAGGCTCAGTAGTTGTGGCTCACGGGCCTAGTTACTCCGCAGCATGTGGGACCTTCCCAGACCGGGGCTCGAACCCGTGTCCCCTGCATTGGCAGGCAGATTTTCAACCACTGCGCCACCAGGGAAGCCCCTGGCAACTTCTTATAATAGTTAAATATACATATTCCACATGACCCAGAGGTCTCACTGTTAAGTATTTACCGAAAGAAATGAAAAATTATATTCAGACTAAGACCTATGTAAAAATCTGGAGACAGGGCTTCCCTTGTGGCGCAGTGGTTGAGAGTCCGCCTGCCGATGCAGGGGACACGGGTTCGTGCCCCGGTCCGGGAAGATCCCACATGCCGTGGGGCAACTAGGCCCGTGAGCCATGGCCGCTGAGCCTGCGTGTCCGGAACCTGTGCTCCGCAACGGGAGAGGCCACAACAGTGAGAAGCCCGCGTACCGCAAAAAAAAAAAAAAAACAATCTGGAGACAATCCAAATTTGTTTACAATAGCAAAAGATTGGAGACAAACCAAATGTTCGTTAAGAGATGAATGGATAAATGCAGTGTGGTATTTTCATACAATGGAATACTACTGAAAATGAAATAACTGCTTGGGTTAAGCAAAAAAATGGATGACTCTCAAAAACATTTTACTGAGTGAAAGAAGATAGACACAAAAGGGTATGTACTGTACAAGTTCATTTATATGAAATTCTAGAACAGACAAACATAAACTGATTATAGAGAGCAGATCGTTGCTTGACTGGGGGTGGATGGCTTGATTACAAAGAGGCACAAAAGAACTTTCTGGGGTGATGGAAATGTTCAGTCTCTTATCAATGTCAATATCAATCAATATCTTGATTGTATGGTTGTTATCCAGGTATACATACTTGTCAGAACTTAAACTCTACACTTAAAAATCTGTGCATTTTATTGTGTGCAATTATACTTCAATAATGCTGACACAAAAAAAGTTGGTTGAAATGGTATTTCTGGCCCCTGTTTTTCCAAGTACTATTAATTTTTATGTACCATGGGAGTGTCCTTGAAACGTTAAAAAGTATATATTTTAGCTTTTACTGTTATCTCTTTACTCTCCATCCTCACCTCCAGTCTTTTGGGCTTTTAATTTCTAAATAATTCTTCAGCAATTATGCATGTGTCTGACAAAGTTATAATACATTTCAAAGGTTTTCTACCAGGTTCCAAGTGAATCAGTTGAAAGGAATTTGGCTGGAAATGAATGTTTACAGCCATTAGTTCATGTCTTGATAAGGTTGATACACCCTGGGGTGATTTTGCAATTTTCATATGCGTTTTGAAAGCAATTTTGTCTGCTTTCTAGGTTGTTTCATTTTAAAAATTCATTTCCAGTCATCCATGTCCACTTACCCATTTAGCTATGTTTTCACAAACTCCACAGAATATTTCTACTCTCTTAGAGAGGAAGACAAAATTGACAGTTCACAGAAACATTGCCAAACAACAGAGTAGGCAATAATGGACTGAAAATAGATCAGGACGTTAAATTAAAAAACAAAAATCTAAAGTCTGAGAGAGGACTATAAAAATGCAAATCTATTGTGACACAAATGCATAGAAAATGATTTACTTACAAAGTTCCCAAATTCTGTCACTAGCTTGTTATGTGACCTTGGGCACGTTTAACCTCTGTCGGGCTTATTTCCTGGCCTGAAAAGTGGGGGCTAATAGCAGAACCTACCTCATGGATTATCATGAGGATTAAATGAGAAAATTCATATGAAAGTGTAGAGCCCAGTGTCAGGTGTATAATAGGCATTTAATAAATATTTGCAGTTATTATTATTATTACCTCCATGGTGTATAAATATATTGGAAGAAAGAGAAAGTGAGTGGACATATTGTTAACCTTTCTGATCGTTTCTCCTGGGGTCACACCAAAGGTGTGACTGCCTGGCTGGGGGCTTAGGAGGTGACTTTGTTGCTGGGCTGGTGTAAGGAAAAGGAGGTATAGTTGCAAGACTGAGGACGCTCAGAGGCTTAATGTTAAGAGAGCTTTAGATCTTACGTCCCCAAGTTCTGAATTCATCCATTTAGCCACTCAACAAATGTACAGATTCCTCAGTGTCCCACGAATATAGGTCAAGGATCTTGCTCACAGGCTAGTGGGGAGATGACACCAGGGTAGATATAGAGCCTAAATGGCCTCTAAGCTCACCTTACCCCGCCGGTGGAAGAGGAGGCTCAGAGGCTGAAAGTGGCTTGAAAAACACTTGAGCAAAGCCAGACTGGGAGCTGCCTCTGGTCCCCAGCCTGAGCAATTCTCCCTGGCACCTGTGATCATAGTAGCCCAGGATAGAAAATGCTTGGGGTGACCCTAATAGGGGAACAGTTGCTTTCCCCTGGGAAGTAGTGACATTTAAGTCTGGCAGTGACAGATGGGGAGCATGTGGACACATCTGGAGGAAGGGCTCTCCAAGTGGCAAGATGCAGAGGCAGGAGAACAAGAGATGTATCTGAGAAACATCTAATATTCTTCCTTTATCATGGGACTCTCCCTCCCATCCCAGAAGGGCTTCCTGGAGGAGGAGGAATTTCAGGGCTGACACCAGGATCTATCTGGGTTCAATGAAGCCACACCTTGCGGTTCTTAACTTTTACTGGGGCAGCATGAATTTCTCCTCCCCTGCTACCTCTACTCTCCCCACGCACAGTTATTGGAACTTGGTGCTTCTCAGGACTCAAGTAACAGAAGAGAGTCCTTAGAGATGTAACATGACGTGGGAAGGACACGGATACTGTAGCAGAATTGAATATGAAAATTACGCAAGTGGGTGAATTTCCCCTAGGATAAAATTCTGAATGATTTTTAGACATTTTGCCCTGAAGCCAGGCCACCCTGGGGCCTTTCCTTTACCCTCCTGATCCAAAGTCCCCACTTCCCTGTTCCTCTCCCCCTTCCAATTTGAGTCAGAGCTGGAACAGACTGGCTCTCCAGGAGGGAGGCTGGGCACAAGGGGAGGAGGTCTTGGGTAGGGGGAGGGAGGGGAAAAGTAAGAGATTAGAAGGCTGAGGAGCTGAGAAAGGAGGGAAGAGAGAGCTAGGAAGAGTCCAGGGCAGTTCATTTCTTGGTGGCATGGTTGGCCCTGTGTGGACACTTGGAACGCACTGGATAAGCCACAGGCAGGGACCATGTTACCGTCCTGGCGCCTGCCCCGGAACACCCATCCTTTCCCTGTCCAGTCAGCATCCAGGTGCTGGAGATACAGAGGAAAGGCTGGGTGTCCCTGGCCTTCAGGAGCCTCCTTGTCTGGTGGGAGACAAGAATGTGAAGAGATGATTAAAACAGCAGGAGAGGGGCGAGAATGGGCGGGGCATGCCCTCCAGCTTTTAACCTATGGCTAGCCGTGCTGGGGCTAGGCCATCCCATTCTCTCCTGAAAACTCTGCCCCTTCCTTCTCCTCTTGTCCTGTGGGGTCCCTCCTCTGGTGCCTGGAGCAACAGTAGCCTCAGTGCCCCCCGGGGAGAGGCACCCACAGCAGCAGAAGAGGAGAGAGAGGAGGAACCAAGGCGGGAGGGACCACGGGGGAGGGGCAGGGCAGGGGTCCAGAAAATCAAGCCCTGGATGTGGCCATTGCCTTCGGGTCTGGCGACTGTATGACTCCACCGTCTTCTGAGGGGTAAGAGGAGTGTGGTTTTTTTTTTTTTTTTTTTTGCGGTACGCGGGCCTCTCACTGCTGTGGCCCCTCCCGCTGCAGAGCACAGGCTCCGGACGCGCAGGCTCAGCGGCCATGGCTCACGGGCCCAGCCGCTCCGCGGCATGTGGGATCTTCCCGGACGGGGGCACGAACCCGCGTCCTCCGCATTGGCAGGCAGACCCCCAACCCCTGCGCCACCAGGGAAACCCGGGAGTGTGGTTTTGAATCCACAGACACACTCACCAGGCAGATTTGCAGATTCGCTGGCAGTGCAGGGAGGGGTGGGCCCAGTGGGAGGGGCTGGCCTGAATGGACCACCTGGAGGGCCCCAGGTGCCTGTCCCTGCCCCTCAAGTCTTAGAGGTGGTCCAGAGGCAGAAGGTGAGTTGACAGACACTTGATCAAAGCCAGGACTGGGAACCCCTGCCCTCCTCAGCTGAGCAATTCCTTCCGCATCCCCACTGGTGAATTTGTGAATTAGTGGGAAGAGTCTTCCTGGCTGGGTCATTAGTAATATTGGACCATAAATTCTCCCAGGGGTGGGATTTCCCAGATTCTAATGCTGACGCTCAGACATCCCAAACTCCCAGTGAATATTTGCCTGTCCTTTACTCTGTGCTAGGTGCTGTCACCTGGGGGACTGCGTTTCATTCTCACAGTGGTCCTGGGAAGTAGGTGGTATATTATTCCCATTCTACAGAGGAAGAAACAGGCCCAGAGAGGGGAAGTGTCTTGGACAGGGGCTTGCTTAAGGTCAGGAGGAGGTGACTCTGGACAGGAGTTCCAGCAGACAGGGTCAGAGCCTGCCCTGCTGCCCCTCCTCTCCTCTCCTCCTTCCTAGGGTCTGGCCCTCCCTCTCATGGGGCCAGGCTCTGGCCCAGCTGAGGGAGCCTTTCAGAAGCAATTCCAGGCAGGGGAAGGCCAAAGAGACAATTCACAGGAGTGGTACTGAGAGGTGGGTCTTGGCGACGTGAAAAGGCTGATGGTCTTATAAATGCTTGAAACAGAGAGCCAGTGTTCTTTCCCCCCCACTCCCCCCAACATGGATCTAAAACCCCTTCAGGCTACTTTTGGGGGAGGGGGTAGCTGACCACTTGAACCAAAGGCTGATGGGGAGAGGGGGCAGGAGGAAACAGGAGGATTGCTCCCAGGGGAGGTCCTTCTCTGGCTAGTAAGAGAAGCTGACTTGGAGGAGGGGTGAGACCCACCCAGCTGTGCAGGGGGCCTCTGCTGATGCTGCATCCAAAAGAGCCCTGGCATGGGTATGAGTTGGGTGGCTGGAACTTCTGAAGTCTGTATCTGATTGTTGGTGTGGTTGTACATTTCCACCCTCCTGGGGTTAAGGACACAGCGAAGGGAGATGAGGTCACGGTTTATGAGAATACCAACTGTGTGGCTTTGTAAAGATGCAATGTAAAATGCTGATAAATGTTTATGCACGAAACTGGCAAGAATGCAAAGCCCCTCGGTTAAAAAAAATTGTCAGAATTGCCCAGTTTCCTAGAGTTGGAGGAGCTAAGTGAATTGTTAACTGGGAATTGTAAACCTGCCACATGGTAATGTCCCTTTGGTTGTGCAATAGAAATACCGGCCTTCTATATGCATGCATGGCTGTTTGCATGCCTCCAAATTGCTAATTTCTGCTGGGGATTCTGGAGACATTGTGCCACTTTCTCAACATTCACAGTTATAACTTTAAATCTTTTATCTGTATCCTGTAACAGTGTCATCCAAGTGTTCTTTAAATGGTGGTGCTGAAAAACGCACCTGAAAATCGATAACGTTGGAAAGGAAGTGAGATGTGATAAAATGTTATGAAGAAGACCAAACCACCGGCAGGAGATGCTGTGCTGTTAATTTAGCTGAGACCGTGCTGTGAAATATTAGAGGTAATGCCGGGAAAATAAAAAGTGGCATTAAAGCAAAAATATGCCACAATGGGGGTAGATTTATGCAACACATCCTTTCCACTTTGCATTCATTTCTATGGCAAAATTAGTTCAGAATTATGCACGTTCTGAATTATGCAAGGTCTTCAGGAACACATGCTTTGCATAAAATGCGACTGCCCTGTGCTTAACGGTGAGTGGGTGGGGGAATGGGTCAGTTATTCTAGGGTTTGCTTAGGCCAGGCAACTTTCTCTTTGTGTCCTGGCTTGTGGCTCGGTGACTTCATCTGTAAAGTGGGACAGTCAGACTGGCTTCTCTTGCTCTCTTTGTTAGACTTTGTAGAGACACAGGCACCATCATTTTCTGCCCTGAAGTTGTCTTCTCCGGGACAGAATCCACAGCATACACTAAACTCATCTTTCTTCATTGTGAGGTTGGCCTTTCAAATACCAGGTGTCGTAGAGGATCACTTATCTGAATCCACGTGGGATGATCCCTGGAGACAAGATCCCTTTACCTCCATCCCCATGGTCCCACAGAGATGTGCCTTGCGACAGGTGGTTGGAGATTGAAAAGGCCGACAGAAGAGGAGAAAGCCAGGTGTGATGGGGGCCTGGCACCGCCAGAGGGCAGCACCAGCACACAGCCGAGGTAGCCTCTCCCAGGGACCGGCCAGGAGGAAACGCTTCTCTCCAGTCACTGCAGTCCGCCTGGCGCCGCGCACCGTTCTGGGTGCGAGTGATACCAGTGGGGCATCAGGACACCCCAGGACTCTGCTCTTAGGTTTACATTCTCTTGGAGGAGACAAGATAAACATGTAAGCACATTCATAAATGAGGCTGTTTCAAGTAGCAGTAAGTAGCAATAACGTGATGCAAATAAAGTGGTGACGGGGCGGGCACCAGCAGAGGAGGCCTGTCTGGGGAGATGACAGAATGAGTCCTGAATGAGGAGGAAAAGCAGAGGTCCGAAGATCTGGGTGCATATGGATCTAGGAAAGGGTCTGTCCAGGGGCCTCCAGAGGGCCTGGGGGAGCTTCCTCACAGGTGACAACACTGAAGAACCAAGAAGCCAGGCACACACCTAGGGTCACGGTCAGTTAGGCACAGTGTCTGACAAAACCTCAGGAGAACTTACCTTCCATATCCTAACTTTCCCTCGACCCTTCCTCTCCAGCCAGGACTGTGATCGTGAGAACCCCCCCACCCCCTGTCCCCCGGCCCCATTCCTGAGCATAATCCTTGTAGGGAGACAGGGCAGGGGTCATCGGCTGTGTGCTCGATCAAGTCCCCTCCGTCTCTGGGCTCAGCTCTCTGTTATAATATGCGAGGTGGGTCCCCATAGCCTCTGAGCTCCCCATTCTAAGTGTGAGCGTGCAGGGACTCCTGATTTCTAGTTCCTGAGCACCCTCTTGTGGGCAGCTTTGGAATCTCATGCTCAGCTGGAAAGGATCGTGGGAAAATGGTTCGCTTCAACTTCAGCGAGGCCTGTGTGTATGCATCTGTGTGCATGTCTGTGTGTGCTGCCTTGTGGATGCAACTGCGTGTGCCTGTGTCTCTGTGTCTGCTTGTGGTTGTTTATGGGTATATGTACGCATGTGTGCATCTGTGTGCGTCTGTGCTTGCATCTGTGTGCCTTTCTGTGTGTCTGTCTGTGTGTGCATGCACATGTCCATGTGGATGTGTGTTTTGGCAACGGGGACATACAGGCTGATAGGAGAAGCCCCGTCTTCCTCACAAAGGCCTGACAACTCTCCCTGCAGCCAACTTCCCCTCCCCTTGTTCTGTCCGTTCCCCTCCCCCCCCAGTTCCTCTACTCTGGGATCTCAGTCTCCTCCCTCACTTCTCACCTGCACAATTTCAACAAACTTCTTTGACTATTTTTTCTCTTTTGTGTCACTTGAGCCTCGTTTGAATGTCACAGATCATAGCTCAAGAAATGATTCTCCTTTACATACCCAGGTCATTAGGTTTACGCACCTTTAACGGGGTTGATCACCCACTGCCCTGTTGTGGGGTAGCAGAGAGCTGGGGACATGTACACAGTGATGCTCTGGACGGCTGAGCAGACCCAGGCACGTGGTAGCTAAGACACAATGGCATGTCCACGAAATGCTCCAAGCTCCTCATGCACATGTGTCATCTTATTTGATTTACATGATGACCTTTCAAGCTTAGGCAAGGGGAGACTTATTATCCCCATTTTACAGATGAGGACATTGAGGCCCAGACAGGGAGATAATTAAGAGTCCTGCAGGAACTATTGAAGCAATATGCCAACTCTCTGTTCCAGTTTTCATAACACCCTAGGAGGTAGTTATTATCAATAACCTTCTTTAACAGACAAGGAAATTGAGGCTTTAAAAACTTGAGGTGAGTGCCTGATGCTGCACAGCTAATCAACAGCAGAGGCAGGATTTGAACTCTGCCCTGAGGTTCAAGCTCCACCACTCAAGCACCACGGCAGGTGTGAGGGCTCCCTGGCAGTCACGGGCTCAAGCTCTTTGGGCACCCTGTCCCCTCACCACGCATCTAGGGCTCAGTCCCTAGGAACGTTTTCCTTAGAACCCGAGGGGGAGGGCAGCCCACATTTTGGGTCCTCTGTCCCTCTCCCAAAGGTGGGGGCGGGTGAGTCATGTTACCTGCGCCACTTTCAGAAGCTGCTGGATGGGGGCTGAGCACTAGTTATGCAACAACCTTGCTGCAGTGTGCCTAATTGCCTGATAACCATAACTGAATCTCATGGATGACACCAGCATTATTGCAGGGAGTTTAAGGCAGTTAATGGCAAGCTGCACACATTGTGGTATGTGCTTCCTGTCTCCCAACTGGCCTGCTTGTGAGACCTTTCCTGGGGACTGGGGGAGGCCAAGGGGTGGAAGGGCAGTCAGGGGATGAGCAATAGAACAAATATTATACCCCCTGATTCCCAGAGGGCACCGTCTTCTTTGCCAAGAAAAGTCTGCATGGCAGGTGGCATTATTTTATAAATGAGAATGCGGCATCGGGAGGTTGACTCTCCTCATTTCATTTAAAAAAAAAAATTATTTTATTTATTTAATTTTGGCTGAGTTGGGTCTTTGTTGCTGCGCGCGGGCTTTCTCTAGCTGCAGGGAGCAGGGGCTACTCTTCGTTGCGGTGTGCGGGCTTCTCATGATGGTGGCTTCTCTTGTTGCAGAGTATGGGCTCTAGGCACGCAGGCTTCAGTAGTTGCGGTGCACGGGCTCAGTAGTTGTGGCACATGGGCTTAGTTGCTCTGCGGCATGTGGGATCTTCCTGGACCAGGGCTTGAACCCGTGTCCCCTGCATTGGCAGGCGGGTTCTTAACCACTGCGCCACCAGGGAAGCCCCCTGGTTTTATTCTTGATCATTGCTGTGGATCTTTACCAGCACCACCTGGGACCTTCTAGCGAGGCAGAGTCTGAGGTCCCACCCTGTGCCTACTGACTCAGAACCTCTATTATAATAAGATCCTCAGGTGATTCACTTGCAATGTTGTAGTTTGAGAAGCACTGGGCCCTGGTTTAGATGACTCCCCCCTTCCCCCTTATTGTGGAAACATTTTGATTTTCTTTTGGGAAACAACCCCTCCCCCCATTCCCCCAGCCTATGAAGTTCGGGTGGGACCCTTGGCTACGCCTCCTGCTTTCACCCCCTCAGGCCACAGTGGTTGCTTCAGGGAAGGGCAGTGACCCCAAGCCAGGTGGCTGAGTTATTTCCAACCTGTTTGAGGCACTATTGAGAAAGATGTGTTTGATCAAATTATTTATTGATAATCTTCCTTCTCTTCCTGTCCTTGCCATAGCTTGCTGTGGGTGAATATTCTTCCTCACCCTGGCAATGGTGGCCTTGACCGTCTGACTTGTTCTGGTTAGAATGTGGGTAGAAGTCACACTGTGCCTTAAAGAGCAATCTCATGTTTCCACTTGCCCCTCTTGAGCTTCTGACCCCCACCATGAGAAGGATGTGCCCCAGACGGCCATGGCCTTCATCTGGAGTCCAGGGTGGAGAATGTGGAGCAAACCGAACCCAACCCGGAGACTTGAGTCCACCCTAACCCAGCGGAAATTAGCCAAACCCTCAGCTAACCTATAGATCCGTGAGTATGAAGAATGATTGTTGCTGTAAGCAACTGAGATTTTGGGGGTTGCTTGTTACACAGCATCATTGCAGCAGACACCTGATGTTAAAAATAGAGATGTTTTCTTTCCATAGGAGTTGCTAAGCTGAATTTGGACTAGGATAGTAGAACCTGTTTAAGGGTGAAACTAACAGAAAGCAAAACAGAGCTAGCTAGAGTGAGAATCCTAATCATGGTTAAGGCTTTGTTTCTATGGATCTGGCCTTACTTGAGTTAGTCAGGACTAACTCCACTGGTTTAAACCAGAAAGGGAATTAGTGGCTCCTATAAGCCGTAAGTCCAGAGATGATTCATTCAGGTGAGGCTTGATCCAGCAGCTCACTGATGGGTCAGCATCTTTGCCTCTCTATTCTGCTTCCTGTTTTGCCCTTTTCATCTGGAGGCTGGTTCCCCTTGTTATATAGCAAGATGGCTTCCTCATTCAGGTCTAATAGGAGAGAGAGTTTCTTCTGGAAGTGTGCAAGCTTCTTTCCCAGGAGTTGGAGGCAAATGTGTTCTCAAGTTTCATTTTCCTCAGGGGTCACACAGCCATCCTTAAACCAATCTTAGAGGCTGGGGAGGTGGAATATGCTGGTTAATCTAACGCATCTGTGATGGGAGTATGTCAGCTTTATTGAGCAACGTGGATCCTCAAGGGAAATTTGGGACTTTGGGACTAGGGTGAGGGGTGGAGGATGCTGGCTAGGAAGACGCATTTGTTTCCTAGACTAAACCTAAACACTTGGAGTAAAGAGTCCTGACTAACTCGAATTACAAATACCATTAAGCTTGGGGGCTTAAAACAACAGAAATTTATTTTTTCAGTGTTGGGGTCTGGAAGTCTAAAATCAAGGTGTTGGCAAGGTCGGTTTCTTCGGGGGCTTCTGAAGGAGGATATGTTTCATGCTTCTCTCCTAGCTTCTGGTGGTGGCCAGAAATATTTGTGTTCCTGGGCTTGCAGCTGCGTCACTCCAGTCTCTGCCTCCGTCATCACCCTGTGTCCTCTCTGTGTATTTGTGTGTGTCTTCATTCGGCCTTCTTACAAAGACACCACCTGTCTCTGGATTTGGGGCCCACTCTAATTCAGTATGACTTCATGTTAACAAATTTCATCTGCAAATAACCTATTTCCAAACAAAGTCACAATCTGAAGTTCCAGATGGACATGAATTTTGGGGGAACGCTATTCCACCCAGGACAGAAGACAACCAGCAAATGCTCACCAGATTATAATTCTTTTATACAAAAATAGTACTGTAATATCCTTTCGGTTTAAACTTTTTTCACTTTGAAATAATTTTAGCCTTACAGAAAAGTTGCAGAAATAGTACAGCGTACCCTTAATGTCCTTCACTTAGCTTTCCCTAATGTTAATGTCTTGCATAACCATAATGCAATTGTCAAAACTAAGAAATTAACGTTGGTACAATGTTATTAACTAACCTACACTCTTTATTCAGATTTCACTGGTTTTTCCATTAATAACCTTTTTCTGTTCCTGGATCCAATCAAGAACTCACACCGCACTTAGGTATCAGGTCCCCTTAGTTGTCTCTGGTCTGGGATGGAGCCTCAGTCCTTCTTTGTCTCTCCTGACCTTAACACTTAAAAAAAAATTTTTTTTTTATGTTGTGTATTTTATTTATTATTATTATTATTTTTGGCTGCGTTGGGTCTTTGTTGCTGAGCGCGGGCTTTCTCTAGTTGTGGTGAGCGGGGGCTACTCTGTGTTGCGGTGCACCAGCTTTTCATTGCGGTGGCTTCTCTTGTTGCAGAGCACGGGTTCTAGGCGCGCAGGCTTCAGTAGTTGCAGCACGGGGGCTCCGTACTTGTGGCACACGGGTTTAGTTGCTCTGTGGCATGTGGGATCTTCCCGGACCCAGGCTCAAACCCATGTCCCCTGCATTGGCAGGCGGATTCTTAACCACTGCGCCACCAGGGAAGTCCCGACCTTAACACTCTGAAGAGTACTGGTCACTTATTTTCTAGAATATTCCTCTGTTTGGTTTTGCCTGCTGTTGTTTTCATGATTAGATTGAGATTGTGCACTGTAGGCATGAATACCCCTGAAGTAATGTATTTTTCCCAGAGGGTACACATTATCCACATGTCATGTTTTAGGTGATGTTAACCTTGATCACTTGGTTCAGGGGGCAGCTGCTGGGTGTCTCTCCTATAAACTATCTTTTCCTTTGTAATTAATAAGTATCTTGGGGGTAGGAGAGATACTTTGAGACTATCCAGTTTATTAGTTGGAATTCTTCTGTTATGAAAAACCCCTATTCTTCCTCCCCTCTCCATGCTGTTTTTACACCCTCCACCCCGACTTAGTACCAACTCTCGACACCTACGTTTGTTCCGTATTCCATGGATGATATATCATGATTATTACTTCATCATTTCTCAGTCGCTAATCATGGTGTACTCATTTTCCCCCAATTACAAACAACACTGCAATGAATGTACTTGTATTTATGGTGACCCCCTTCTGGGAGTATTTTTGAAGGCTATCATCCTAAAATAGGAAGTCTGAGGTCAGGAGTATGAGCATTTATAGTTTTTAACAAATATTGCCAAACTGCCCCTCGGTGAGATTGTATCAGGTAACAATACCATCTGTAGTGTGTGAACGTCATTCATTCATTCATTCATTCATTCAAATGGCTTGCCATTGGTTGGGCTGTGCAGAGGGCACACGATGGGGGCCTGATATCCCTCTGCAGCCCTCTGGGGCCTTTACAATCTTAGCTCTCTTCTCCTGGTCTCTTTATTTTCTTTACTGTCTCATCTTCTTTATGAATAAATTCCATGAGTACAATGTTTTAGAATGGTGGGTTTTTTTTTTTTTTGAGATACAGTTCATATAAAATTCACTCTTTTAAAGTGTACAATTTAGCTGGTTTTTAGTATGTTTATAAGGTTGTGCAACCATCACCCTTATTTAGTTCCAGAACATTTTCACTGCCCGCCCCGCAAGAAACCCCGTCCCCACTAGCGATCGTTCCCCATGACCCCCTGCCTCTAACGCATGGCAAACACTCATTTATTTTCTGCCTCTATGATTTTGCCCATTCTGGACACTTCACATAAATGGAATTATACAATATGTGGCTTCTGGTGACTGGCTTCTTCATCTGGCATAATGTTTTCAAGGTTCATCCATGTTGTAGCGTGAATCAGTATTTCATCCCTTTTAATGACTGAATAATACTCCATTATGTGACTATATCACATTTTGTTTAGCCATTCATCCGTGGATGGACATTTGGTTGTTTACACCTTTTGGTATTAGAAATAAAGCTGCTATGAACATTCTTAAATGAGTTTTCGTGAGGACATGTGTTTTAATTTCTCTTGAGTGTATATCTAGGAGTAAAAGTGCTGGGCCATGTGGTAAGTTTATGTTTAACTTTTTGAGGATCTGCCCAACTGTTTTCCAAAGTGGCTGCACCATTTTACATTTCCACCAGCAATGTATGAAGGTTTCAATTTCTCCACATCCTTGTCAACACATGTTACTGTTTGTCTTTTTTTTTTTTTTTTTTTTGCGGTACGCGGGCCTCTCACTGTTGTGGCCCCTCCCGCTGCGGAGCACAGGCTCCGGATGCACAGGCCCAGCGGCCATGGCTCACGGGCCCAGCCGCCCCGCAGCACGTGGGATCCTCCCGGACCGGGGCACGAACCTGTGTCCCCTGCATCGGCAGGCGGACTCTCAATCACTGCGCCGCCAGGGAAGCCCGCTGGTATATGTTTTAATAAAACTTTTTTTGACCACTGCTCGTGGGAAGAAAACATTATGAATTGTGACCCAGCATTCCCATACGTGCATACATTCCCATATATGTATATATGTTTCGTGTTTCATAAAAAGTTTTATGAGACAGTATTCTTCCTATTGTTTATTCCATTCTAGTTCATTAAAAATAATGCCTGTCAAGACCCACTAAATGGATCCTGTGACCCATTTATTGGCTGGGACCTGCAGTTTGAAAAACCACTGCTTAAGAGTTGACAAAAGTGTTTTTGTGTACCTGACCTCATGTTCTCCTCAAGGCAAACGTGTGAAGCAGCCAATATTGTGTCTCTTTTAAAGATGAGAGACTGAGGCTTAGAGAGATTGTGACTTCCAGTCACATAGCTGATCCATGCAGAGCTAACCTATGCCTGTGCATTTCCGTCTTTGCACACAATCTCCCTGTGATGGTTTCCACACATTTGTGTGCTTAAGAATTCCCTGGCGTGACTTGTTAAAAACGAAGATTTCCAACCTGAAACCACAGAGATTCTGACTGTATTTTAAGAAGCATCTCCTGGGTCAGAAGACAGTGAGAGTAGCTGTGAGTCTGTGGAAGGGGCCCTGAACTAGGAATCAGGAGGCCCGGCTCTTCACTTGCTGGCTCTGGGATGGGCCCCATGGATGTTCCCTGCGACTGACTGAGCACCTACTGCTCTGGCCTGGGGAGATGGTAGGGGACGAGAATTCAGCCAGTCCTGGAGCTCAGGAACTCACACTTCAGGGAGCACATTTCTGAGGTGACGGGACCGGATTTTTAGAGGTTTCAGACTGTGGCCCGTGGGCTGGAGCCAAGAATAAGTGTTTTGTTTGCCTCCACAGTGTTTGTTCATTCTCTTAAACGCTGAGCCGATCTATACAAGCAGGGAGATTTCGTGTAATAATTTGATTTCTAGCATTTCTTGAAAAGTCCGAAGACCTGGTGACTTGGGCTTGTGTTGCTGCATGCCCGAGGTGGACTGGGCTTGAGTTGGGCCTGCCCCTGCCGGGTTGACCTCAGTCCCCACCACTCCCTATTGTCTTCTAGCCCACCAACTCATGGATAGGCTGCCTCGCCCCAGGGGGCGTGTGAGAGTTTTCCCCTGACTCCATGGTGCCCAAAGGCCCTCCCTGCGCTGGCTCCGAGGCAGTAGATTTCCCCAGCTGGAGCTGACCCACATTTGGACACCCCTCAGCTTTCCCTCTGTCCTCTTCTCTGTGCTGTCTCTTTGTTCCCTTTCCCTTGTCTGTGTGCTTTTCTCGGAGAGATGACTCTGGTGATGTGGAGAAACCACAGACTCTGGAGTTAGACAGCCCTGGATTTCGATGCTAACCCCCTCATTTCTTTACTCATGGACCTTGGGGAAGTTACATTCCTCCTCTGTTAAGTAACCTTAGTTTTCACCTCTGTAAAAGGGGGGACACACCTCACCTACTGCTGTGGTTTCCTTCCACGTAGAGGGAGCACCCATCAGAGTAACGTTCTTGGCTTCCCCACCCAAGCCCAATCTTCCCCAGGGAGGGGGAGGGGCATGTAAATGGCAAACCTGGGACTCAGAGTGTAGCCCAGCGCCTTCCCCCCTTCTCTCTGGGGGGTCTCCCCACCTGCAGAGAGCATGCATCCTCTCCATGCTCTACTGTGCCCCAAGTTTTACAGGGGCCAGCCCTGTCTCAGCCAGGAGAGGCTGGGCGGTTGGGTGTCCAACAGTCGAGGAATGAGTGGTTTTATCTAATCCTAGCGTTCAGAATTATGAAACCGCAGACCTAAGGCGTATTGTCCCAAATCAGCTTTACCAATATTAAAGAGGCCATTTGAAACTCCTCTGCCTGTGTCAGTCTCTCTGGTGGTTCTGAACAGGGGCTGGGAAGAGGGGTTCTCTTTACTGGGTTCCCTGCAGACCCCCTCAAATAGTAGTTCCTTTAGTTATTATTGTGAGGGGCAGTGCCTGTCACATAGTAGGTGCTCAGTAAATGGAGATTGTTGTTTTTAAAAATATTACTCCTCACGTTCAGAAGTAGGAAAGCGGGGGTGGGGGGGTGGGGGGGTGGGCAGTGCCTGAGGGTAGCTTCAAAGCAACAGGAAGAAATAGAGAGATAAGGAGGGGACAGCAGCCTTGATAATTGCCTTCCAGGTCCTTCTAAGTGTATGCAAATCACGTGCAAATCCCCTGTGTATTGATTAGCAGCCCTCCTCAGGAAGTCTGACTGGACGTGGCCCTGGGGAAAATCTGGGTGGAAGTCATTGAATTCCAGGGAGTTTGTGGTCAGAACTAGGGGAGCATTTGCCTGGGAAAGGGGTGTCGAGGGAGGGCAGGGTGGTGGTAGGCATAAATGGCAGGGGTGAATAGGGTGGGGCTGGGGGTGGAAAGGAGGCCAGTGAGGATGGAGACAGGCTCCTACAGGAGGAGGGAGACCTGAGTGCCACCAGTGCCAAGGCTGCCTTGTAGCTCCGCACCCTGCAGTTGCACCCCTGGACCTGCATCACCCCCGCTCCCACCCCCCCATCCCCCTCAGCCAGGCAGTGGGGCTACTCTTGGGCCCCAGGTCCACTCCTTCGCCGTTTCTGAAGACAGTGTGGGGCACCGGAACAGGCCTGGGCTTTGGCATCAGGCGGACCTCGGTTCACCGCCAACTGTGTGACTCTGGACCAGTTATTGACCCCTGGTTTCCGCCTCTGTAAAATGGGTTAATAATAGTCTCTCCCTCATAGAGCTCATGTGAGGTTCGGTTTGGTGAGGGCCTGGATGGAGAAGATGACTGCCAGCTGCTGTTCTAACTGCTCCACACCGTCCACAGCCAGCTTAGAAATCCATGCTCTTTACACACTCTTTCATTTAATCCCAGTGAGCTCCCAGGGGTAGACACCATTTTAATTTCCCTTTTACAGATGAGGATGCCAGCGTACAGTGAGGTCAAGGGCCAGGACCCAGCTTAGCAGTCGGGCCCGTGCTGTTTCTCATGATGCTCTATTTCCTCCTTTCAGAGACAGGCAACTTCTTCACTTTATAAACGACATGAAGCCCAGAGAGGCTGAGTGGCTTGGCTAAGGTTACACAGCCAGTTAGAGGCAGAGCTGGAGCTAGACCCTAGTGTCCAGATTGTGGTCGTGCTCTCTTTCCTGACCGCTGGGTGGGCTCTGGTTCCCCTTCTCTGAGCACGAGAGGCCTTTGGCCTGGGGCACATCTCATGGCCTTGATCGCACAGGATGGGTGCTGGGTGCCTCTAGGGCCACAGTCTTGTCTCTCCAGGGTGGCTTGATGGTCCTACCAGTCCAGCTGGGAGTCTGATGGAGTGCTGCCCGCTGGGGGCCTTTGGGAATTCCTGCTTCCTGCTCACCTCCCCTCCCCCTCCCCCTCCCCCTTGGTATCTCTGTCCCTGCTTGTCAGCTGTCCCTTCCCTTTTCCCAGCTCCAAGGCTGTCAGTGTTTGGGGGAGATTATGCAGTGTTGACATTGGAATATGAATTAGGCAAGAGCCATAGCCAAATATTGGAATTAGAGAAAGCAGGAGCCCAGGCTGGAGTCCAAGAGTGGCTGGAACATCTGTGTCTTGGCTGTTCCAGTTGCCTGACCCCACCGCCCACCCGAAAACAACTGGTCCCAGAGCCACAGACAAGTTCGGCTGCAGCCAAGGTGTGGTCCTCCACTTGCCGGCCGAGGGCACAGCTAGGGGTCCCGCAGACCTCAGCCTCATTCTCCCTCTCTGTTCTGAGGCCCAGGAGGAAGCGGAGGCTTCTGCTGTGATCTGAGGGAGTGAGGGAAGACTCTGCGCAAGGATCTATCTTTTGTCTGAAGGTCTGAAATCCCACCTATAGTGCTCTGTTTCTATTGGTCAGATCTGTATTTGTCAAAATGTGTCTCATGGGACTCAGGTTCTGCAGGCTGTTAATCAGTTTCCTGTACAAGAGGCCGTATGTTAGGGAAATGTTATGTTGAAGAGACTTACTACAGGACTTCTCAGAGCCTTTGATAATTTAAGAGGCATTGTGATTCTTTGAAAGGGGGATAGAGTTTGTAGTATTTCCCGAACTTGTTTGGCCAGTCACCCTTTCCTCATGCAGAACTTTTTGGACCAGTGGTAACAGATCCGACTCTAGTCTAGCAGCTGCTGGGACCGCTGTCCAGGGGCTGGCATGAGGCTGGTGGAATCAGAATCAAAACCAGTTTCCTGCATCTGTAAAATGGAATAGCCGCACCTGCCCTGGGTGTTTGTTTAATTTCTTTTCTGAGTCAAATGAGAGGCCATTGTGTGTAGAAGTGCGCTGCCAACCGCAGGCTTGGGCACATTTCAGGGAGGGTGATGGTCGACACCGGTCCTTCTTCTAACTGACCTGATAAATGGAGCCTCACTGGCAGTTTGGCGATAAGGATCCCTCGGGGGCGTTCCCCTTTTCCTCTCCAGGAGGAGGCCATGTTTACCGCAGCATTTCTCAGTGTGAGTCCTGTGCCTTTGTTACATGGCAAGTTCAAGGCCAGCTTACCGAGTGGCAGGACAGGAAGACACTAGATTTCAGGGGTTGACTCCTGAGTCCAGTGCTCTGTCTGAGCCATCACCCTTTCTGTCCCCTGGCACGGGGCAGGGCACCAGAGAGGCAGGAGACGGAGGCATTTCCTGGACCAGCTCTTGAGAGCACCATGCCCACCACCAGTCCCCCTCCCCACCCCCCATTGCTCCAGCCCTGCCCACACTCCCTGCAGCCCAGCCATGCCTGAGTCTGTTGCTTGGAACACTCCCCGTCAGGAGGCCTGGATCTCTGAGTGGGACCCTTGCTGTCCAGACATCTTTCTCCCTGTCGTCTTCCTGCAGGGGCTGCTAGGGCAGCAGCCCCACCTTTGCCCATCCCCCTCAGTTGAGGATCGTCTGAATCAGAAGTTAAAAGAGGCCAGGTCCTAGAAGGATTGAGCCACCTCCTCCAATAGACCCAGAGAAAACTCAGTCATAAAACCGGGGGCCACCTCATTTCTGCTATCTGGCCTCCGTTTCCCCATCTGTAAGTTGAGGAAGCCCATCTAGCCCTGACACAGTGTCAGTCTATGGATTCATCAGCATGTCAACTCCTGGGCTTCCTACTTGTGAAATGCTTCCAGGAATTCCCTGCCCTCCGTCTGCCCTCAGGTGGGTCCCCATCGTATCTCCCTGTGGGAGGGATCCCAGCAGCCTCTCATGGTGTCTTCCTGCCCCGCGGGCTTCTCCCAAGTCCACCCACTATGCAGGAGCCAGAGACACCTGTCTAGGTTCTGCTCTTTTCATGTCCCTCTCCTGCTTCCAAACTTGGCATGGCTCCCCACTGCCCCTGGGGAAGGTCTGTGGTCCCAACGCATCTCTTCCACCTCTGCACGGAGACCGCTTGGCATTCTCGGACACACTTGGATTTCCACGATTCCCAGCCTTTGCTCTTGCCATCCGTTTAAAATGCCTTTCCTCCTCCTTCTGATGAAATTTGGTGCAACCTGCAAGACCTCCCTTCTTCCCCCCGCCCTGTCCTTCCTTCTAACCCTCCCTCTAGTGTGGCTGCTTGCCTTGTATGGATTGGCCAAAAAGCTCATTCGTTGTTTTCCATAACATGGCTCTAGTGGCACTTAGTTGTCTTTAACTTCATTCGAAACAGTTTTGTTAGATTGTATTGTGAAAGCTGTCCTGTCAGTGTGCATTTAAAAGAACACCTTATCCAAACTGGTGAGTTTTTGTGTAGCCGTTTCAATATTGAAGATGGAAGGAAAAAAGCAACATTTTCGGCCTGTTATGCTTTATTATTTCAAGAAAGGTAAAAGCTCAACTGAAATGCAAAAAAGGATTTGTGCAGTGCACGGAGAAGATGCCGTGACTGATCAAATGTGTCAAAAGTGGTTTGCGAAGTTTCATGCTGGAGATCTCTTGCTGGACGCTGCTCCGCAGTTGGGTAGACCAGTGGAAGTTCATAGTGATCAAATTGATTGATCACATGAATTGAGAACAATCAACGTTATACCACGCGGGAGATAGCTGACATACTCAAAATACCCAAATTAAGTACTGAAAATCATTTGCACCAGCTTGGTTATGTGAATTGCTTTGATGTTTGGGTTCCACATAAGTGAAAAAACTTTCTGGACCGTATTTCCGCATGCGATTCTCTACTGAAACTTAACGAAAATGTTCCGTTTTTAAAACAAATTGTGATGGGTGATGAGAAGTGGATACTGTACAATAATGTGGAACAGAAGAGATCATAGGGCAAGTGAAATAAACCACCACCAACCACACCAAAAGCAGGTCTTCATCCAAAGGAGGTCATGTTGTGTATATGGTGGGATTGGAAGGGAGTCCTCTATTGTTAGCTCCTTCCGGAAAACCAAACGATAATTCCAACAGGTACTGCTCCCAGTTAGACCACTTGAAAGCAGCACTTGACAAAAAGCATCTGGAATTAATCAACAGAAAACGCATAATCTCCCATCAGGATACTGCAAGACGGCATGTTTCTTTGATGACCAGGCAAAAACTGCTACAGCTTGGCTGGGAAGTTCTGGTTCATCTGCTGTATTCACCAGACATTGCACCTTTAGGTTTCCATTTGTATCAGTCTTTACAAAATTCTCTTAATGGAAAAAATTTCGATTCCCTGGAAGACTGTAAAAGGCACCTGGAACAGTTCTTTTCTCAAAAAGATAAAAAGTTTTGGGAAGATGGAATTATGAAGTTGCCTGAAAAATGGCAGAAGGTAGGGGAACAAAAGAGTGAATACATTGTTCAATAAAGTTCTTGGTGAAAATGAAAAATGTGTCTTTTTTTTTTTTGCGGTACGCGGGCCTCTCACTGTTGTGGCCTCTCCGCTGCGGAGCACAGGCTCTGGACGCGCAGGCTCAGCCACTCCGCGGCATGTGGGATCCTCCCGGACCGGGGCGCGAACCCGTGTCCCCTGCATCAGCAGGCGGACTCTCAACCACTGCGCCACCAGGGAAGCCCGTGTCTTTTATTTTTACTTAAAACCGAAGGAGCTTTTTGGCCAACCCAATACTGTAACTAGCAATGTCCACACTTTTCACCTCCATAAATCTCACTAGAGTACCAACCATCCTACATATTCCCCAAATATTTGATGTTTTCTTTAAATTAAAAAACTAATACACACTCTTGTAACTCTGAACCACAGCCAAATGGTTCAGAAGGAAAAGTGAAAGTCCCCCCCTTTCTGATCTTATTGGTCAATCCCACTACTCCGGGGTAATTGCTATTAACAGTTTCTCATGTTCTTGCTCACATATTCATGTGTATATTCAACATATATGGCTGCACCCAAACCTAGTTAACCAGACTTCATTGTGGGACTTTCCTGCTCTATACTGCGACAAATAATGCTGCAACGACCAGCTTCGGATACAAATATTTCTGTGGGCGGAGTCTTAGAAATGGGATTGCTGCATCACAGGGTACGTGCATTTATAATTTTAATGGATACTGCCAAACTATCTTCAGAAAAGGTTGAACCATTTACATCTCCCAGCAACAGCCTTGCACTGATGTTTAAATGTCTGGTTCCCTCATTTAAGAATAAGGCCTAGGTCTCCTTGATCACAGTGTCCCTGACATAGTAGTCTCAACAAGTGCTTCTTGAGTGAATCGAGGGGTTGACGAGCCCTGGCCCACTTCCCAAAGAAAAGTGGAAGCCTTTCTGTCCCTAAGAAATCTGTGAAATCAACTGTGGGACCAGGAGGACTTGATTCATTGCACTCAGCTCTCTGAAATGCAAGGAATCCTGAGGAGTCCTGGCTGCTTCTTTGTAAGTGGCGAGTGTGTGGTTTTTGTCTTCCAAGCCGGCCTCACAATCTAGGTTGCCATGGCAATTCTTGAGCAGGGCAGCCTTTTCCCTTCCCTCCATCTTGGGAACCTTGGTTGCCATAACAACCATTGGTCCACTCCTCTTCCCCTTCCATAGGGCCACCAGCTTCCCTGTGTGGGCCCCACCATTCTCAGGAGTGGCCCTGATGTCACTTTGACCCCACGTATCTTGATACCCTCTTGAGAGGAGATCTGAGTGGGGCCACTCCTGGGGAGGGATGGAGCAGAAAGCAGCATGGCTGTTGCGAAGGGGAGAGGACCCAGGTGAGGGAAGAGTGAGGGCCTTGCTCCTTTCAAGCCCAGTAGGGTCACTGTTGCCTGCTGACCAGAGGATGAGGTTCAGGGGTTGCCTGGGGGATCAGTGAGCTACAGGCTGTGTGGCCAAGCGTGCTTCTTCATCACTCCCATTTTAGGTGGCAGAGCAGGTGGAGCAGATGCCGCTGACCCAGCCCTCTGGGAGTCCTCGGCCTTGGGGGAAGCAGGAGGCCTGGACCATGGAGGCCACTCAAGGGCCCTGCCAAAAGCGCCTTGGAGTTCCTTACAGTCCTTTTTAGAATGCCTGGAATAGAGTCCCGAGGAGGTAGAACGCTGGGCATTTATTAATATGATGGAATACTCTGTGGCCAAATTAAAGAAGGACATTTGAGGATTCTGTTGACACTTGGAAAAGTACTGCTAAGAGAAAAAAGCAAGACCCAGATTACTGTGTGGATACTGACTGCAGCTATATAATACCAGTACGGATGTCCCAGAGCCTAGATTTGGAGGAAGGTAATATAAATGCAAATATAGTTTCCCTATACCTGCTTCTCCTCCAGCATTTCCCCATCTCTGTGGACAGTCTTGCCACCGGCTCTGTTGCCCAAATCGGAAACCTGGGATTCAAACTAGACTCCTCCCACTCCCCTCATGCTCCCTTCCTATTAGTCACAGGTCCTGTTGATTCTACCTTTGAGTAGTTTTCATGTTTATTCCCCCTCACTTGGCGACTGCCTTTGCTCTAGTTCACTTCCTTGCCATTTCTCACGTGGAAACCATTGTTGTAACCCCCAGTGGGTCTCTCTCCTCCCAGGTGTGTCCACCCACTACTGCTTCAGCACACCTGCCATGTTGCTCCCCAAGTGGCCCATCTGGTCATGTGGCTCCTCTCCTTCATGCCCCCTGCTTGCTCCAGGATCAAGGACAAACTTCTTGACACACTTAAGGCCCTTCATGACCCACTTCCTTGGCCCCCGTCCAGCCTCTCCTCCCTTGAGCTTGCTTCCAGCCACGAGAAGCTGTAGGCAGTTTACTTCCATTCCTCTTGCCTGTGAACACACCATTCCCTCTGCCAGGAATACCTTTCCCTGCCTCAGCTGCCTGGTCAACTCCTATCCACCTTTGAGAGTGAGCTCAAGACATTCCAAGATGATAGAAGGAAGATGTCTCCACTCCAGTCACCCCCTGGAAACTGTACAGAAACCACCAGGAGAATTAGAACAGAAACCTGAATTTTGTCTTTGATGGAGTTAGGAGACATCTATACTCCTCGATCTCAATACATGGAGGGGGAAAGCTGCTAGAGGAGGAATATCAAACCTCCATACCCATGGGTGGTAAAGGTACTGAAGAGAAGGAAGCTGATTTCCTCTACAGTAACCCAAAGAGGGCCAGGGATTGAAGGCACCAGTGCCAAAGGAAGTGGGATGGAGATAGGGGCTCACCACAGGGAGGTAGTTTGAAAACCTAGGTAAAGAGCAGGTAGACCTCTGAGTGCTCAGCTTCATTCTGTGTAGCCAGGTGACTGTCCCCCTCACTCCCATGAGAGATCAGAGGCTCTGGTCTTGGGGAGGCCAGATGTATATAAGGAGAGGGGTAAGGAGTCCTACTAAATTCAGGGGGACTGAGTCTGCAGATAAATTGAGAGTCTCCTAGCACCCTTCTTCCGCTGAACTCGAGAGCACCAGGATCAGACCTATATTGGCATTCCAGCCTCAACCCCACAAAGAGATAGAAGAATATTTCTCTGGAGGAACTAAACAGTCCCAAAGAAATGACCAATAGATGCTTACATTTAGGGGTCTGTAGCAGGTAAGGTGGCAGGAGGATCGATTGTCCTAGAATGAAGCTCATCAAATCGACTTGTTAAGCCCAGGCACTCAGAGCCTCTGACTGGCCTTTTGGTGTCTACTCTTTTTTTTTTTTAATTTTATTGTAGTACAGTTGATTTACAATGTTGTGTTAATTTCTGCTGTACAGCAAAGTGATGCAGTTATATTCAATACATATATATATTCTTTTTCATATTCTTTTCCATTATGGTTTATCACAGGATATTGAATATATTTCCCTGTGCTATACAGTAGGACCTTGTGGTTTATCCATCCTATATATTATAGTTTGCCTCTGCTAATCCCAAACTCCCAATCCATCCCTTCCTCACCCCTTCCCTCTTGGAAACCACAAGTCCGTCTCTATATCTGTGAGTCTCTTTGTTTTTAGATACGTTGATTTTTTTTTGACTTTTTTTTCTGACTTTGTTCACATAGTATGATGATCTGTAGGTCCAATCATGTTGCTGCAAATGGCATTATTTCATTCTTTTTAATGGCTGAGTAATATTCCATTTTATATACATACACACACATATATATATATATACACACACACACACACACACATATATATATACACACACACGTATGTATACACCCACACACACCCCCCACATCTTCTTTATCCATTCATTGGTCAATGGACATTTAGGTTGTTTCCATGTCTTGGCTATTGTAAATAGTGCTTCTGTGAACATAAGGGTACATGTATCTTTTTGAATTATAGTTTTGTCTGGGTATATGCCCAAGAGTGGGATTGCTGGATCATATGATAACCCTAATTTTAGTTTTTTGACGAACCTTCATATTGCTTTCCATAGTGGCTGCACCAACTTACATTCCCTTGGTGTCTACTCTTACATCTGAACACACAGCCGAAAATCACTGACATCCGAGGGACACTTTCCCTCATTTTTCCCTGACGAAAATATGAACCAAGAGGAAATGGAGATTATTCAGTGAGCAGGACATAAGGTCAGAGAAACCATAATTGATATACTTAGATAAAAGGACATTTTGCACCCATGGAAAAATAATGGGGTGGGATAAAAAGGGAATAATCAGAACAAGATAGAAAAATTTTTAAAAATCAAGAGTTTGAAGATGAAGTCAAGGAACTTTCTCTGGAAATATATAGAGAGAGACAAAGAGATGGGCTAAAGAAGAAACAGGAGAGAAAGCATAAAAAATTAGGGGATCAGTCCAGGGGGTATGACATTCAGCTAATTGAGTTCTAGAAACAAGAGAAAGGAGGAAATGAAATTGTCAAAGAAATAATACAAGAAAATTTCCTAGTATTAAAGGACACAGGTTTCAAGATGGTAAGGTCCACTGAGTATCCACCTCAATGAATGAAAAAATACCCACATCCAAGCTCATCAGTATGTTTCAGATGCAGAGATAAAGGGCAGTTCTTCAAAGTTTGTGGAGAGGGTTGGGATTAGGATGAGGTGAATGAGGCACTTGCCTTGTGTGCAAAATTTAAGGGGGGGGCACCAAAACACTCAGTGATCAAGACAAAAAATTGGTGCACTATTTTAAAAATTAAAAATAATGCAAAATAATCTATGAGGAACAAAATAGTAAAATTTAAAATAAAGACAAGAATGACAGGGCTGGGGTTAGACGAGGCAAGTGAGGTTCCTGTTTTTATTTGAGATTAATATCTTATTCAGCATGATTTTTTCACATTACCTTTGATTTAAAAAATACACATTAAATATTATATATCTTGAGCATTGACTTTTTGGCACTCCCTTAAATTTTGCACTAGAGGTGAGTCCTTCACTCACCTCACCCTGGTCCCAGCTGTGCACGCAAAGGATGGAAAATAGCAATGGCATCAGTCTTCTCAACAGCAGCATTGGAAGTTTGAAGACAATGGAACCAGCGTGTTTAAAAATTCTAACTGAAAACGTTTTTCCATCTAACATTCCATACCAACCCAGGCTATTAATTAAATGTGATGGTGAAATGAAGACTTTTCTAGACATACAATATCTTAAAATAACTTGCCCTCCCATGCAACTTTTGTCATGATACTACTGAAGGATGTGCTCAACTAAAACCAGGTAGCCTGGTTTTAGTTGAGAAGAAGATGTGGAATCCAGGAATAGGAACCCCACCCCAGGAGAGAAAAGGGAAGGGAATTCCTTAAGTAATGGCTAAGGGAATATCAGGAAAACAGCTGTGCCTTGGCCCAGGGAGCATCTAGACCTGATCAGCAGGGTACCTGAAGACTCTAAGGGGTAAGGGAGTTTGTCCCCAGGAAAATAAATGATACTGACAAATTATCTGACAGCATACTCTATTATAGAGCCTGGGAATAAAATCTATTTTTGTGGTCATAATAGTGAAGGTGTAGAATCAGGATTTTAAAAATTGAGCTATAAATATTTTGGGAGGATGGGGGAGGAGAAGAGAGAATGGAAGAAAAACTTCTAGCCCATTAAGACGTTGACCAATGTTTAAGATGATGACTCAAGAGATTGAAGAATACACGTGTTATTTAGAAAGTGGGTGGTAAATAACAGAGGAAACGGCTTCAGGAAAACAAGGTGAGAAAGATGGGGTAGGGAATAGAGAAGAAGAGACTGCTACTTTCTTTTTAAATTTATTTTATTTTAATTTATTCATTTTTGGCTGCGTTGGGTCTTCGCTGCTGCATGTGGGCTTTCTTTATCTGAGGCGAGCGGGGGCTACTCTTCTTTGTGGTGCAGGGGCTTCTCATTGCAGTGGCTTCTCTTGTTGTGGAGCACAGGCTCTAGGCGCATGGGCTCAGTAGTTGTGGCTCGTGGGCTCTGGAGCGCAGGCTCGGTAGTTGTAGCGCACGGGCTTAGTCTCTCCGCGGCATGTGGGATCTTCCTGGACAAGGGCTCGAACCCGTGTCCCCTGCATTGGCAGGCGGATTCTTAACCACTGTGCCACCAGGGAAGCCCCAAGACTGCTATTTTCAGTTGTAAGCCTTTTAGCAGTATTTGGCTTTTCAAAAGATTTACAGGTAATACTTTGTTTAAACTAACAAACAAAAAATTAAGAAATTGATTTGGTTCATGTTCTTCCTCTGTGAAGACTTTCCTGACCACCCAGGCATCCCGAGCCCTGCCCTCTGGGAGCCACTTGAGCGCTTGTCCTCAGCAAGGGTTCAGGACGTGTTCTTGGAGAGTAAGTGAATGAATTCCTTTAAAAAAAATGGTTAAGTTCAGATGAATTAAAAAAAAACCCACAAACTTTGGAAGAAGGTTAAACTGTGAAAGCCACACTAACATTAAAGGAGATTTGTCTTTCATTAGCTGTCACAGGTGCTAATGACACATTTTGTTTTTCCATTTTTGGGGGTGGGATGGGGTTGGTTGAGGTCACAGGGTAGATAGAAGCAGGTTGGGAGTTAGAGACAGACATGCTTGGGTCCCAGCTACCTTACGGTAGCTGTGAGTTCAAGGCAAGTTATCTCATCTCCCTGAACCTCAGTTTCCTCGTGTGGACAGTGGGGAGAATAATAGAGTTAAACTACTTTGTCAGGTTGTTGTTAAGGATTAGGGGAATGTAGGGGAAGTGCCGAGCACACAGTAGAGGCTGGTTAAATGGTGTGATGGTTTTATGAAGCTGCGGGGTATTCAGTGACAGCGGCTCTTCCTTTGACCCCACTTCCTGAATTCCTGTCCTTACAGGACCTCCGAGAAGCTCTGGCCTCTGTGTCAGACGCCCCCGGACACCGACACGGGCTCAGTGTGGGCAGACCGTATATTAGCAGAGGGGTTCAGAGCATCTACACATTTTCAGGGACATCTGAGTCATTCCATTCTAGGAGCTGTGCTGACATGGTTTCAGTGGCTTTGCCTGGTCTCTAAACAAAACTTATTTAGGTGGGAACAGATTCAACTTGAGGTTTCCATGATTTTCACATGACCTTTAAATACCCAAGATTTGCAGTTTCCTTCTTTCTCTAATGAAAGTCTGGATCATCTTGGAAAAAAGAAACTTAATTCAATGCTGTGGCCCTGCCTCTGTCCTAGCTTCCCTCTCTCCATTTCACTGGCCCCACCTACCAGCTTCCCCACCGTGGGCCTCCATCCATCTACGCTCTGCTCCGTGGGAACTGCTCACTTGGAAATCACCAGGCACCTCCCACCGGCCACAGCCCGAGACCTTGTACAAGTTCCTTCTACTGGTTGCATTTAACCCCTTTCTTGAAATGTTCTCCTGCCTTCGCTTTTGGACACGAGTCTCCTTATTGGTTTATTATTATTATTTTTTTAACTTGTTTGTCTTCAGTCTTGATTCTGTGATCATCCCCTTAGGCCCAGTCCTTTCTTTTCTTTCACTTTATTTCCTTGATTCTTGGAGACTTTAACAATCACCTCTATCTGGATTATTCCCTTAGCTCTCTCCCCATTCAATTTCAGTCTGTCCCTGGAGTTCTACTCTTGAGTCTCCAGTGGACTCCTGGACATTTCCCCTGAGACGTCTTGATGTTACCTCACCCCTTAGATAGACCCTGCCATCTGTCCCAAACCCCCATCTTCTAACTTCCCTGTCTTGGTCAAAGGCTCTTGAAACCCTAGCGTTATTCTTTGCTCCTCTCTCTTTCATTCCTCTCCTCCCTGCCCCTACTTCCCCTCTTCAGCTTTACTTCTTCAGCCAGCCCTCTGATCTCATCAGGGTGGCCTCTGTGCTGTCCCCGAACATGTGGTCACTCCTCTGTTATGCCTGTAACGTCTGCAAGGGCATACTGTCATAGTCTCATTTTTCTAAAAGACAGTCTTAGTGTTAGCCAATTACATATTCTCGTGGAGCCCAAGAATGGTGCAAAGCATCCTTTGTCCCAATGAGTCAGCCACCAGTCTCCCCAAACTGAGCCACAGGCCGTGTGTTGCTGTATCACTGTGCAGAAGACCTGTCCCTGGGGGGCTGGGGCGGGTGGCCTCTTCTTGGCATCAACTTGACTAGAGATGTGTGTGTGGGGGAAAGTGGTTCTGCAAGGTTCAGAGCTCAGCTCTCTCTTGAGTCCCAGCTCCACCCTGCAGGGGGACTGTTAGAGCCTTAAGAATTTAAATTCTCCAAATTCTTAGAGCATGTCTAAGAGAAATCAGTTATTCTCTCACTTCTCTGATGCAATATTATGCTAACAAAGTCTCTGTCTTTTTACTTAATCTTGCCGAGGAGACTCTCTCCTCAAGGGTGGGGAGGGGGTGAACGTTCCATCCTGCCATGGAACTCATGTTCATCCCCACTTGTATCTTTGTTTATGCCGGTCATCTATCCAAGATATTTACTTCTCTCCCATCTAGGGAGTCACAATTTGCCTATTCTCCAAGATAGAGAGGAGTCTTAATCATTTTTGTGCCATGGACCCGTTTGCCAGGCTGATGAAACCTATAGACCCCATCTCAAAAATATGATTTTAGACACGTTAAAAAATACACAGTATTATAAAGGAAATTGGCTGTGATGTGGCTATTAAAATGTCAAAAAACCCCCCAAATTGCGATATGGTAATGCTATGCTTCTTTATTAACATATTAAATAACTACTATCATTTCAAAGTAGTGATGAACATAAATGATATTTTGAGATCTCTGCAATAGTAAATATGATTAGAAAAGTATCTGTTACACCTGCTTCTGTGGTTTGTAACCTACAGTTATAATGGAAGGAAATGCTAAGTTTCAGTTAGAGGTTAGTGAACACGGAGATGTAATTTTTCCTCATCCAAGTTCACAGGTCCCACTGAATTCAGTCCATGGATTCTAGGAATTGTTACTGTGGGCCTCAGTTGAGAACCTTAACTCCTACTTCCCTCATGAAGCCCTCCTTGACTTCCACACTTCTGAGTTTTCCCTCATGTTCCCTAAACAACAGTCTGCAGTTTCCCAGAGGAGGCAGCTGTTAACACTTCAATTTGGTAAGATGTTAGGGGAAGGAAATGTTTCAAGAGGAAGGTAGCACTTGAGCTTGGCCTTGTAGAGAGAGTAGGCTATAAACAGTTTCCACATGATTTAAGTAGACCTTGCTGGTATTTTTCCTTTGTCTGTCTTGCCACAAGTAAATGTGAAACTCCAAGCAGGATCATGTCTTATATGTTTTTTTGTATTCCCCAGAACCTATGATAGGACTGATCATGGGCCCTCAATATATGATGGTTGATTAATTAATAATGTTTTTTAAGAATGAAATTTCTGTATCAGTTAGTTATTGCTGTGTAACAAAGCATCCCCAAACCTAGTGGCTTTAAACGACAGTCTTTCTCATTGGTCTATGGGTCATTCTGCTGATCTGGGCCAGGACTAGCTATTCTGAGCTGGGCTCTGTGGTCACTGGCAAATTGGCCAGAGGCTGGTTGGTCTAGAATAGCCTTGGCTGGATGGCTGGGGCTCTCTTCTGCATGATTTTTCAAGTTGTGCTTGCATCAAGTTTGCTGCTCTTCCATGGGCCAAAGAAAGTCATAAGACCAAGCCCAGAGTCAGGGCGGAAGACAAAGGCAAGGATACAGGCAGGCATAAAATGTTTTGCCCATAGTCTTCACAATCAAACAATCAGCCTCAAATCCTTTGTGGAATGGGACAGATGTAAATCAATAGGTAAATGTATAAATAAAATAGCTAAAGTGTAGAGTGGCAATTTATAAATCCAGCTAGCATTGTGGCCTCTCCTGTGGCTATATCCTAAGTGTCTGAAGAATGTTATCCACAGAGACTGGCTGGGCCATCCTTTTATTATTATTATTTTTAACCAGGATGCAAAACCATTAAATTGTCCTTTCATGTTTGATGTTCCATCAGTTAAGCATCCCACACAATTTTTCATAGAGATGTTTTCTTTCTCCCTGAGGACATCTGCAACAATCCAGAACACACTTTCCTTGGTACTTGAGTCTAAGTTGCTATAAATAGCAGACATTCTGTCAGCAGCTCAGGGTCACAGCACAGGTTTCCTGAACCAATATCACTTGCCCCTCTGCTTTGAGTTTTGTCTGTTAGAGGAAGCGGTGGGGTAGGCAAAGTGAAGTGGAAAATACAAGTCAGAGAACGTGTTCTCTGAATAACTGAGGGAAAAGCATATGCATGTGTGTGTGTGTGGGGGGAGGGCAGATTTATCCATACAATTGCTTTTAATCATCCAGGCTTTAATGTAGGTGATAGCTGAATTTGAAAAAATATAGCGGCGGGGGTGTGTCACACAGACCTGAGTGTGAATCATAGCTCATTAGTAATGGGCTGTGTGACTTCAGGCAAGTGGCTTAAATCTCTGAGCTCCATTTTTCCTTATCTGTAAAAGGAACCATCCATATAGTGACCTCTGTGATGAGGATTAAATGAACTGCCATGCTTACGGGGTAAGTGCTCAATAAATGTTTGATGTTATTTCTTACAGACTTGAAAAAAATCTGAATGCAGTTACTAATAGTAGGAAGATGGTTCTCTGTTAGTTTGGGAGAGAATACCTCAGGGACCTGCCTTCTAATCCTAGCCTTGCCACTAACTCAGGGACCGTTTAAGCCTCAGTTTCCTTATCTGTTGAACAGAACAATTAATATTCACGGCTTTGTTTTGACAATCAAATGGCATATTGCACAGGGATTTTTTTGTAAAAAGAATGTAAAATCCCTTTGAATACATGTGAAGTAATACTGCAGAGATCGGCCCCTTCCGCATGAGATTATTCAGAGAGCCTACTCTGCACCCAGCACTCTGCCCCTGTTGTTAGTGGTGGTGCTGAGGAGAAATCAAAATTACAAGCGTGTTTCCTTCCAGATGTTGTTGCTACAGTCTCAAGGTGCTCTTTTAACTGGGACATCAGGCTTTCTTGAAATAGACAAGAATTCTAGAAACATGACATTGGGCCTGATTCATCGCTGAAACTTGCCACTGACTCATTCTCTCCTTGATGGTTTCTTCCACAGTAACTTTAATTACATCATTTACTTATTGTTTTGTTCCTTGATTTATTCTCTTCCTATGATTCTTGTTTATCGTCTCAGTGATTGGGCCTTCTTACCTCCGAGACTTGTGTAAACCTTCTGGACTCTAGAAATAGGAACTGAGTTTTTCATGTACCTCTATTAATGAGTACCCTCGCACCTGCAGGCTTGTGTATTTGAAATACATCAGCAGAAAGAATACTTTTGACTTTGCTGATGTTTCACAGAGCTTATCTTATTGAATGCTCTCAGCTACCCTGCAAGATAGATATAATCCTGTTAAAAAAAAATGCAAGAGGCTCCAAGAGGGAGCCATGACTTGCCCGAGGTCAGTGTGGTAACTGCAAGAGTGGTCCCAAGTCTCCATCGTTCCCTACATTCACACCTTTTCCCACACCATCTGCAATGTCCTCCTTCTCTGACTCTGGGCTCAGCAGTGTAACTTGCTCTGACTGAAGGGATAATGGCAAATGTGATGTAAGCAAAAGCCTGAAAAGTCCTTGTGCAATCAGTTGGGTTTGCCTTCTCTCTCGTACCTCTGCCAACGCCATGAGAACATGCCCGGTTTAGCCTAATGGAGGATGAGAGACATGTAGATCAGAGTGTGTCCCTGCAGTTGTCCTGGCTGGGCCCAGCCTAAATCACTCAATGGCCAGCCAAACCCTACGCATGTTAGTGAGTCCAGCCATGGTCAGCAGAACCGCCTAGCCAACCATCCCAGATCTGTGAGCAATAAATGCAGATTACTGTATACCACTGAGGTTTTCTTGTTATTTGTTCCACAGCATTGTTGTGGCAATAGATAACTGATAGAATGAGTATACAGGAAAGAGCGTGTCTTTGGAATTGGGGAGGGCTAGGTTTGAATTCCAGCTGCGCTGCTCCGAGTGTGTTCCTTTTTGAGACTAAATTTCCTTCTCCTTAAGATGAGGTGGTAATACTTCCCTCATAGGGTTGCTAGAAAGATTAAACACAAGGTAAAAGAAATAAAACCTTTGGGACACAGTATGGATCTAGATGATGTCTAAAAGATGGTGGCTTCTCACAGCAAACCTTCAAGACAAACAACGATGGGACTATGGGGCCCAGAGCAAGGATTGTCCAGATGTGAAGCCAATACCTTTCACATCAGCTCAAAGGTAAAAATGAAGGCCAGAAGGGCTTGGTTCTGGCCTTACAATGAAATGCAGCTTCCCTGAATCCTCCATTGTAGTATATTGAGCAAGATGGGTTAAAAAAAAAAAAAAATGTTGGGCTTCCCTGGTGGCGCAGTGGTTGAGAGTCCGCCTGCCGATGCAGGGGACACGGGTTCGTGCCCCGGTCCGGGAAGATCCCACATGCTGCGGAGCGGCTGCGCCCGTGAGCCATGGCCTCTGAGCCTGTGCATCCGGAGCCTGTGCTCCGCAACGGGAGAGGCCACAGCAGTGAGAGGCCCGCGTACCTCAAAAAAAAAAAAAAAGTTGCTTAAATTGAGAGGGCTGAAAAAAAAAAGCCAAGTCCAAGATTTACCTCTGAGCCTGTGGTTTAGCCAAATAGATGGCAGTGACTTGGGGAAGGGCTGTTGCTTTTGCCCCAGGTATGGGTTTGGTTCAGATAAGGAACTCTAAGCACTGCTGGGTACAGTGGCTGGCCAGGTAACGTTTGCTCTGACACTCTGTCGTTTGCCCTCCTGCTTGTGCATGCGTTTTTAATGACAGATCATTCAGGAAATGTGAATATTTTCTGGGAGGTTTTGCTTTGTCCCTTGGTCTTCTTTTCTCGGTCCTTTCCCTTCCTTTGAAGCCATTGTTTTCTTGACATGACAAATGTACTCAGGTAGGCTTATGGCTAATTATCTCAAGGGGGAAGGAAAAATAAAACAAACCTAAGGCTAGAACACAGAGCAATTAACTCAGTAAACTCTAAGAAGATATGAGACGCTTTTTGAAAATTAAAAAAAAATTCACGTACATTTAAGGAACTGTTTTCTTCCCGCATGGAATTAACTTGGGAGGTTTTCTACAAAATCCAGCTCCTTTCCTCCCTATTGCCCCACTCCTGCCCCAGATAGCTCACTCCTCTTTATCTTTTCTGATGGTGGCAATGGGTGACAACCGTTACATGCACCGGGCTCTGCTTCTAATGCACTGTGTGACCCTGAACGAATCACATGGCATTTCTGAGCTTCAGTTTCTCATCAGTAAAATGACATTTCGGTAAGATTTCTTTACAATTAAAACCATTTAATTTATTGTTTTTTTTAAAAACAATAATTTATCATTTTTTAAACAATAACTTGTCATTTCTTTCAGATTCGTGGATTGATTTGTCTCAGTGGGGACGTTTTTCCTTGGACTCTCTCATGTGGTAGCATCAGAGGGTGGCTGGGAGTGGAGTCATCTGAAGGTCAACAGGACTGGATGTCCGAGATGGCCCACTCTCAGGGCTGACAGTTGATGCTGACTGCCAGCAGGAGACTCAGTTGGGGCTGCCAAATGGGGTACCTAGACATGGCTCCTCCGTGTGGCTTGGGCTTCTCTCAGTGTGGTGCTGGGGTTCTCAGAGCAGGACCCAGGAAGGGGTGTTCCAAGACACCCAGGTGGAAGCTGCAAGGCTTCTTATGACTTACTCTCGGAGGTACCAGGGCATCACATTCGCTACATAATCAGGTTTCTTTTTTGTTTTTGTTTTTGTTTTTTTTGCGGTACGCGGGCCTCTCACTGTTGTGGCCTCTCCCGTTGCAGAGCACAGGCTCCGGACGCGCAGGCTCAGCGGCCATGGCTCACGGGCCCAGCTGCTCCGCGGCATGTGGGATCTTCCCGGACCGGGGCACGAAGCTGTGTCCCCTGCATCGGCAGGCGGACTCTCAACCACTGCACCACCAGGGGAGCTCATCAGGTTTCTTTTGATGCTAAAATTTTATGATTTTTTTGAACTGGATCCTCTGTCTTCTGCTAATGAATCAGATACAAGTTTATGAAGCTGAGTGGAGAGCCAGATGGGCCTGGGCACAGAGGCGGCTGTGTCTCATGCTAAAGTCACAAGCATATGATGGATGTATCATCCTAATTCTCCGGGAAGGGAGCTCAGGGTAGATTGTCGTCTACCGGTGCCTGCTGAGTTCTTTCTGTGCCCACCCCTGGGCTTGGAATCTCTGCACTTCACTCCAGCCTGCCACTCTCCCACCAGTACAATGTTAATGTTAAGCATGTGTGTTAGGCGTGTGAGGGTGAGAAAGAGAAGATAGAGTTCTAGATGAGAAGACCAGCAATGAGAAGAGAAAAAGGTTGCCATGCACGACAGTGCGTGTTGAATGCCAGATGGGTGTCACAGTTAGAAAGTGCGAAAGACATTCAGGGGAAGGAGAGATGAGGGAGGGCAGCCTTCCTGGAGGAGGTGACCTTGGAGCTGAATCTTGAAAGGTGAGTGGGAATGACCCAGGGCAGAAGTGGGGAGGGTATTTCAGGAAGAGGAACCCATGTGAATAAAGCTGGAAGAGCGTGAGGCAGGGAACAGCAACCATCTGAAGTGTGGAGAGAGAGATGGGAGGTCATAGGAGACGGAGCAGGAGACGCAGGCAGCGCCCGGGGCCATGCATGGCCTTGGAGGACAAGTAACAATAGCCCCATTTTCCTGGACAAGGACACAGAAGCTTGGGAATATAAAAGGACTTGATTAAGGTCACACAGCTTTTAAGTGACTGAGTCGGGATTTGAACCCAGGCCGATGTGACCTCTCAGCCCTGCCCCATTTCCACCGTAGCCAGCCGGGATCTAACTTCAGTGGCAGCCACTGGGTTTCCCAGCGCCCTCCCTCCTATCTCTGAAGCTCCTGGAAGACTAAGGATGTTGCTTTTCTGCACAATTTATTGTAATGACTTCAATTAAACCATCTTGTGCTGGATCAGTGAGCAGCTCCAGGGAATCGATGGGCAGGGCTGGCTACCAGGGAAGCAGAGTCTCCTCCCCTTGTCCCTGCCAATCCCAGGTCTGAGCTCCTGTCCCCAGTCCTGGCGAGGACTCAAGAGAGGAAAATGGGGGTCAGGGGGAGGCAGCAGGTCACAAAGAGACGAGGAAGCAGGTGTCTATTACCTTCCAGATGCAGAGGGCTCAAAGCTGGCCCCTGGGTACTCATTCTCCCTGACACTGCCCACCGCTGCCCTTGCTCTGCTGTCTTCCTCTGGTTAATTTGGATTTGCAGCTGCAGCTCCAGGACAAGAGGCCATCCCCACTTGGCTGCCTTCAGTGCAGGGCCAGTACCTAATGAACCTTGACCCCAAGGGAGAGGGGCCAGTGACCCTGTACTAACTTGCTGCCTGACCTTGGGCAAGTTGCCTCCACTGTCTGAGGCTTCTTCTGGAAAAACAAGAGGGTGGACATTGAGATCCACTAGGCTTGCGTTCTCTGTCTCCTCCAATTTAGAGGCTCAGGTCTCCCCTTCTTTGCCCTGCCCTCTGCCTCAGGAGGCTGACCCCTGTGCAATGAATCAATGGACACCCTTGCCAGTTGGCTCCAGTTTGGAGGGTGGGAGGAGAGGCTGGAGTATTTCTTCCCCGCCGCCTCTCTGCTTGGTAGTAGGCGTTGAGGAAGCGCTTCTCTGCTTGGCCACAGCTCATGCCAACAGCATTTCCCCACTGCTCCAGCCCTCACTGGGCTCCAGGAATGCTCCTTCCTCCCCTTGACCCTTGAGGCCTGGGGGCGGCCTCCAGCTGTTTGTAATCTCAGGGCTTTCAGCACCCCTTCTCAGTTTCTTTAATCTCTCTGGAGATCTCTTTAATCTCTCTGCCCATCTCTCTGGAAATAGTCCCTCCTCATTAAAGTCTCTTCAGTTGAACTATTTGAGTGAAGTTTTGTTTCTTGCTGGGACACATGCATCCTCTGAAGGCCCCTTCTAGCTCCATGATTTTAAGAGTGTGAGGGGGAAGATGCAAAGAGCTAGCCGACTCTCAGGACCCTGCAGCTTGGGTTATCCTGTGACAGAGTCCAGGCCGAGGGATCCCAGCTCCTCAGCAGCTTTTCCTTCTCTTCCCCTTATCCTCAGCTCCCTCAGCCATAGCTCAGATCCCCGTCATGTGTGTTTTCTTTGAATGCAACTTTATTGAGGTGTAACCTATGCAGAGCCAACTGCACCCATTGAAAGCACAGTGAGATGAGTGCCCATCCGTTCTGCCCAGGTCTGTTCTAACAACTTTCTAGTTGGTCTCCAGCCTTCATTCTCGTCCCCGCAAATTCACAATCCTCAGGTTGGGTCATGTCGCTCTCCTGCTCAAAAACCTTGACTGGCACTCCTGTGCCTTGAGGTCAAAGCCAAACTCCTTAGAGCAACATAGGAGGCTTTCATGAGCTGAACTTGAACGCTCCAGGCTCAGCTGCTACCACTTCCGTGGATGCGCCAGCTGTAATGAACTACTTGAGTCACACCGCCTCCAAGCTCTCTGCCTTTGCACAAGCTGTTTCCAGACCTGAAGCACCCTGCATCCTCACATAGTTAACCCTCAGCATCCCTCCATTCCTTGCAAATTCCTAAAGCATCAAACTGAAGCATGATCCTCTCTAGGTCTTCCCTATGGTGCCCCAACTGAGCAGAGCCCCTCCTCTGTGCTTCCCCAGCACATTGTGGGTATTTTTGTTATTACACTTATCCTGAGCCATAAAGTTACTGCACTTGTCCTGAACCATAGATGATGTCTGTCTCTCTTATTAGAGTGTGAGCAGCGTGAAGTTAGAATCTGTCTTTCATCTCTGCACCCCTAGCTACTAACACTCTATGTGGTACATCATTCATCATTCATTCATCCACTCAACAAATATTTATTGAGTACCTACTATATGCCACACACTCTTCCAGCATGAGGATCCAGGATTGTACAAGACAGGTGTGCTAGTTATTCAGCTGCTGTCTCCCAGCTCCAAATCCATCTTTTTACTACTATGCCTTGTGATGCTGGGCAGGGATGCTATAAACTATGGGGATCCTGCAAATTACATTTCTTCTTTGTTCTGGCACTTCCTGTTTCTGCCAGCAGAGGCACTAGAGTGAGACTGGAAGGCAGGAGGAGGGAGTGGGGACCTGTTCCTTCCTTTGTGCTTGCTGGATCCCGCTGGGGTTGCCCCATCAATGGCCCTTCTTCCTACTAGCTACAGCTGGTTGCGGCCTCCAGCTCCCTTTGACACCCCCAGAACAGCCTCCCCTGCCTCCTCAGAGGTGAGCAACAGATGACTCCTGGGAGGGCTGGGTCACAGTGCTGTGGGCTCCTCCCCCAAGTTCTTAGATTCTCACAACCCCACTGTTTTCTGTGGTTGTCACCTCTGTCTTTTTTCAGTGCTCCCTTAACAATTTTTCTCTCCTAATATGTTTTATTTTATTAATTTTTTAAAAATTTATTTATTTTTTTATACAGCAGGTTCTTATTAGTTATCTATTTTATACATATTAGTGTATATATGTCAATCCCAATCTCCCAATTCATCCCACCACCATCACCCACCCTGCTTTCCCCCCTTGGTGTCCATACGTTTGTTCTCTACATCTGTGTCTCTATTTCTGCCCTGCAAGCCAGTTCATCTGTACCATTTTTCTAGATTCCCCATATATGCGTTAATATATGATATTTATTTTTCTCTTTCTGACTTAATTCACTCTGTATGACAGTCTCTAGGTCCATCCACGTCTCTACAAATGACATAATTTTGTTCCTTTTTATGGCTGATATTCCATTGTCTATAGGTACCACATCTCCTTTATCCATACGTCTGTTAATGGGCGCTTAGGGTGCTTCCATGACCTGGCTCTTGTAAATAGTGCTGCAATGAATATTCGGGTGCATGTGTCTTTTTTAATTATGGTTTTCTCTGCGTATTTGCCCAGTAGTGGTATTGCTGGATCATATGGTAGCTCTATTTTTAGTTTTTTAAGGAACTTCCATACTGTCCTCCATAGTGGCTGTATCAATTTACATTCCCACAAACAGGGCAAGAGGGTTCCCTTTTCTCCACACTCTCTCCAGCATTTATTGTTTGTAGATTTTCTGATGATGCCCATTCTAACTGGTGTGAGGTGATACCTCGTTGTAGTTTTGATTTGCATTTCTCTAATTAGTGACGCTGAGCTGCTTTCCATGTGCCTCTTGACCATCTGTATGTCTTCTTTGGAGAAATGTCTATTTAGGTCTTCTGCCCATTTTTGGATTGGATTGTTTGTTTTTTTTTTTAATATTGAGCTGCATGAGCTGTTTATATATTTTGAATATTAATCCTTTGTTGATTCGTTTGCAAATATTTTCTCCCATTCTGAGGGTTGTCTTTTTGTCTTGATTATAGTTTCCTTTACTGTGCAAAAGCTTTTAAGTTTCACTAGGCCCCATTTTTGTTTATTTTTGTTTTCATTTCCATTACTCTAGGAGGTTGGTCACAAAGGATCTTGCTGTGATTTATGTCAAAGAGTATCTTCCTATGTTTCCCTCTAAGACTTTTATAGTGTCCTGTCTCACATTTAGGTCTTTAATCCATTTTGTTTTTGTTTTTGTTTTTTGCGGCACGTGGGCCTCTCACTGTTGTGGCCTCTCCCGTTGCGGAGCACAGGCTCTGGACGCGCAGGCTCAGCGGCCATGGCTCACGGGCCCAGCCGCTCCGCGGCATGTGGGATCTTCCTGGACCGGGGCATGAACCCGTGTCCCCTGCATCAGCAGGCGGACTCTCAACCACTGCGCCACCAGGGAAGCCCTTTAATCCATTTTGAGTTTATTTTTGTGTATGGTGTTAGGGAGTGTTCTAATCTCATTCTTTTACATGTAGCTGTCCAGTTTTCCCAGCACCACTTATTGAAGAGACTGTCTTTTCTCCATTGTATATCCTTGCCTCCTTTGTCATAGATTAGTTGACCATAGGTGTGTGGGTTTACCTCTGAGCTTTCTATCCTGTTCCACTGATCTATGTTTCTATTTTTGTACAAGTACCATATTGTCTTGATTACTGTAGCTTTGTAGTATAGTCTGAAGTCAGGGAGTCTGATTCTTCCAGCTCCATTTTTCTTTCTCAAGATTGCTTTGGCTATTCGGGTTCTTTTGTGTCTCCATATAAATTTTAAGATTTTTTGTTCCAGTTCTGTAAAAAATGCCATTGGTAATTTGATAGGGATTGTATTGAATCTGTAGAATGCTTTGGAGAGTATAGTCATTTTCACAATATTGATTCTTCCAATCCAAGAACATGGTATATCTCTCCATCTGTTTGTGCCTTCTTTGATTTCTTTCATCAGTGTCTTATAGTTTTCTGAGTTCAGGTCTTTTACCTCCTTAGGTAGGTTTATTCCTAGGTATTTTATTCTTTTTGTTGCAATAGTGCATGGGATTGTTTCCTTAATTTCTCTTTCTGATCTTTTGTTGTTAGTGTATAGGAATGCAAGAGATTTCTGTGCATTAATTTTGCATCCTGCAACTTTACCAAATTCATTGATTAGCTCTAGTAGTTTTCTGGTGGCATCTTTAGGATTATCTATATACAGTATCATGTCATCTGCAAACAGTGACAGTTTTACTTCTTTTCCAATTTGTATTCCTTTTATTTCTTTTTCTTCTCTGATTGCCATGGCAGGGACTTCCAAAACTATGTTGAATAACAGTGGCGAGAATGGACATTGTTGTCTTCTTCCTGATTGTAGAGGAAATGCTTTCAGTTTTTCACCATTGAGAATGATGTTTGCTGTGGGTTTGTCATATATGGCCCTTATTATGTTGAGGTAGGTTCCCTCTATGCCCACTTTCTGGAGAGTTTTTTTTTTATAATAAATGGGTGTTGAATATTGTCAAAAGCTTTTTCTGCATCTATAGAGATGATTATACAGTTTTTATTCTTCAATTTGTTAATATGGTGTATCACATTGATTGATTTGTGTATACTGAAGAATCCTTGCATCCCTGAGATAAATCTCACTTGATCATGGTGTATGATCCTTTTAATGTGCTGTTGGATTCTGTTTGCTAGTATTTTGTTCAGGATTTTTGCATCTATGTTCATCACTGATACTGGCCTGTAGTTTTCTTTTTTTGTGACATCATTTTCTGGTTTCCGTATCAGGGTGACGGTGGCCTCGTAGAATGAGTTTGGGAGTGTTCCTCCCTCTGAAATTTTTTGGAAGAGTTTGAAAAAGGTGGGTGTTAGCGTTTCTCTAAAAGTTTGATAGAATTCACCTGTGAAGCCATCTAGTCCTGGACTTTTGTTTGTTGGAAGATTTTTAATCACAGTTTCAATTTCATTACTTGTGATGGTCTGTTCATATTTTCTATTTCTTCCTGGTTTAGTCTTGGAAGGTTATACCTTTCTAAGAATTTGTCCATGTCTTCCAGGGTGTCAAATTTATTGGCATAGTGTTGCTTGTAGTAGCCTCTTAGGATGCTTTGTATTTCTGTGGCATCCATTGTAACATCTCCTTTTTCATTTCTAATATTATTGATTTGCGTCCTCTCCCTCTTTTTCTTGATGAGTCTGGCTAAAGGTTTATCAATTTTGTTTGCCTTCTCGAAGAACCAGCTTTTAATTTTATTGATCTTTGCTATTGTTTTCTTTGTTTCTATTTCATTTATTTCTGATCTGATCTTTATGATTTCTTTCCTTGTACTAACTTTGCGTTTTATTTGTTCTTCTTTCTCTAGCTCCTTTAGGTGTATGGTTAGATTGTTTGAGATTTTTCTTGTTTCTTGAGGTAGACTTGTATTGCTATAAACTTCCCTCTTAGAACTGCTTTTGCTGCATCCCATAGGTTTTGGATCGTTGTGTTTTCATTGTCATTTGTCTCTAGGTATTTTTTGATTTCCTCTTTGATTTCTTCAGTGATCCCTTGGTTATTTAGTAATGTATTGTTTAGCCTCCACGTGTTTGTGTTTTTTATGGTTTTTTCCCTGTAATTGATATCTAATCTCATAGCATTGTGGTCGGAAAAGATGCTTGATATGATTTTAATTTTCTTAAATTTACTGAGGCTTGAATTGTGACCCAAGGTGTGATCTATCCTGGAGAATGTTCCATGCACACTTGAGAAGAAAGGGTAATCTGCTGTTTTCGGATGGAATGTCCTATAAATATCAGTTAAATCTATCTGGTCTATTGTGTCATTTAAAGCTTTTATTTCCTTATTAATTTTCTGTCTGGATGATCTGTCCATTGGTGTAAGTGAGGTGTTAAAGTCCCCTACTATTATTGTGTTACTGTCAATTTTAACAGCTATCTTTTATAGCTGTTAGCATTTGCCGTATGTATTGAGGTGCTCCTATGTTGGTTGCATATGTATTTATAATTGTTATATCTTCTTCTTGGATTGATCACTTGATCACTATGTAGTGTCCTTCCTTGTCTCTTGTAATATTCTTCATTTTAAAGTCTATTTTATCTGATATGAGTATTGCTACTCCAGCTTTCTTTTGATTTCCATTTGCATGGAATATCTTTTTCCATCCCCTCACTTTCAGTCTGTATGTGTCTCTAGGTTTGAAGCGGGTCTCTTGTAGACAGCGTATACACAGGTCTTGTTTTTGTATCCATTCAGCGAGCCTGAGTCTTTTGGTTGGAGCATTTAATCCATTCACAATTAAGGTAATTATCGATATGTATGTTCCTATTACCATTTTCTTAATCGTTTTGGGTTTGTTTTTGTAGGTCCTTTTCTTCTTTTGTGTTTCCCACTTAGAGAAGTGCCTTTAGCATTTGTTGTAGAGCTGGTTTGGTGGTGCTGAATTATCTTAGCTTTTGCTTGTCTGTAAAGTTTTTGATTTCTCCATTGAATCTGAATGAGATGTTGCCGGGTAGAGTAATCTTGGTTGTAGATTCTTCCCTTTCATCACTTTAAATATATTGTGCTACCAGAAAACTATTAGAGCTAATCAATGAATTTAGTAAAATAGCAGGATACAAAATTACTGCACAGAAATCTCTTGCATTCCTATACACTAATGATGCAAAATCTGCAAATGAAATTGAGAAAACACTCCCATTTACCACTGCAACAGAAAGAATAAAATATCTAGGAATAAATCTACCTAAGGAGACAAAAGACCTGTATGCAGAAAATTGTAAGACACTGATGAAAGAAATTAAAGATGATACAAATAAATGGAGAGATATACCATGTTCTTGGATTGGAAGAATCAACATTGTGAAAATGACTATACTACCTAAAGCAATCTACAGATTCAATGCAATCCCTATCAAACTACCACTGGCAGTTTTCACAGAACTAGAACAAAAAATTTCACAATTTGTATGGAAACACAAAAGACCCTGAATAGCCAAAGCAATCTTGAGAAAGAAAAATGGAGCTGGAGGAATCAGACTCCCTGACTTCAGACTATACTACAAGGTTACAGTAATCAAGACAGTATGGTACTGGCACAAAACAGAAATATAGACCAATGGAACAGGATAGAAAGCCCAGAGATAAGTTCACACACTTCTGGTCAACTCATCTATGACAAAGGAGGCAAGGATACACAATGGAGAAAAGACAGTCTCTTCAATAAGTGGTGCTGGGAAAACTGGACAGCCACATGTAAAAGAATGAGATTAGAACACTCCCTAACACCATACACAAAAATAAACTCAAAATGGATTAAAGACCTAAATGTAAGGCCAGAAACGATCAAACTCTTAGAGGAAAACATAGGCAGAACAGTCTATGACATAAATCACAGCAAGATCCTTTTTGACCCACCTCCTAGAGAAATGGAAATAAAACCAAAAATAAACAAATGGGACCTAATGAAACTTAAAAGCTTTTGCACAGCAAAGGAAACCATAAACAAGACAAAAAGGCAGCCCTCGGAATGGGAGAAAATATTTGCAAATGAAGCAACTGACAAAGGATTAATCTCCAAAATTTACAAGCAGCTCATGCAGCTCAATATCAGAAACACAAACAACCCAATCCAAAAATGGGCAGAAGACCTAAATAGACATTTCTCCAAAGAAGATATACAGATTGCCAACAAACACATGAAAGAATGCTCAACATCATTAATCATTAGAGAAATGCAAATCAAAACCACAATGAGATATCATCTCACACCGGTCAGAATGGCCATCATTAAAAATCTACAAACAATAAATGCTGGAGAGGGTGTGGAGAAAAGGGAACCCTCTTGCACTGTGGGTGGGAATGTAAATTGATACAGCCACTATGGAGAACAGTATGGAAGTTCCTTAAAAAATTAAAAATAGAACTCCCATATGACCCAGCAATCCCACTACTGGGCATATACTCTGAGAAAACCATAATTCAAAGAGAGTCATGTACCAAAATGTTCATTGCAGCTCTATTTACAATAGCCAGGAGATGGAAACAAGCTAAGTGTCCATCATCGGATGAATGGATAAAGAAGATGTGGCACATATATACAATGGAATATTACTCAGCCATAAAAAGAAACAAAATTGAGCTATTTGTAATGAGGTGGATGGACCTAGAGTCTGTCATACAGAGTGAAGTAAGTCAGAAAGAGAAAAACAAATACCATATGCTAACACATATATATGGAATCTAAAAAAAAGAAGACAAAAAAAGAGGAAAAATATTGTGCCACTCCCTTCTGGCTTGTAGAGTTTCTGCTGAGAAATCAGCTGTTAACTTTATGGGAGTTCCCTTGTATGTTATTTGTCATTTCTCTTTTGTTGCTTTTAATAATTTTTCTTTGTCTTTAGTTTTTGTCAATTTGATTACTATGTGTCTCGGTGTATTTCTCCTTGGGTTTATCCTGCCTGGGACTCTCTGTGCTTCCTGCACTTGGGTGGCTATTTCCTTTCCCATGTTAGGGAAATTTTCAACTATAATCTCTTAAAATATTTTCTTGGGTCCCTTCTCTCTCTCTCTTCTCCTTCTGGGACCCCTATAAGGCAAATGTTGGTGTGTTTAATGTTGTCCCAGAGGTCTCTTAGGCTGTCTTCATTTCTTTTCATTGTGTTTTCTTTATTCTGTTCTGTGGCAGTGATTTCCACCATTCTGTCTTCCAGTTCACTTATCCATTCTTCTGCCTCATCTATTCTGCTATTGATTCCTTCTAGTGTATTTTTCATTTCAGTTATTGTATTGTTCATCTCTGTTTGTTTGTTCTTTAATTCTTTGAGGTCTTTGTTAAATATTTCTTACATCTTCTCAATCTTTGCTTCCATTCTTTTTCCGAGGTCCTGGATCATCTTCACTATCATTATTCTGAACTCTTTTTCTGGAAGGTTGCCTATCTCCACTTCATTTAGTTGTTTTTCTGGGGTTTTGTCTTGTTTTGTCATCTGGTACATAGTCCTCTGCCTTTTCATTTTGTTTATCTTTCTGTGAATGTGGTTTTTGTTTCACAGGCTGCAGGATTGTAGTCCATTTTGCTTCTGCTCACCTTAGGTTTTCAGACAAATCCACAAAGAAATGTCTACAGCATACATTCCAGTTTAGACAGATACCTGAGGGGCTCACACACTGCTATGGTGATTATCTTTGCCAGCCGTCCCATATCCTTCCTGGTGACCACAGCCACCGCTGCTGAGTAACTGACTTCTAATATGTTTTAAACAAACTCCTTTTATTAAATTATCATTGTTGAAATATCTAGTGCAGTTTTTGTTTTCCTAACTGGACTCTGAATGATGCAATGGGGAAAGTTCCTGGTCCTGTGGACCTTGAATTCAATTTGGGGAAGATAGACAACAAACCAATAAAAAGGCCAGCAGTATAAAGTGTTCTGATAAAAAACAAGACAGGGTAATGGATAGAACCTGAGTTACTTTTTTTTTTGGCTTGCGGGATCTTAGTTCCCTGACCAGGGATCAAACCTGCTCCCCCTGGTGGAAGTGCAGAGTCCTAACCACTGGACCACTGGGCCACGACCTGAGTTACTTTAGACCGGGTAGTGAGGGATGGTGTCTCCATGACGGTGACATTTAAGCAGGGAAAGAAATGGTAAGTTTCTGCCCATGCAAAGAGCTGAGGAAGAATGTTCCAGGGAAAAGGACCAGCCAGAGCAAAGGCCTGATGGAGAGAGTGGACTTTTTGTATTCAAGAGGAAATACTGAAGTGGAGTGAGGGAGAGGTGCTGCAGAGGTTGAGGTCAAAGAAGAAAGCAGGGGATGGATCACATGGGCCTCTTTAGCCATGGGATAAATGTTAGTTTACATTTTTATTATTAAGCCTTTGGAGGGTTTTAAAACGTGAGAAGTGCCAAGATCTGACTTAGATGTGAAAACGACCTCTAACTGCTGGGGGCTGTGGTGGGGGCAGTCTGCAGGGTGCCAGGGCAGAAGCTCCATTCTCCTCAGAGCAGAAGGTAGTCCCCTTTCAAGGATGAGGAAACTGAGGCCCAGAGACTAACAAGACTTGTCTTAGGTCACCCGGCTTTGGACTTCGGGTTCCCAGATTAGTGCTCCTTCGTGGCTACCCATTTTCTAAGTGAGGTGTAACTGACCGAGCTCTAGGCAAAGCTTCTCCGCCTAGTCTGGGAAGAGGATGAAAGCCCTCGGGCAGCCAAACACATGCTTTTGAAAAGTCTGGTAGTGCCCGACTCACGATTTATCCAGGTTGCACCATCTTGGTCAGTCACAGTAAGAGGAGGGGCCTCACAGATCGAGTGAAGGACACTGATGGGGTTTGATCAACAGGCAGTCGGGACATTCTTGGTAAAGAGGAGGGATCTCTTTATAAGTAGAGGTGGGAGTGAGACACAAATATTTCTATATGCTTCAAGCAAAAGTTTTTTTGTTTTTTTTTTTTTAGCAAAAGATCTTTATTGAAAGAATGCTTCCTCCTGTGAATGATATAATCTGGCATTTTGCGGGATGGGAGGAAATGGGTGCACTACTGAGGCGATTTCAGCTGTTTGCATTTTTCTCCACAGCTTGGAAAAAAGAGGAGGATGGAAGACTGGGGATGAAGCTGAGAGGTCCTTCCACGCTTGCAACCCTGAGAGGCAGGAGCTCCGGAGGCCGCAAAGCCTCGGACTCCCTTCTAAACTAGCACTGTATTCTGATTGGCTGTCTCTGCCTGCCTCAGTTTATTCCTCTTACTGATTGGTTGGGTCCTTCCACCCACGTCAGGTCCCAGTTCAACCAGGTCAGCCCTTCCACCTGCCGCAGTGTCACCTGGGATTGGCTGGGTTCCGAAAGGCCTGCAGGCTTGCCTCTTACCACCATCAGATTCTTCCTCATTAAACAAATGAATCACAATCCTAATTAATTTGAGCAACAGAATTTATGTAACTACTCCCAGCAGGATGTCTGCTCTCAGTCGGTAGCGAGATTAATTCCTCTCTCTGGGAAATTCCAGCTGCGCTGGTCAATAAATGTTAATGATGACTGAAATCTCCCATCTGTCTCTGCTCAGGGCAGGTAACCCCTGCTAACCAGACAGCCAGTTGGCTTGATGCGGTACCCCAGATACGGAGAGGACAAGGACAAGACTCTCCCGGCCTAGATGGGCCCTGAGCCGTGCAGAGCACACAGTAGGTGTTCAATTAAGGACAGGGACTGCCCATTCCAGGGACGTTCTGAATCACTTAAAGCCCACAGGAGGTGTTCAGTTTCTCTTTATGGAATGAATAAAAGAGACCATGTGCTGCTCAGATACTCATAAAATGCTCTCAAGTTCCTGAATTGCAACAAGCCCCTCTGGCTTTTTCCGTCCTCTGCTCCCACGGCTTCCCATGACCATACCCAATTCAGTCTTTTTACTATTTTGAACTTTCTGGACTCAGAGACTTGGCCCTTGATGTTCCCTGCCCTTGAACTGTCCCAGCCCTCTCTCTCCCAAGCAGGTCCCATGCCGGCTGTTTGGGAGGGAAGGGTAGCGAAGCGGAAAGTATTCTGGAATTAGTTCTAATTCTGGCTCTGCCACTTACTCATTGTACTTCACCTCTCTGTTCTTAACCTTTCCCTCATATGTGAACCACACGAAGTTCTTAGGAAGATTAAATAAGAAAACATGGTGAAAATGTATCGCACAGTGTTCGACTCATTTAATTAGTGACAGGCAGCGTTTTAGGCACTGGGGATACAGCAGTGCTCGAGACAATGAGATTCCTGCTCCCAAAGAATTTAATTTCTAAGAGGCAATAAGCAATTAAGCAAAACAGGAGATTATTTTAGTTAGGGATCAGTGCTCAGAGAAAATAAAATTGAAACAAATGTTATGGGATGTGACTGGAGTGAGGAACTCTTTGAGGAGATGCCGTTTGCATTGAGACCCAAATGCAGGAAGGAACAAACCACAGGAAGATCTGGGAGCACGGCATTCCAGAAAGAGGGAAAAGCGATTGCAAAAGCCCTGTGGTGAGAGTGAGCTTTGCATGATCAACGGGCTAAGGTTCTGTAGGATTGAATAATTTGCCCAGTTACCCACCTAGGAGGGGCTAGGGTCGATATCTTAACCCAGGTTTTTTGCCTTTAAATATGGTATCCTTGTCATTTCAGCACAAAGAAGGCGTAAGAAAGGAAAAGTGAGTGCAGATGAGGTGAGGTGGAATATACACTGTCTTTTCCCCCACCAGAGCTGAATCTGCCTGTGTCTTGCTGACAATTCGCAGGACTGTAAATTCCTGGCTCCCATTAGACCTTCCAACTTCACGGGCCAGGTTGTCATGTCAGGGACAGCCAGCCTTAAGAGCTCCCTCAATCAGTTCGTTCCAATTCCTTCTTCATTTACAACAGGGAAGAACCAACTACTTTTACAATTTACATTTTTTTTTCTGATTATAATACATGCTCATTGTAGAAAATAAAAAGTGTGTAACAAAATAAAAATCACCCATAATTCCAAACTCTTCCGGAATTTTGTTTACCTTTAGAAGATTCTGCACATACTGCCTACACAGTTTTAGAATATGCTTTTTTCTGCCTGTCACAAGAAAAAAGTCTTCAAATGTATCTTTTTAACAGCTACATGATAGTCGACTGGATTTGGGACCAACCCAAATGTAACTATTTTAGGACTTTTATTATTATAAGTAACAAAAAGTTCTTTCTGACCTGTAAATCTCTGTTACATAATGTCCTAATAGAGTAGGGGAAATGCACCCCAATTGAAAGCTGTGTCTGGAGTGCAGGGAAACCATCTTCTTGGCTGGGGGGAGCAGGGCCGTTTGTGTTCTCAAACACCGTGTGTGTAGCAAGCTTCGTGATCACGTGATCACTCCCTCCTGAGAAACGGATACTGTCATGCTTTCTCCAACTTTACCTTCATTCTCAGCCTCTCCCTATCATTTTGGTCCCAGAAAGGATACAATGGGGAAAAAGAGGAGAATGCAATTTAATGTTATGTTTTGAAACAACAAATACTTAACCAGTACTTTAGACACATGAATACCATTTAACAATATTTTTTAAAAAATTCATTTTATTTATTTTTTGCTGCGTTGGGTCTTCATTGCTGCACACTGGCTTTCTCTAGTTTCGGCGAGCGGGGGCTACTCTTCGTTGTGGTATACGGGCTTCTAATTGCAGTGGCTTCTCTTGTTAAGGAGCATGGGCTCTAGGCACACGGGCTTCAGTAGTTGCGGCGTGTGGGCTCAGTAGTTGTGCTTCACGGGCTCTAGAGCTCAGGCTCAGTAGATGTGGAGCATGGGCTTAGTTGCTCCGGCGGCATGTGGGATCGTCCCAGACCAGGGCTCGAACCCATGTCCCCTGAATTGGCAGGCAGATTCTTAACCACTGTGCCACCAGGAAGCTACCTTAACAATATTTTTATGAAATATAAAGATGGCAGGAAGGTGAGGCCAACAGGATCATGGCCTGGCCTCGGTATGCCAGAGTCTAAGGTGCCTATGCTTTGCTTCTTTAGGGGCCCTGCCATGGCGGTGGACATGGGAAGCAGGAGGCAGGGCTGCTAATCACTGGGGATGCTGGATTAGAGTGGGGGCACCCCTCTAGTAGGCCTAGAGAACAAGCCTAGTACCAATGGGGTGTCTGAGAGAGCATCTGAGGACCTGGATGGGGAGTAAAATTCATCCCTGCTGCATTGGGGAGGGTGGGTCTGCCTCTTAAGGCGAATGCTCAGGTCTCCTCCTCTGAACCACCGGCATGCCAACGTTGCCTCCAGATTCCAGTTTGGCCTCAGAAAATAAAAGGAAAAACAAATCCAACCAGAGAGAAAGACACAGGAAAAGAGAGAGTAAGGAGAACAGAGTGAAAGCAAGAAATATGAGACAGAGGGGAAAAAACCGTTGTGGGAAAGGTGGATGGTTTGAGAAGTAGGAATCTTTTTGGTAGAAGCTTAAGCAGCAAGACATAATTCGGGTCTCGAAAAACTTATTACACCTCCTCGGCTGACAACCCCTAACTCACCAAGGCCAATGTCAAGTATTCAGATACCCCACGGGTCAGAGAAATGGTTTTGCCAACTGTACTCATAACAGACCATTCCTCTAAACTGATTTGGTATCCTCTTGCTGAAAAGCGATTTCTCAAACTTTCTGGAAGCTGATTACTTCTCAGTGGAGCAGACAATGGAGAGGCTGTGCCAGGGAATAACCCTTCCTGAGCATGCTTTCAGGTCCCCTGAATTTCTGGGGAGGGAGTTAAAAGTGGAACTTGGTGTGGCCCTGGCTGGAATCAGCAGGTGGGGGCAGGGAAGGGCTGGGCAGAAGGATATGAGGAAAGAAAGAGCGAGGAGGGCTGGGCAGAGGGGAAAGGGTTGCCCTTTCCTTACCCATACTCACTTCTTGCTGCCAACAATTATTCTGTCTTATCCCCAGGTGGCAGGAAATGGTGTTGGGTAGTCACCGGAAAAGCCCAAGGGTCATTTCAGCTTCTGCGGGTGGTGTTGGTTGAGAAAACAGAAAACAGCAAATGAAGGGGGTTCACTTATAGTGTGGGAACAGATCCTTGTTCAACTTGGCGAGAAAAGACCAAACTCTTCAAAAAGACCTTTTATAGGAAGCTCCAGGAAAGAAACAAAACGACCCATAAATGGGGTGAGAGGAGATTCTTTAAGCTCCACAGCGCTCCTTTCCCCACCCCTAAAGTAGGAGTAGACACTGGCCTAAAATGCTTCTTCTATCTTCTGAGTCCACAGTCAGAGAGGCCCTTCTGGCAAGCTATCCCCCTCCTCAAGTTCTCCCTCAGGCTAGAGGGCATCCCTCCTTCATTCCTTTTGAGCATCCTCTTAGCTCTGGATCCTGGAAGTGCTTCTCCACCTCTGACCCATTGCCTTCCCCATGTTCACAATTAATTGTCCTGTGGTTAAGCTGGGTTCTTCCCTCCTTGTCTTCTGAAATATCAAAAAAATAAGAAGTTTGACATCAGCCCAACTTGGCCTGGGTTGCCTCTGTTTTAGTTCCCGTGGTTAGTGCTTTGCTCCCTAACCACTCTTGTGACTGTGATAATGTGAGTAAGGGCTGAGTTGCTAATGATTTCTATGTGAGGTAAGCTGGTTTGAGGGAGGAAATCTATGGATCTAGTCATTTTCCTTGGTGGTAAGCTTTCAGGGAGGGGTGCGAAGATTGATCTTTCTGGGGACTTTTCTAGTACCAGGAAGATATCCCATAGATGGGATCTCCAAAGACACACATTTAAGTTTTAGGCCTGTTTCTCCTATTATGAGATAGGAGTTTTTTCACTGATGGGGATGATGCTTCTCTGAGAAGAAATTGTGAAAGGTGTTGTAGTATAGAGATGTGGCTTAAGCTTTTAAGTGTTTTTCAAGGTTTTTCCCCTAAGCTTCCTACTTCAGATGGCCTACTTACATGATACTAGTATATGATGTGAGGCTAACAACTTACTAAATACCTGCAAGCCAAATCAGTGTCTCTTTTCTCTATATTTCCATGGAAATCAAGGGACCCATAGCTACTGCAGGTTAGGGTGGGCGGTGTGAGATTGGGGGGAGTGTGGGAAGACACATTTTGGTATCAGTAAAATGTTTACATATTAAAATATTCAGTTCCAACATTCAATTCTATTTAGGCAAACCCTTAGTTAGGCTTTTCCTGGTTCCGAGCCCATGTAACTTATTTCCTCTCCCTAGTTCCAGCCATTTAACTTTAGCTTGCAGGTTCAGCATCATCTTAACCTCTAAAAGAATCTTACATGTAGGAGGAAAAAACTAAAGAGCTCTATTTCAACACTTAGGAACATGAGGCCCTACCCTGACCGAAACCTTTATTCTTACAGTTAGGGTATTGTCTTGTCCCGTATACCCACTTCCTGCATTTTGAACCCATCAGGTTAACTGAGACATGTCTTGGTGTAACATCCCCGGTTCATCTACCCCTGAGGCTGTCCTTAATTCCTCCCATTGTCACATTGTGATTTAATTAAACACTGGAATCCCTCAAACCCTTGCATGGTACCTGAGGCCCTATGGGATACTGGTAGATTTTGTTAGTGTCAAATACTTAGCTGTCTGATTCTCCAAATATCCCTTGCTCCTAGATTTTCCGTCCCAGCATACTACATACCCATTAAGGCATTGTTTCATCTCACGTTGGACCCACTCCCATCCAGAGGCCTACTCTTTGCTAGTTCCCATGCTTTCTGGAAACCCTGTTATGGCCAGGTCTGGATTTTTTTGTGTTCCCACCCAAAGCCTGTATCTTTTGGCAAGCTGGAACTGTAAGACCAACATAGATTTTCTAGTTTCTGATCGATTTATGTCGCAATTTGTACATTGTCATGTCTATAGATATTTGTATCATTTGTACATTTTGGCCATTACATGCCTATTGGATATGTTTCATAACTTGCAAAAGAATATTTTATGACTTAGCACCAAATCGAAGGTGCCTAATTGTAAGCTTGTAAACTAGGTTGTGCTAACTTGTATCTTTTCTTTATCCAAATAGTAATTTACTACTGTTGTCCCATTTGTAATTATGTGGAAGTTTTCAGAATTGTAAATAAATGCTTGTGGATTGAAAAAAAAAAATAAAAGTTTGAGAGATCTTGAGGAATCAACCCCCTCCTTATGAAAAAGCAACTGAGGCCCAGGACAAGGGAGAGACCAACTGAGGTTCACGCAGTAAGGGAACTGGCAAGGGGATTTCGGCAGAATCCAACCAATGCTGCCTTCCCAGTACTATTACTATTGCTAAACTCCAACATTTAGTTGGTGCTAAATCTTTTCCCCTTCCCCTTCCAAATCCCTTAACCTGTGTGTGGGTCTAGGCTGACTCAACCATCCCCTCCCCACGCCCACCCGCCCACGAGGTGCAGACGTCAGCGGGGAAAGCAGCAAGTGGGGGCAGCAGGGCCATCACTGGGGTCAAATAGCCAAGAAACACTTGGCCTGTCCCCCAACCTCTGTTTCTTGCGAGGCGATGCTGCTCATTGGCCCAGCAGAAGTGATTGACAGGTCAGTAGCCCAGTGAATGATGAATCTTGGAAGTGCTGTGCCAGTTACCAGCCAGTTCTCTCATCGCGAGACCCTGGGGTAACGGTTTTGTCAATATCCGGTCAGCCGTTTTTCATGTTTGAAAACGAGCGTCGTCCTAGTAAAGGGTGAAAGGAAATTTTCTCCTTCAAAGAAGACACACGTTTGGGGTCTAAAAGTACAAAATGAACCGTTCAAAAAGAAAAATGTGGGACTGCTATGCTGAATGGGTCACTTAATAAATGAGGGCTTGATTTCTTAAGCAGTTGGGAAAGTGAGTGGGCTGGAGGGAGGAAAGGTGGTCGGGCATGGGGACAGAAGACTTAGGTAGCGCTTAGGAGACAAGAGTTTAAGGTGTTTATTGCAGCTTCTGTAGCCTGTGTGAAATGCTGAAGTTTTTCCTGGGGCCTGAATAGGTTCTGAGACCTGGGTGAAATGATGCAGCCCCTGCTGGGGACTCTAAAGGTCAAGGAGCTAGGGAGCAGGACGGCAGGCAGGTGGGGCAGTGATTGGGGTGTTCTTGCCCGTGGAAATGGTCACTCTGTGAAGGCCTCTAAGTAAGAGCTGGCTTGGATGACAAAAGGAGAGGCCTGGACTCTGAGATGCTTCCGAAGAGGATATCGGAATGGCTGGAGCACAGATATGGAGTGGCCCATCTCGTAAGGGTACAGCCACGGAAGATGTGGCATCTGGAAGAATGGTGGATCACCACACAACTTTTTAGAAGAGGGGGTCAGAGATAAGAGAGATGAGATAGGGAATTAAGAGATGGAAAGTATGACGAAAGAAAGAGAGGGTACTGTAGGGACTTAGAGCTGGAGTCCCAGGAAAGCTGAGCAGGTACATGCCTGGCACTTGGTTGTCACTCAGTAACTGCTAGCTCTTGTTATTAGCCCTCTTGGGGTGGGGGAGGGGTTGCCAGAGTAGTTAAAATGTAGTTAAAGTGGAATCAGAACTGAGTGGAGAAGTAAAAGGGAGAACCCGGAAAACAGGCCATGCCTTCTCTGTCCCCACCGTGATTATGAGAACTGCAGAAGCCACCCCTCTTGGGGGATGAGAAGGGAGGACTGAGTTAAAGAGTAAGGGTGTTAGATGTGCTAGAGCTGGGATCCCAAAGGATGGGAAGTAGGAAGGAGGAGAGATGATTGTCCTTCTCAAAAGTGTCCTAAAATGGGGCCCTGTTAGAAGTGAGGTGAAGGAGGGAGGTACAGGTGAGAACGGGAATGGGATGTGGTGTGGGCAGGCGCTGGGTGAGCTGTGTCATCTTATGCAGAACAGCCTTCGTGATTGCTGGGGTGGGGAGAGGCCCACCCTGTTGTCTCTCTTGGGAAAAGGGAATGGTGGTAAGACTCAAGGCTCCACTGGAAATTCCCATCAGTCATTGTCACAAGTGTCAACTTTCTCGGGGACCACTGGTCTTTGAAGGCTGAGAGAGAAAGACTCCCCCGACAGACCTGGAGACAAGGAAATCATTTTCTCTTTGACAGGGAGAGTGTATATCACTGGAGTCTCCTGAATACCTTGGGGAGTACACAGTACAGCTCATAAACGTTCTGATCAGAGAAGAGGAAGCTCCCCATTCATACTCCATTTCCCTTGGCCTTTCCTATCCTCACTAGTTTTTGTGTTCCCCTTTATCAGATCACTGAATGGGAGGTATCTGTTGCAGGATGCAGAGTGAGCAGTGCTGAGGTAGCTAAGAGAAGGTGATGTTGAAGGAAGAATGAAGAATCTTTCTGAGTCCCTAGATTATCCGTAATATGGATCTGTTGAAGGATGGGGAACCTATAGGCCCACAATTGAAGTGCAAAGCCTCCCCCAGCTAAGGGGCCCGAGGCCTATAGTGCCTGGGGAGAAAAGGGTAGGAAGGAGATAAGGTGGGCCAGAAAGAAACAAGAGGAGATAGAGAAGAAGACAAAGACAAGGATGAGAAGGACTGAGGCAAGGTGGAGGCCAGTGACGAAAGGTGCTGAGGCCACACTGAGAGAGCTAAGAGAGCTAACCCTGAAATGAGCTAGTTAACTTAGTTGCCAAGTCTTCAAAGTCTTTTCTACTTTTGTTTCCACTGAACATGGTTCTATTAATTTACAAAGAATATATCTAGAGTTCTCAGTCTTCCAAGATTTCAGAAAGCATTCCATTTCCTAACTTAGACAGACTTTGCATAAACCCTTCAGAACCTTACTGATGCTCACAGGCAATCCCTGATGACCTTATCACAGGGCTCAGATCTGGGTGGGACAAATGAGACAGGCAAGGGGTACTTTTGAGAGCCAAATCTAGGCAATCAGCTTCTGGAAGCTGCTCTGATTTTTCACGTCCATGGATCAAGGGCTAAATAAGCAGTTGGGTAGGCGTGGAATGAGTGGCTTTGGAGCAGCCATGGGATATGGCAAGACAGTGACATTGCAGTTGGGGCACTGAGGCAAGTGATAATAGTATCATGAGAGGGGCTGTTGGCCCTGGGATGGAGAATGTGACGGAGCACTATAGTGGGGGGTTAGCATTTGACTGGCTGTCAGCGAAGGTTAGTTTCTGATTGTCTTGGATGGTTTGTCCGCTGTTAGTGACTAGAAATGCTTCTGATAAACTGAGCAGGACTAAGGCAAGAGGCTTGGGGGGAAGTAGGGCCTGGGCAAGTTGTTCACAACTACTGGACAGGGCCGTGAAGCCAATTGTTGCTAGTACGGCAGGTGTTCTCCCCTCCCCCAGAGGGAAACCACAGAGGCCAGAGAGGATCATGATTAGTCAGAGATGGAGGAAAAGAGCAGAGGCGAGAGGGGCAAACAAATGTGCTAGAGCATTAGAAGAGAGATAGAATCCCATTAAACTGATTCTTCTTCAGGTCATCTAAGGAGGTCTCTTTCTGTTCTTCCACCTGAGATGGTCCTAATAAAACACCAAGGATGCTGAGAATGGGTTGAGGGTTTTCTGTGGATTCAGAAAATGGCCTTCATCCTCCATGGTACTCACCTCAGCTAAATCCTCTCAATGTGTGGGAAGTATGTGTAGAATGGAAACTGGGTTTTCTTGTGCAGTGGCCTTGTCTTGGGGACTCAAGCTGTGGGAAATGTCCAAGAGGAAGGGAAGTGGTTGGCCGGCCAGGAGCTAATTATCCCTTGATTTTGCATATTAAACCCAAGGGCTTCCCTGCTGCCAGCAGGAGGTAGTGATGGGATCTAATGGTCATAAAGGGCTTGAGGAGCTGAGCCGGGGAAGTCAGGTCGGCAGAGAGAACTTATTCTGAAGGGAGAAACAGCCTGTGGGAAGAGGGCATGTAGGCACACGAATGCATCATGTACTTTCCTCTGGCCCTCCTGGGCCATGTCCTGCAGCTGGCCTGTCCATGAGACTTGACTTCCCAGCCTTCTCAGCCTCCTCAGCCTGTCATCTCTCATGTACCTTACAGTAAAATGAGGAGCAGGAATGAGGGAGAGGAGTGAAGAAGAGAGACAAGGATGTGGAGAGACTGAGCCTAGATGATATCCTACTTAGAGATGGAAAGACAGGTGCGCAGAGGTAGTAACAGACCCTCTGCATCTCTTTGCTGCGCTTCATCATAGTGCTATGCTCATCCTCAAGGGATATCTACCTCCTTAACCCAGAATTCAGAACTCTCTTCCTCAAAATCACTATACTTCCTGAGCTCAGTTTGAATTGGGCGCCTCTGTTTGCTAAATGACGGTTCCTCGGCTTGTGAGGAGTTGAAGTGATTCAGAGACAGTGGTTTGTACTGGTTGCCAAACAACGAAGAGCATTTCTGAGAGACAGGCCACAGTAGCTGCCCCCTTTCCATTTCACGTGGGCAAATACAGGAAAAGATAGGACGGGGGATGCAACGTAGAGTAGGAGGCAGGTGGGAGTTGCGAGTTTTTATCCCCTAAATCTGCTGAAAGAGTCTGGTTGGGAAAGGAGAGGAGAGATGTGTCGAGAGGTGTGGATAGGACTGGGTAGAAGAGGTGATGAGAATCAAGTGGGACCACTAGGAGGGTGAGGTCAGAGGGATGCCACAGGGTTACTCCTCGGGGAGTCGTATTATGGCGTCATTAATTCTAAGAAATAGAAACGGGCCCCCCTGAATTCTTTTTTCTACTTGTGGCATAATTGGTGCGTCACGCTTTTAAGATTCAGGAGTAATGTTTTGGGTGAATTGTTTTTCCTGTTTGAGAATGAGAGGATACCACCTAATGTAAGAAAGATTCAATGAAAACTCCTTATCCTTTGAAGGCATTTTCTTACTGTCGTCCTTCTCTGGTCCCAGTTCTCCTTTCCTCCACCAGAGCCCCTCTGATGAGAAGCATAGGACAGAGGAGAGAGGGCGCAGACCTTTACTGCCAAGTTGGCTGCAGCACTATTGCTGCCACAGGAGTGAGCACAGCCCTTTCGCCATAGCAGCCTATGACAAGACTGAAATTTTTAAAAGTAACTTCTACAGGGAAATAAAAAGTAAAAAAGAAAACAAATAAGAAAATGTGAAATATTGGGGCCAAGCGATCTTTTGACTGGTTTGTAACCTGCTGTGATCCTAAGCTTTGCTATTAGCTCTTTGACTCTATTGGATTCCAAACCTGTTCTCAGCTTGGTCTTGTGGAAAATAGATTCTTCCCAGAGCCCGGAGTTGTCTCCTCCACTGCAGTGTCTCCTTTGCTCTTCTTGGGTGCGGCGGGCGTATCCCAGTCTGCCCATAAAGCTCCCAGAGCCCGGAGTTGTCTCCTTCATCCTCTGGATGGCCCCCCTGTTTTTTGGAATCCTACAGTTTAGCCTAGACTTCTCTTTGTTGACTAGTTGGAGTACAAATCCCTGTTATCCTCCAGTTCTAACCTGTGTAGGGGCTTTTCTGGAGGGGGCAGGGGTGCAGGTAGGCTGGACCTGTGATAGGCAGAACAGAGTTGTCAGGTCATTGGCAAAAGAAAGAAAATGCTGTCCAAAGCTCACATTTTTGTCTTTGTTTCCTTTTTGGAGACTCCTAAGAACCACATTCCCTGTCCCCATGTTCCCATCCTCCCAATGGTTACAGAATCCAGTCTTCACACTTTTACAAAATTAATACTGAAATACAAGTACTGTCAAAGCAATTCTTCTTAAAAGAAAAGAAGGGTCATTTCTTCACAGAGAAGACAGGTTTGGCGTCTAATAATAGAGACTAAACCTCCAAGAAAATATGAACATACTCAATATCTAATCTAAAAGTATACATTATTTGTGTTAATGTTTTACACAAATAAAAGACTGAATTTGTGCAACTGCTAAAATGGTGAGCCGTTGGGCCAGAGGGAAGGGTGTGGGCAAGGGTGGAGGCGGCCTTCGGTAAACTCTGGAGTCTAGCTCTGTTCAGGAGTCTGCTTGGACCTTGGTGGGCTTGTGGGTGTGTGGCTGGGCCTCAGGGTTTCCTTGCTGGGCAACAGGTGAGGGATGTGGGTAGCTGAGCCCAAGTTCTGCGTGACTGACTCCAGGGGAACTAAGATACTCTGTGTCTGAGGTGACTGATGAGTGCCAGCCAGCCTGAGGGGAGGCTTCAGTGAAAGGCTGAGGACTGGGTCTCCATTGGTCTCAGCAAATGTGCTGCGACGGAAACTTCCTGAGCGGGGAGGGAAGAAAGCTGGAGGGTGGCATATACCTCTTGAGCGTAACCTGGTTGGCGGCCAGGGGGAATTCAGGACCCCACGGGAAGGCCGCTGGTCACATTGTTACAGCACTGCGGGGTGGAAACTTCTAGGCCAAGACAGTTTCTTGTCAAGGCGCTGAGTCATGTCGGAAGGAGAGCTGTGATGGTGGTTTGGGAGCATTTGTTAAAGGATTATATTGTGGTCCTAGATATAAGTTACCTTCTTAGGGAGGATGAGCAAGAAAGAGGACTTGCATCTCTGACTGTTCCTTTGGAACGAGAAAGTGGACACCTTCCCCTTCTCATCCTCTCATTTCCTCTAGTTCTCCAGAGTTTCCAGCTCTTCCCTCCCATCCTCTCCGATTATCGAGTGAGATGAGGTCAAGTGGCCAGAAAGGAGAGATTGTGAGGAAAGAGACAGCTTCACTGAGGGGCAGCAGAAGAAATCTTAAAGTTCAGAATTGTAGATAGAACCACTGAGAGTATAGCAACGTCGATAGACTAGCCAACACTTGATAAGGCCGGGGGGGAAGGCAAGGTCGTGGCGGCCCCCAGCAGGCTGGAGTCTAAGGTGCCTATGGCTGCTGTAATGGACCTGGCAGACCTCCAGAGTTTGTTAGGAGAGTATTGGAAAGACCCACCAGCGTTGGCTGGGGGCTCTGAGTGACGTGACTGGTCTTTCTGTGGGTAAGCAGGGACGCATCCAGCTAAGTAGAACCGTGCAATGGTAGGAAGTACTAGGGACCGTCTCTTTGCTGCACCTCCTGTGGGGCCATGTGGTGCGTGGGCATCTGAGGTTAAGGGATTGGGAAAGTTCTTCTGACTCCCACGGCTATCTTCACTTTCTGGGCTCTCCCAGCTCTCCCGAGGGGGGAAAAATGTCAGATGGGAGAGAGGGAGAGGGGTACGGGCAGAAAACAGACAACAGGAGAGAGACAGAAGCATGGAAAGAAATGAATCGGAAAAAGCGGGATAGACAGTCTGGGAAAATGTGATGACCAAGCTCTTGTGATTCATCAAAAATGGTTCAGCTAATTCGCAGAGACATTGTGTTTTTAGAGCACTGTAAGCCTCAGGAAAAACTGTTTAGTTACGCTGTGCATTTCAGATCAATCCTCTCTGCTTGGAGAAGGTGTTCACTTTCACAGAAGGAGGCCTGAACCTGGTCAGGATTCACTACTCCCGTTCTCAGTCTGCTTGGGGAGTGTGGAAGGGGCAGTGGAGTGTAAGGAGCTCTAACCCCTGCCAGCTGCCTTTCTTCTTGGGGTCTAACATAGCAAGGATAAAGCGTGCATTTTTGGTGGGCAGCCCGGAAGACAGGGTTGTGAAAGGCAGAGGGCTTGAGTGTGAGGAGGACTGGGGTTAGGAGTCAAATGAAAAGAAGAAAGGGAACAGTCAGACCCCCTCTGAGCCAGCCCTGACCAAACTGCAGCAGTGTAGGGGGAGATGTCTGGGACTGGAGAGGGGAAGAGAAGGAATGGGAGGTGAGAGGAGGAAGAGAGTTAGGCTTCCCCCTCTCCACTTGAAACTCATTCTTTCTGGGGTTTCTCCACTATACTTCAACTCTGATAGAAATGTCTGGATGCCATGTCTGGGGAAATGGTTGACCTAATCACAAGGGAGTTGCCTCTGAACAGTGCCCAGGTATAGTGTGTTCCCTTTATCTCAGTTCTGAGAGAAGGTAGGCACAGCCATCACTCCTTTTCTAGATCCTTCCTAATCTCTTTGCCATCCCATTCCATCTCTAGTCCTGTCTTCAGATTAGTGATGTTAGAAGAACTCTGGGGTTTAGCAAAACAAATGCAGAAGGCGGCAAAAGGCAGAGGTGGCTTTTTTTGGTCTGGATAGAAGAGCTTTGGAGCGTGGATCTAATTCTCCTTGACTCTGTATCTAGTAACTATATTGGTGAAAAATAATAAATATGTCAGTGGGCAATTGGGAGGAAGAATGGTTAGTGCTTTCCTTTGGTAGGCCAGAATCTAAGGTGAGCATCTAGGACGTGATAGGCCCTTGCATTAGTGAAGTGAGGTCATGGGTGAGGACCTTACGGCAGGTTGAGTGACATGGGTGGGCCTGGGTTATTCCTCCAGAGGTGGTACCTGGAGAGTTTCTGGTGAACGGGAAGAGCCTCTTCTGAAAGGCGCAGATTCAGAAGCAGGGTCTCCAGATGAAGCATAATATCGTTGGGGTGGCTCTTCCTGCTGCCTCCAGGCCGCTCTTGTGGCTGCGTGGTAGCAGGCGTCCTCTCTCCCTTGCCCATGACTTTAATAGCTTTCTGTGGTTTGTTTCCATCCTGAGGGGGAAAAAGAATCATGTGAGATGAAGGAGAGACCCAGAAAGAGAAAACCAGATAGTAACTGAAAGGCAGAGACCCAGAAAAGACTACACCTACCTGTCTGTCAAGTCCTCCAAGTTTTCCCTCCTATGTCAGCCACCCCTCAAAAGGATTCTGATGATTCAGAGCTACACTTATCAGGTTTTCAGGGCTTTTTAAAGGTGCAAAGGGAAAAACAAAAACAATTGGAAGTATGCAAAGCCTCTTTTGCTAAACTTTCCAAGCTTGCAAGAGGCACCATCTTGGTGAAAATCCATTACTCATCTTGTTAATTACACATGGGAGTCAGGTTTGTGTGTGAGAAAAGGAATAGAAAATGGAGAGAATTTTAGAGTCAGAGCCAGGTAGAAGACAGCTTATTCCCTTGTTTCCTGGAGCTCCCTGAGGGCAGAGAAGAGGCTCTTCTTATCTCTGTATCCTGAATGTCTAGCATATTATAAGAATTCAATAAATAGGTATTTACAGAATTGAACTAAATAGTTTGTGGAATTTCCATGTGGGTAAATACAGAAAATTAGCTCTAGTGGAGCAAGGGACCATAAAGGTGGAGGATAGAGCAGGAGATGGTCTGAATTTGGAAATCCAAAGGAGAGAAGCAGAATATATCCCAAATAACCACTATTGGGACTGGGGACAGAATGGATACGGAAAAGGAGAGGGTAAAAGGAGGCGGAAGAGAGAAGAAAAGTGAAGGGTGGTAGAGATGAGGTAGCCTAGCTCAAGGGCCGTGTCACCTTCGAACCTGTGCATACTTCTTCCTCCAAGTCCTTAAGTCTTGAGTCTTTCCATTAGGTTGTAGCTCTGGAAAGCAGGATCCCTGACCCCTCACTAGAGAACACAGCATAGTCAGAAACTATCATTCCTTAGGACTTGGGAGGCAGAGGGAGAGGATGACTCCCCAGGTGGTGTGAGATTTGGGGGTCAAAGCTCTAAAGCCAGGGGGTATGTAATGGTGGACTTTAAAATAGAGGTGCAACAGAGAAGAGTTATTACCTCAGTGAAAGATAACTAGCACTCACACGGGCAATAGATGAGATTTGCCATCTGTAAAATCTGTTCAGATCGATCTCTTTGCTAAGAGCTGATCTGTTACATGTTGTAAATGTCATTAAGAGACCACTCAAGTTCATCAGAAACTCAACAGTCTCAATGTTACTCCCCAGCAATCTGTCATCTGGGAGATGCAGCATGTTGCTGTGAGGCAATATAGTCATGACTGCAGGAAAAGGGGAATTGATCAAGAGACTCCTCTAATCTGACCCACGGAGAAGAGGACTCATGGAGGGGCTAGGAGTGTAGACTTAAGTTCCCAGTTCTTGGAAATGATGTGTTGGAAGGTACCTCAAAGGTCTTCTCTCCTAGTGGTTCCCAGACACGGATTCACAAAAAGCAAAATTTCCCCTCTAAAATTTGGGGGACTAATGGTTTTTTAGGTCATAATATTAAATATCTAAACCTGATCTACAGTCACCATCATTTTACAAAAGAAAGGGTCTTTTACTCCAAAAAGTAGGAAGGATATAATCTCAGAACAAACAGTGTTCTCATGATTCGTTTTGGGGAGCAGACCGGCCATCACTGGTACTGAGGAATCTTGATCCAATCTACTTCTCTGCTGTGTTGCCTTTGCTCTGACAGCAGGATAGGCTAACTTGAATGGCTTATACCTGGAGACAAACAGACTCCTAGAGGCTGGGTAGATGATAGCGGTGCCAGCAGCAGCCACTGTTGCTCTAATCACGCTGGACTAGGTAGCCCCGATTTCCTGAGTATGCCGGCGAGTTTCATGCCTCAGTGTTGTTTTTAATGCTCTTTCATCATCAGAGAATGCAATGCCTTCCTCTCTTTCACATTTTCCAGGGGGCAAAATCCTACTCATCGCTCAAAACCTAGCTCAAGTGCCGTGTCCACTGAAGTCTTTCCTGAGAACCTTCCCCACTGCCACATCAGGAAGGAATTTTTTTTTTTTTTTTGCGGTACGCGGGCCTCTCACCGCACAGGCTCCGGACACGCAGGCTCAGCGGCCATGGCTCACGGGCCCAGCCACTCCGCGGCATGTGGGATCCTCCCGGACCGGGGCACGAACCTGCGTCCCCTGCATCGACAGGCGGACCCTCAACCACTGCGCCACCAGGGAAGCCCAGAAAGGAATTTTTGATTACAGTAGTCCTCCTTTGTCTGTGAGGGATACATTCCAAGACCCTCGGTGGATGCCTGAAACTGGACAGTACCAAACCTTATGTATACTGTGTTTTTTCCTATACTAACTAGGCGGGTAGCATATACAGTGTGGATACCTTGGACAAAGAGATGATTCATGTCCAGGGCGGGAGGGAGTGGACGGCATGGGATTTCATCATGCTGCTCAGAACAACTTACAATTTAAAACTTATGAAATGTTTATTTCTGGAATTTTCCATGTAATATTTTCGAACTGTGGTTGACCACAAGTAACTGAACCTCAGAAAGTGAAACCGTGGATAAGGGGGCACTACTGTCCTTTACTTCTCTATATTTCAGAGAATACTGTGTATTCTAATTTTTCATTCATATGCCCTCTTAGTGGCGTAACCAGTGTGCTAAGGTGATGACTTCCCTACCAGAATGGGGGGTTTGGGGGGCAAGGACTGTTTATTTTTGGATCCTCAGGGCCTGATATATAGGAGGTAACAAAGTCCAACTCATCAGGAGCTGATGGCAGGGAGTTTTGTTAGTTGCTTTAAAATTGATGGCCGGCCTGGCATCAGGTCTCCTGGCAGTGGGCGGTAGGCGTTGATGCAGGCTGGCAGCTGCTTCACGCCTTAGGGTTTTGACAGCCTTCCTTGGGGGTGCTCTTGAGACCTATCTATAGAGACTGAGGTTCATAGATAAGACTCGAGTTTAAGAAATAGTGGACAGAATGAAACGCAAGATGCCAGCTTGCTTTTGAGGACCAGGTGGTAAAAGAACAGCTTCATCTACTGAAACCATTGTTGGAGGAAATGGCCAACAAGGCTCGTCAGGAAGAGTGCCGGAGGCCCAGATGCTAGGACCAGGTTCCTGGGTCAGAGCAGGACCACGAGCACTTTGACGTGGTCCAATTCCTCTGGATGGTTCTTTAGAGTTTTGTCACATATCTGGCCCCTTGGTCTCTGAGTTGCAGATGGGGGACTGGTGTGCTCACTGGTAGGGAGCAGGTCGTAGCAGATAGCCATTCAACCTGTTCTGAAGAGTCTTGTACTGGGGAGCTCCCCACTTCACAGGGTAGTTGATTTTACTGCAGCATAGCTGTGATTCTTTTTAAAAGTTATTTTTATTGAAGTGAAATCTGCCATCCTTATAACTGGGCCCCACTGGTTCTAGTTCAGCCTTCAGTACCCTGTAAAAGGCCCAAATCTCTCATCCATGTACGTATGTTGAAGGAAGCAAACAAATGTCCCCACTCATTATTATGAACCTTATTGGCTCCTTCAGTCATTCTTTCCCCTCCCCCACCTCCCCAATCATTCTTCATAGAATATATTTTTTAAGTCCTTTCACAATTCTGCTTACCCTTCTCTGGACTTGCTCTAGCTCATTAATATCCCTCTTAAATATATTAACAGTGGTACCTAGCTGGGCACCGTGTGTGTAGTGAAATCATTACCTGGATATTCAATTCATGCAGCCTGAGGAGATTGTAGACAATAAAACCCCTGATCTCTGTGGGGGTTTTTTTTCTCCTATTTTTCTGGAAATTTGAATGGCTATTAAGCCAGGTTCTCCATTTTACACTCAGTGCAGTTGATTTCTTTTAAGTGTAGGATTTACCAACTAGATGTAGTAAATTTCATCTTTTTAGATTAATGTCCTATCTGTTGAGATAGTTCTGAGTCTTAATTCAGTAAGGCAATATCAGCTATACCTCTCTGTTTTGTGACATTAGCATATATCGAGGGACGCTATGTTTATGTCTTTGTTGCCTTAATTTAAAAAAATGTTGAGCGGGATGGAACCAAGAAGAGTACGACTGTGGTTAATCACACAGTGACAGTTCACCTGGTTTGGCTTGTCATCCTGTACACATATCTCTGCCTGGTTGGTGCAAATATTATGAGACACTTTGTCAAACACTTTCCTGGTCAAGGTATAAAATAAAATGTGTCTATTGTTTCCACCTGTTCTTAACCTTCTTCCCCCTATCAAAGTAGGAAATTTGATTAATATAGCATGACTTGTTATCGGTGAACCTATGATGAGATAGTTTTATCTTGACAGTTATCCTAGATTAGGGGAGGATGACACGAAGCTATATATAAATATACATATATATATCGATGCTAATATCCTTTGAGCAAGACAGTACTTACGCTTTTCTGATTCTGTGTTGAGCAAGCAATATTCTATTCTGGTCTCTTCATTGTACTGCCTTTCCGAGGAGGACATGTCCTATGTAGAGAACGTGGGCTGGTACATTGCTTATTGCAAAGGAATTAAGGAGCAGTTGAGCTTTAAAACCTGTTTCTTAGGAACTTGGCAAGTGTGAATCTGTTCATTGGAGCTTGACTTAGGAAATGATAAAATCAAGTTTGCAATATGTATTTTGCAAATCCTAGGGTGCAATGATTCCACCCAAGGGTGACTGCCCAGGGAAGTTTAGCCGAAAGCAGCCAATCAGAATTTAGATGAGAGAAAAAGCACTTGTAGGTTGTATGGTAGGGGTCAGGAACAGCTACCTGGAGGGTTGAGAAGAGAGAAGTCTGCTGTCCATTGGCGTACTTTAGTATTTATTCCTTTTCCCTCCTAGATTCCTAGGAAGGGATATGAAGGGAAGTCCCCCCATCTCCCCAAATCCTGGCATAGTTAATTCGTTAGCTTGCTCTACCATAAGTAGATGGCATATGAAAGCATTGAGGCATTTAGTCGAGATTATGACAGGTTTAAAAAGTCCAGCAAGAGTGTTTTCTATTCATGATGCCTCTAACTAGTTGCTTATGTCAGGTGGTAATAGGTTACATCCATGAGTTTACTTTTGAACTCCAACCACAGTCATTCTTTTTTTTTTTTTTTGCGGTACGCGGGCCTCTCACTGTTGTGGCCTTTCCCGTTGCGGAGCACAGGCCCCGGACGCGCAGGCTCAGCGGCCGTGGCTCACGGGCCCAGCTGCTCCGTGGCACGTGGGGACCTCCCGGACCGGGGCACGAACCCGTGTCCCCTGCATCGGCAGGCGGACTCTCAACCACTGCGCCACCAGGGAAGCCCCTAACCACAGTCATTCTTGCAGCTCCCTGCTACTGAATGGTTTCAAGGTCACAGAGGGCCAAGGCATTTTGACTCAACAGTCACAAGTCTGTGCAAGTCAGGACCAGTGGCTTTTCCTCCATTTCATGCTCGGGAAGGACAGGGAATAAGATCTCTTGTTCCTTTCTTGGCTTTTGCCACTTTCCTAGGATCTTGCTAGGCAGCAGGGTCTGGTCCCTATTTGCTTGAGGAGACATTAGACTTTGCCCCCTTCTTAGACTTGGGAAATCTTCCTCCTCACTTCCTTGCTTCTCACAGGTACCCTCCTCCTCTACCTCCAGCATGTGACTGGATGGCTTTGGGCTTTTCCCCAACAGCTATGAGTTCATTTTGCTAAAGCTTTCTGCCATGACAGTGTCTCTGAGGTGAGAATTTAAAAGCCTGAGGTTACCACGTTGAAATTTGAGGGAGAGGGAGAAATACAAAAGGCCACAACACAGATTAGTATCTGAAAGAAATACGGGTGCAAGAATGTTTAAAATGCCACGGTTGTCCTCACGTCCTTCTACTTGTCTTCTCTGCTCTTCTGGTCCTTGATGTGTACTCCCTTAGCTCTACTCTCCCAGTTCTTGATTAGCACTGTGTTGTCTTTCTGGCTAACAAATCCAACATGGCTACAGTAGGGAAAATGTCACCGATGAGCATTCCACCTCCCTTGCTTGCTGTTGGTCGAATGATTACCTCACTTCTACCATGGTGAGATGCTACTTTTATTTTTTAATTTTTAAATTTTTTTGGCCATTCAGATGGTTAAGCTAAGTTCATTTATGAAGGAGGAGAGTTTCACCAATTCTTTTGTTCTTGCATCTTTCCCTCGTTTGAGATGCTACTTTTTGATCCAGAGACCCTCATGACACTCTAGCCCGACACGTGTCCATAATCTAGTACAAGCCTTTTATGTAAGCTGCTTTGCCAGAGGCAGCGTTAGTGTGCAAAGTTGGGTTGTTTCTTTAGATCTTTAGGGTCCCCTGTGTTGTGATGACTGGTGTGGCTTCTGCAGGAGCCCAGGGGCAGAGGATGAGGAGAGGTAGGATAAAGGGGATGGCTGAAGGGTGACGGTCTCTACATTATGTCAGGAGTATATCCAAAACCCATTTTGCAAATCCCACCCCACTCCATTTCTATTATTCAGAAAATTCAGTAATGACTCCCTTGATCTAAGCCCAGTGAACTTCAAGGATTGCTGCTTAGGGATTACCATGTGTCTGCAGAGCTGTTCATGTCATTATTCTAACAGGGTTTACCTTGTGCACTTGTATCGAGGGATAACAGGGGAACATTCAGGGTGATGGATCCCCTTCTCTCTGTACTCTCAACTTTCACACTGTTTCTCTGGGGACACTAAATGCTACCAGGCAGCTGACAGTCCCTTTCTTGCAAGCCTTACTTGCAAGACTTGAAGCCTCTTAGAAGTTGAATAGAGTACAAGTTCAATAACTGGTAGGTTGTGCCACAGCCTATGTTTAAAGATCTGCTGATCTGTACGTAAAACAGAAGGACTCCACCTATTACTGTCTTGTAGGTTTGACATCTTTCTCACTTGGGATATGTTCTGCTTTGTCCTGCTTCGAATCAGAAGCTGTATCGCCAAGAGACAAAATTTAAATTTCCCATTCTCTGGGTGTCGCCCATAATTCCACTAGACTGTCAGTTCTTTGAGGGTAGGGCAGTGTTTTATTCATCACCGTGATCCCAGTGCCTGGCCCAGGACCAGCACCGATGGTGCTGAGAGTTGGATGGTCATTAAACATGGGTTCACGCCTCTTCCTCCTCAGCTGGGTTGACACTTCCCTCTTCTGGTTTTCTTTCTGCCTCACGAGTCCTTCTCAGTGGCTTCTGCAGGGCTAATTAAAAAAAAAAAAAATGTACCCCTCTAATCTCAGCCAGACTCATGATTTAACATCACATGCCACTGATTCCCCAAATTAGATCTTTAGCTGCAGACCCTCCCATGAGGTCCGGATTGAACTTTTAACCCCTTGGGTGTCTAACAGGCATGTTATACATACACATCATGTCTTAAAACAGAACCCTTGATTTTCTGTCCCAATTCAGCCCTCAAATTGTTCCAAGTGCAGTCTCCCCCCATATTACTAATGGGATCTACATATGTTCAGAGCCCCCAAACTGGGTTCACACGTCATTTGTCTGCACTTTTTACATCTCTGCAGCGAATTCATCATCAAGTCCTATTAATGCTACCTCTGAAATACATCCTTGGCTTGTCCACTCCTTTGTTAGCTCTATTGTTAGCACTGTCAGCAAGGGCACCATCACCGCTAGCGTGCATGACTGATGGATCTGGAGAGCCTCCTGACGGCTTTTGCTGGAGCTTCCCTGGGTCTACCCTTTATACAATAACTGAGTGATCTTTTAAAAATGTAAATCCAATTCTGCTTTGCTTAAAACCCTTCTCTGGCCGTCCTTTGGGCGTGAAATAAAATCCAAACTGAACACGGCCTAAAAGATGTGGTGTTTACTCGTCCCAGCCCATCTCTCTGGCTTCACCATTCTACCTGCAGGCTCTGCTCCAGCCAGCTCTAGCCCTCAAATACTCCAAGCATATTGTTCCCTCAGGATCTTTGCCTAACTGTTTCTTCTGTCTGGAACGTTCTCTCCTCTGATCTTTGGCCTGGACCTTTCTCAGTATTCACATGTTGCCTCTTCAGAGAGGCTCTCCGCATGTCCTCTACCCAGTACCGCCTCTGCTGCAGTGCTCTGTGCCACAGTCTCCCGTGTTGTCTTCAAAGCACACATCACTATCTGAAATTATCTTATTTATTCTCTTGATTACTGTCCATTTCCCCACTGACATGTAGGCTCTGTGAGAGCAGGAACATTGTCTTTCATATATTCCATTGTATCCCAGCATCTGGCATATAGTAAGTGCTCAGACAATAGCTGGTTGAATGCACTGAACATCTGAGCATGTTGAGTGAGTGACTGTTGATTGCAATGGCGATGCACGTGCAAACAATGCCTTTGTAGAGGTCCTGTTGTCCACTCCCTTCACAACTCATGGTTACACAATATCTGTATTTTCTCAGTAACAAAGTCTTAAGGTGACCACCTTTGCTACTTCTCAGGTGGAATTAACTCACACTCATTAACTGAAAAGGCTAGCTAAGAACTGACCCACACTCATCCGCTGAACACGCAAAGTTGTTACTAGCCTCCCTGGACTCTTACTTTTTGCTCTGATGCTTTTAACGGTATTTTCCTGTTAATCATATCATAGCAGTCTAAGGATGCAGAAAAGTCAGAAATTAAGCATCGTTTAGAGTCTGTTTTGGGGTCTGGTTTGATAGGAGGTGAAGAATATAGGGAAAAAAGTTAAAAATCAGTATCATCAGTGCTGCTGTAAAGATCATAGGGCTTAAAATGTCTTGGTAGCACAAATGAATGATACTGACTGGTGCTGTGTGTTTACTGGGCAACGTAACTCACTCGTGGCTCTTCGGGGTGGCTCCCGACTTCACACATTAGACGAATAATCTCTACTGGAGATTACTCTCTACTGGAATAACCTCCTGTCTGTCTTACTTCAGAGCAAAACTTCTCTGAGAACCTATAATTTCACCTCAGCAACGGCGACTTCTTCACTTACACACGTCACTTTACCCATGTGTGTTCGTACGTGTATCCTCACCTTCACAGGAAGCCCTCTACAATCAGACATCCCTGCACGTGCACAGATGGGAAAGAACTTAAATCGCCATGGAAAACTTTGTTTAAATTTTATTTTACGTGTTCTGTAGGAGGAAGGAAGGAGAGCAAGCATTTACCAAGTGTCCTTTATGTGTTAAGCAATGTTTTCACATGTTATCTCACATAAGGGATCTAGAACCTTTAATAAAATCATTCTAAAGAAATCTATGTATCCCCCATGTCTGATGGCATCGTTGCTGGTAGTAACAGGCTATCAGAGAAGTAGACAGGTATTTCATGCAAATAACGTCACCTCTAGTTCTAAATAAAGAAGTGGAAGAGCAGATAAAAAGGGGCTGGCTATTCTAGTCAGTGAGAAAAGCTTTCTTATCAGAAACCTGATCCTAGTCAAAGGGGCAGCTGAGATCCTGGAGGATAAGCACTGATACAGAAGAAGCTGAGGGTAATGAATTATCCTAGGAAAATCCAACCTAGAGACATTACTTGTGAAACACCTAGTTGCTGTGAACCCGCTCTGAAGGAGGGGTTCTTCCAGCTGCTGGGGAGATCTGTGAATAAGACCCCAAATCCTTATCTTCATGGGGTTCACTCCCAGGGAAGGGCCCCTCTTAGGGGGATGCTCAGCCTTGAATATGGGAGATCTGAAAAAAAATGTAAGGCTGGTCCTTTTAAGACTGAACCTGCAGAGGGCTGCTGAAGTTCCTCCAGAGTAGATTTGGGTCCTGCCCTCAAGCAGCTTATAGTCTGAGAATAAAGAAAGACAACTGCTGACTGCACTGCAAGGCAAAAGTGCTAAGAGCTTCTGCTAATGTGCAGTAATTCAGAGGAAGAGAGGGTCTTCAGTGGGAAGATCCAGGAAAATGTTTTGGACACGGAGGTATTAAAGTCTGTCTTCCTGGGATAACATTTGAGCGCGTGGAGGTTAATTTGGGCTGGGGAGGCACCGCCTGGTATAGCTCCACGATACAGGCAAATAGTGAGTCAGGAGAGGGATTCTCTCTAAACAGCCAAATAGAGGCAACTTGGAAGATGAACCTTTGTGGTTGGAGGGTCGTGTACAGACTGTTCTATACCCTTGTTGCTGTCTTCTGCTGCGTGAGGGGAAAGAATGCAGGCCCTCTGAAATTGGGGAGGTTTAAGGGCAAGCTAAGGCTTTCCCTCTGATTGACTGGAACAGCCTCAGCAGGGGGAACTAAATGGTGGCAGAGAGAGAGAGAGAGAGAGAGAGAGAGAATGACTGCCACTGAGAGGGAAGGAGTTTGGAGGAGGGGGGCATGTGGCTCTGTGAAGGCCAAGGTTAAGGCAGTAGCGCCTGATTCTGTCTCCAGATGAAAATTCAGAGTGAGCTGATGAAAAGTCTAGGAGTCTTGAGAAAGGTACTGAATTTTGTAACTTAGGCGTTTTTCCTTTAAAAACGCTTGCTTGTGTCGTTTTGAGGAAAAGGGTTATATGATGTCTGCTTTTGCATTTAAGCATTTTGATAAGAATATGTCTTTTTAACAAATAAGAAGTGGGAAATACATAGATAAAAGAGAAGGGCTGAAGAAAAGAGAACCAGTATTTGGAATAGCAGGCAAAAACTGTTACATTGGATCATATAGCCATGGAAGTTTTCTTTACCATGTGTCAGGATATCTAAACATCAAAACATACGTTGTTGTTGCTTTGTTTAAAAGTTAGAGAATCAAAAAGAAAAGTTAATAAATTAGGCAATGCCTCAAATCTCAGGATCCTCATCTGTGAAAGGGTGAGATGGGGATAAACGTTACTGCCCTGACAAGGATGGTGTGAGGATTAGATGAGATAATACCTATAACTATCCTTGTAGAGTGACCAGCATAAGGCTGGTTATTTCCCTTGCTTTCCTGTCTGCCTTTATGTACAGAGTCAGGAATACATCTACCCTCTGCTCTGACATTCCCGCATGTTCCCTTTTACTATCCCTCTTTCTTCAGGCTTTCCTATCTGCTAAAACCGTGAGTCAATCCATACCAGCATTTTCCCTCTTCCTTTCCTTCTTCGCTTTCTTTCATTGTCAAGTTCTGCCTTGAAAGCCTCTTCCAGGGATGGCTAAAGCCAGTTCTCTGTTGAGGTTATTGCTGCTACTTCCTAGCTGTCCCGTTGGGATGGATGCCGCAGATCATGGTGACCGTCTCTTAGGATTACTGAAGCCAACTCTTCTCACCCTTCCAAACCTGGGAACCCAGGATTTCCAGTTTCCAGTTTTGGAAATGGCCAAGCTTGCGTTTGTTGGGCATTTAGTCCTGGGCTGGAAAGGCGTGCTCAGTGGGCTCATGGAGCTTGCTGGTCCGGACACTACCAGGTAGAAGCCTTTGGCTTGGGGCTTCCTTGGTGGCGCAGTGGTAAGATTCCCCCTGCCAATGCAGCGGACACGGGTTCGAGCCCTGGTCCGGGAAGATCCCGCATGCCGCGGGGCAACAAAGCCCGTGCACCACAACTACTGAGCCCGCGTGACACAACTACTGAAGCCCGCGTGCCTAGAGCCCGTGCTGTGCAATAAGAGAAGCCACTGCAATGAGAAGCCCGTGCACTGCGATGCAGAGCAGCCCCCTCTCGCTGCAACTAGAGAAAGCCCGAGCGCAGCAACGAAGACCCAATGCAGCCCAAAATAAATAAATAAAATAAATTTAAAAAAAAAGCAAAGGAAAGAAGCCTTTGGCTCTTTGGGTCTGAGCATTAGCCTCCCAGCATCTGCCCTTCCTCTCTCCACCTGCTTTTCTGACCCTTCACCCCCACCCCCAGTATGGGAACCCCACAGATATCCCTTCTTTCCCAGTTAGAGCCTCATTACTCATTAGCATTCAAGTAGACATATAAATATTCTTGCTCCATCTCATGCTTAGTGAGCTTGCTCAGGGCCCACTGGCTGCCTGCTGTAAGGTGGACTGTGGATTTCTTCTTATTAGCCATTCAGTGCTGCCTCCTCACCTTCAGGGATGAGGCGGTAGCAAAGGGGGGATTATTATTATTAATAATACAAACAAGTACCATGCACGCCAGGGGCTTTACATAAGTTATTTAACACAATCCTTACAAATTTGCAACAGTCCTATAACTTAGGTGTCTTATTCCCATTGTGCACACGAGGAAATAGAGGCTCAGAGAAGTCAAAAAGCGAAGTAGGCGGCCTAGCTAGGACTCTACGTCTTTCTGTCTTCAGAGCTCATGCTCCTTCAAGTCCTACTCCTTATTCTTCTAGTCGTGTTGAGGAGCGGGTGAGCCTTGTTTGCATGTAACCCGACCATGCAGTTTGGAACTCCACTTCCCCACACTGGCGCTTCTGCCCTAAGGTACAGCCAGTACCCTATGCATTTTCAGAATGAATACTACCTGGCCAGATTGGAGGGGCACCACGTGGCCTTGCTTGACCTCAAATATATCCCCTAATGATTTCCATATCCTACTGCTTTCCTCCTTCCCATCTTCCTCTCCCAATACCCAAAGGATGTTTGTATCCAAGATCTCACTGGGTCCTCAGAATAATCCTGTAAGGTAGGCAGGGCTCAGCTTATTATTTTGAGTGTATGAATGAGGAACTGAAGGCTCACTTGACCCACATGAGCTGCTCCAGTTTACACAGCAGCATTTTGGGGGTGGTGCCTCTTTCTGGCTGCCAAGCCAAGTCATTCATTCTCCGAAGGAGCTGACTTGCTTGGGGTTTTTAGTTGGGAGCCAGCTTTCTTTAGGAAAGGTTGTTTTGTAGTCAGTTGGCTCAGCAGGTCCTGGGGAAGGGGTCTGGAGGATAGGGGTTTGGGGGGAATTCTGGACCAGTTAACCCTCTTGCCTTCTTTCTTTGGGTCCCTCCCTTTATAAATTACTTTTGTTCCTTTCTTTCGGGTTTGTGCATTTCTGATTTCAGTCTGACTCATGCCGTTGGGTGATGGTCTTTCTCTCCATCGCCAGGGTAATAGAGTTAGTTTGTAAGAGAGAATTACAGACAGGAGAGCAAACCAGGATCTCTTGCAGGAATACCACTGTAAGAGGAGATCCGTGTCCGGCTGGGCTTCGCTGTGTAGCTCAGCTTGGGCCTGGAGCAGATGCCGCTGAGGGAGCCGATGCACTTTGTTCTTCGTGGCTGGAGGTGCAGTCGGAAGTGCGGGTGGGGAGGTGGTCCTCAGGGATGGCTCCAGGTTGGTCTGGTTGGAGGAACAGAGCGGATCTGAGAAAACAGACTTTCATGAATCTGGAGGAAAAAAAAGGAGGAGGAGGGATCTGGGTCCAAAATGGGCTGAACTCAGAGGCTGGACAGAGAAGTTCACAATGAAACAAAGTGTACTGAATGGCTAGCTCAACATTTTGGCATGTGGTAGCTACTCAAAAAAAAGTTAATTTTCTTTTTGGTGGCCCAATTCCGGATTGACCATATAGTTTTCATCCAGAGTAGAATCTGTGCTATCGTTGCTCCTTATGTTTCAACTAAGGTAGACAGGACCGGACAGAAGCATCTGGTGTCGATGTTGGGGTTAATGAGATCTGGGTTTGAGCCCTGAGTGTCGCTGTGCGCTACTGGACAGAGTCATTTCACTTCTCTGAGCCTGCTTCTTCATTTGAAAAATGGGGATAATACTTAGCTTGAAGGGCTAGAACTAGACATCTGCTTTATTTCACCTTATTTCTGGTGAAATAAGGTCCCAGATGCTGAGCACTGGAGCTGTGAGTGCATCAAGCTTCCCTCAAATGGACTAAGTTGCTGCTGAGACTGGAGAAAGACTAGTTACGAGAGACCACAACTGACTCCAAGGCCTGTGCTGAAGGCTGGACGTCCTGGGGTGGGAATTCCATGGGGTCTCGTCATCAGGAATCCTTAGAGGCAGGGCTTGCATCTGATCTGAAGGGGAAGACGTCAGCAATGAGGAGGACCTCACAGTCCTGAGTCCCTGGGGCTATGATGGTCCTCCAAGCTGGGAGGAGGCTGTTTGGATCCGGAGAGATTGGTCAGGTAGGGCAGGCCTGACCTCTTCTGGCTACCGAGACAGTGGAGTCTCCCACAGCAGCTACTGCAACTAGTTGTTATGCCTACAGGCTTGAGGGACATCCGCCCCGTCAACCGTGAGTTTTCGGGCCCCGCTGCTGTCTCCTAGGCGCCTCACACACCTCCTTGTTCTCAGGATGCTGCTTCTCCATTTGAGTCCAGCTGCCTGAAGCTAGCCTGCTGGATTACGCTCCTACCTTAACCTTCTGTAATTAGGGTTAAAGACTTCGAGGCTGTGTTCTCCCCCAGAAGGAGAATGCATTTATGGAGGCCCTGGGGGAGCAATTCTCCTGTTCGTACTTTCATGAGACAAAGCAGCAGGGGATGAGGAATCTGGACATCTGGGAGCTGATTGATCAGTTTTGCGGGACTTCACTGCTCGTCCTTTCTTCAGATTCTTTCCCAAATCCTGTCCTCCCCAGGGATGACCCAGGCATCCTCTCCCTGTTCGGGGCCAGGGATCCCTACTTGAGCCTCGTCACTTTTGACTCATCCGCCACCAGGTGCATTGCAATAGCTTCCTTGGTGGTCTTCCTTCCTCTAGTCTCCATCGGCTGCAAACCATTCTCCACACTGCTGCCAGAATCTGTTTATTCGAGCAGTCACCACCTGATCATTAAATATCTGTCAGGTGATCCTGAGTCTGCCGCCTCTGCTCTCCTGGAATTCACAGTGTAATTACGACCTTCCAGCATTTCTGACTCTACTTTTCTTCTTTGCTCCCTTGGACAGAACCCTGGTGGGTGCCCTCAAGCCTCCAGGGAAGGGAGTGTAATAGGAGAAGCCAGTGCTGTGCCGGCTGCCACTTCCGGCACACCCCTCCCCCCAAGACCATGCTCTTGGACTTGTCTTCATCTTTACTGATCCCAAGACCTCTGCTACTGGGGCTCACCTCCTGAGGCCGGCCTGGAGTCTTACTCAGCTCAGGGCCTTACTTAACCTTCTTTTTCGTCCCCCCCGCCCCGCGTCCCCATCCGTGTCCCTGGAGGATAACAGCCAACAGCCTTGTCTGCTCTGGCTCCCTGCTCAGCCCTCTCACTGCTTGTTCCCATTTTTACACCATGTGCTCTTTGGCCATTTCTCTTGTACGCGGGAGCTGCTTCTGGAACGCCTTCTCCCCGCTTGTTACCTTGAACACTGCTGTCCGTCCTTCCAGGTCCGGCTCAAATGCTACATCCTCTGGAAGCCTTCCCTGACTCTGGAAGCACTTCCTCTCCTGGACTGCCGCTGTAGCTTCTGTTTATTCCCATCCCTGCAACAGCCTGAGAAGCGTGCTTCCCACTGGATTAGAAGCTCCCTGAGAACAGGAACTGTGGCGATCCTCGTCTTTCCATCACCTAATTCAAGCCTGGCACATAGGTGTTACCACACATGGATGGAAGGAAGGAAGTTGTGGCCGAGCTCTTCCTCTCCTCCACCTATGACCTGGCTGGAACTGGGTGATGCGGGAGGTGGGGCAGGGGAGCAGAGCAGGAAATGAAAACAGATAGCTAATTCCTCCTAATAATGCCTGGTTTCCTATTCTGCACTAATTATAATTCCTCGCTAGCGGATAGGGTATTAATCACGGTGTGGGGTACTTCTGCAGAGTTGCAACACAGTGCCTGGCGGCGTGGCAGCTGCTGTGCTCAGAAAACCCCAGTGAAGATGGAGCAAGGGTTGGTCAGAATTCCTGGGCAGTGCCTTTGGCCTATGCTAGGCCCCATGAGAGCACCAAGGTTGGTGAGAAATGGGCTTCTGCCCCCAGAGAGTTTACAGCCTCCCTGGGGCGCTGATGTGCAGGTATTCTGAATTACAGTTGCTCCCTCCCCAGTGCACCCTGGACTTCAGATCTTGTGCAGAGAAGCAGGCTGGTTTCTGTGGGAGCCAGAGGAGGCCTGTGGTTGCTGTCTTTGCCCCAGGGTCTTCGGGGAGCAGGATTGGGGGTAGGGGTAGGAGCCGGGGGCTGGCCTGGAGGTCTCTTCCAGCTCTAACGTGTTCTGGTTTTATAGAAAGAGGCTGGAGAGAAAGGCGAAGTGTGCATGCTCTGACGCTTCAGTTCCTACTTTCCAAAGACAGGAGCTGAATGGATACAGCGTGATAAGCGGCCAGGCCCTGAGGACTCTAGAAATTGAAACGGGACAATGGTGGAGGCCAGAATGGGCAGCAGGTGGTGCTGAAAGATAGCTGATCCACTAGACCCGGGCTGGCCCTCTGGGAACTAGAAGAAGGAGCTGGAAAGAGAGGGGTAGCTGGAAGCTGCCCCAGAGAAACTGGGCTCAGGGTAAGGAAAAAAAAAAAAAAAAAAAAGAAACCAGACCCTGGAGAAAAGGGGAAAAAAAAAGAGAGAAGGACCTGCAGGGGGAGACTTGGGAGGAGGAATATTCCAGTTATTCTGGGCAGCAGGGGGCCTGGGCTGCTGGGCCTGAGGCTGGGGATTGGGGGTGGAGGGGGACTAAGAATGAGCCGACAGGGCTGTGAGATGTGGGGCGCGTGCGTGTGCATGTGTGTGTGTTTGTGTGTGTGAAGAATCAGGGCTTCTTCTCAGGGACCTGCTCTGCTCAGATGGGAACTGGCTCCAGGAGACAGATGGCATTCTCACCCTAGTACGTGACAAAGAAGAGATGCTGGGGCACAAAGGCGGTGGCCCACGAAGTGGAGGCCCAAATCTCCTCCTGTTGCCCCTTCCTTCGCCTCCGCTGTAGACCTAGGACTAGGTCCTGGGCTGCCCTCTCCCTCCTGCTGTGATTCAGCATGTCCCCTGCCCCCGAAGCAGCAGTCTAGTCCCCCATCTCAGGGGGGCCGTGAAGATGCCCTCGTTCTTCCTTATCATGGGTCCTCTGCTCGGCTTCCTTCTTCTCTTCCCATACTTTCCTTCTCCTCCCTACTTTTCTCCTTTGCTTCTTTTTTATATGATTCCCACATTTCAAAAGGAATATATGCTCATTATAGGAAACTCGGGAAACTGCACACAGAAAAATACACAAGAGAATGAACTCAGAACCTCACTGCATGGAGATAACATAGCACTCTGGGCTGGTTTCTTTTTCCCGATCTGGTGCTTTACCCAGTTAAGCCTGTATATACTTCGTATATAGCGGTATGTCAAGCTTTCTCTCTTTACAGCATCTGCATTTCCCTATGCCATTAAAGCCTCTTCAAACAGATTATCAATAATAATCTATCCTAAGGAGTTGCCACTATTATTTGACCATGCGACTTTCATCAGACTGTTATTACGTTTTTACAGTTTTTCATCAATGTAAATTATACTGTAATGAGTTTCTCAGTGCATAATTCTTTGTCTGTGTTGTGGATAATTATTCCCTCCATTTGCTTCTGCCTGGGAAGTGTTTTCTACCTAACTGAGAGTAGGCATTAATCCAGAGACCCACCTGCAAGGCTAGCTCTGGACAAAACTGCAAGAAGGCTTCAGCTACCCTTTTTTATCTGAGGTCTCTAGTACTTTCCTGGGCCTGTCCTTCCTTTAGCAAGGAGCCAGGGAAAAACTTTTGAGAGGGGGTCTTTACGGCACCAACTATTTCTCCCACCAAAACCCAAATGTATCCCAACCCAACAAAACCAAAAGCCAATATAGCGAGGAGGCCACCTGTCTGACTTTTGGGTGAGGTGTCTTTCTTTGGCCACATTCTGTTCAATGCGGATTGGTTAATATGCTCTATCAATCACCCATCTGCCCCAGGATCCAGCCAGGTACAAAACTCTCGTATCTGGCTGAAAAGATGGACCACAGCTAGGCAGAGGGCACATTCTTCACCCCATCCCACGCTGTAACGGGAGGCTCTTTCCCAATCTTCCCAAGGAGCAAAGCCCCACACTTGCCTCTAGCAGATTCTGGTTACGAGTCAACAGGGAAGGGGCCGCTCTCCACTGGGGAGGGAGATACAGATTTTTAGCAAGAGGCTTGGGGTCCATATCTAAAAGGCACGATGGTAAGGTACTCTTCAGGTGACTGTGAGAGGGTCCGGGAGTCCTTGGTGCAGAGAAACACCCCAGGCCAAGTTCACCAGGGAAGTAAATCTTTGCCGTTTGCTATTTCTGTGTTGTCTGACGCAGCCTGTCAGTGTGCTTGTCCTTTTGTTCCTCCCCATTCATTTGTCAAGCGTGTATTGAGTGACTACTATGTGTCCAGATCCCAAACTGGATTATGAGCAGGTTTAGGAAAAGTGCATGGCATGGTTTCTCTTAAAGAAGCAGAAAATCCGATGGGTCACAAGCACGCCCCCAGATTCCTAGGATAGAACCGTAAGATAATCATGGCGTGTACAGGAGCAGGTGGTTCTCTCCAACCTGGGGGGATTCTTCCCATGAGACAGCAGCGGGGTTCCAGTAGGGCCTCAAAGGAGGAGCAGGGGTTTGAGTTGAAGAGATATGAGAACAGGCCTTCCAGGTGTGCAGACACAGGTAAGAGGTAGGACGCGCACGGTGCTGGCAGAGGGGAGGGTCCGTGGTTTTCTGGAGACTGTGTCCCAGGTTGTTGCTGGCAGCTTATCTGAAGAGGTGCCTTCCCATAATACAGGCGTGTGCTGGTGAGTTGGCATCACAAGGGCGAGGGAAGAAGGTGACAGAAAAACGTGGAGAATGATTTAGGCCTTAGTGAGGAATCCCGGCAGCTGGCAGCGGGCCCCTGGCCGCCCAAGCACTGCCCACGAAGCTCTTCCTCAGGCTGAGCCCCTTTGACTTTGGGCGCCAAGTCCCACCTCGGGAGGAGGTTGCTTCATCCATGGTGCGAAGTGAGGCCGTGCTTGCGTGAGCACCCCTGGCATGGCCCGGCACTCAAATCACGTGCCTACCCCGGAGCTAGGTTCCGAACATTACCCTCCTGCCAACCCAGCAAAGCCCCACTTCACAAGTAGGGAAGCCTACTTCCTTGAAAGTGTGTGACACAGACGCACAGGTGATCTCGGGTGGCTTTCTCCAGCCCACACGCCTGTCATTCGACTGTATTGCCTCTTGAGCCAAGAGGCTAGGAGATCTGAGGTCATAGTAGGTGACTGAATGGGGCTCAAACTCAGGTCTTTTGTCTCTGAAGTCCTGTGCTCTTCACTCCCAGTGCAGGTGGGCTGGGGATAGGGGTGGTAGTGCGGAGGTGAGAAGAGGGTGCCGGGAAGAAAGAGGGAGTGAAGAAAGGTGAGAACACCAAAGGGCTTTTTTCTGGACAATATTGCCAAGGGCTTAGGCCCTATGGTATCCATTGTCAAAATATGTCAACATTTGGTCTCATCAAAGGAAGGCCATCTGATTCTCGACCTCAAAGACATGACACTCGTGATGATGCCTCCCATGGAGGTGATGTCTCCACTACCCTGTGATGGGGTAGCAGGATGGGGTGAATCTTCTCTGAGAGTGTGAGAAGGTGATAGGGTTGAACGGCTGGGGTTGAGAGCATGGATTCAGAGACTCGCCCTGGGTTCAAATCCAAGCTCTGCCACCACCAACTCTGTGACCTTGTGCAAACTGTTTCCCCTACCTGTACCTCATCTGTAAAAGGGGGATAATAATAGTGCCTGCCTATTGGCTGTGTTGTGGAGATTAAATGAGTTAATGCATGTAAAGTGCTCAGAATGCTGCCTGCCTGAGTAAAGGCTGCGTGAGCGTTTGCTATGATTTCCCCACTCTGGCCGAGTACTCTCTTCTTGTGGCAAATACCCTCAGGTTGTTCCAGCCCTATGGCCTGTCCCCAGGGTAGCAGCTGCTAAAATGTGAAGCTGAGACTTAATAGGCACCATCAAGAGCTTCTCTGGGCTTTGGGGACCTTGCCCCTCACCCTGCAGCCCTCTGCCCAGGATTAATATGTCTTAGAGTATTAAAGTACTCTAATCCTAGAGCCTTAGATCCAAAGGGTTCCCAGAAATGGTCTGGTCCAAATCCTTTGTTCTTCAGAGGCTAAGATGGGGGACGTGGCTTCCCCAGATGTGCCCAGTCAGCCCCAGTGCTTGTACTGGCCTGGGCCCTTGTGTCCCAGTCCTGTGATGGTGCCCGCACGACCACAGACACTTGGCATCAGAGGTATCATGGGGCCTGCCGGTCTGAAGCCTCGCGACGGAGGGGAGGCTGCCTGGGTAACCAGCAGAGGTTTAATTAGGTATGATATAAAGCGCGCGGCTGGAAATGCTGCTCACGTTGGTTTTATAAAACCCATTAGCATGCTGGTGGGTAGGGCAAAGAGGAGGAAGAGAGTTACTCCTTTGTCTGGGGGGTGGGGTTGGAGAAGAAATTTAAATCCAGTGGAAGAAGAGATAGGAGGCCTTGGGGAGGAAGGGAGAGGCTGGCTGAGGGCAAGAGCAGCCTCCAGCCCTGCTGGGCGGATGGGGAAGGAGGAGGGAGGCAAAAAGAGGAGAAATGCCAGGTGGTGGAGGGGAGCAGAATGGGGCAGGGAGGCGGTGCCTCTGTCTTCATGACTTGGATCGCGGGAGACGGAGATGAGTTCTCGGGACTTGTGGTGACAGTTAGCAGGCACAGAATCGCAGTCCCCACCCCTTTCACCCCATCTCCATCCCAGGCTGCTTCGGGGAGCACGTGTAACACCCTTCTTGCACGAGGGCCCCGCTGTAGAGTCTGCGGAGGGGGGCTCCCTGGGGTGAGCCTTCCCCAGAGGTTCTGATTGCATAGGTGTGGGGTGGAGCCTGGGAACCTGCATCTTTAACAACAAGCTTGCTGGGTATTTCTGCTGTCAGTTGTCCATGGACCGCACTGGAGAAGCTTGACTCTGGAATCTGCAGTCAGACCTTTTCGGGGAGGGCAGCAGGGCTTCCTGGAAGGAATGATGGGTATTTGTTCAACATCTCATTGACGATTTGACAGTTACTTACCGTGTTTCACACCTTGTGCTGGGCATTCTGGAAGCTACAGAGATTCTCTGCCCCCAGGGAGTTTGGAGATCAGCTGGGAGACAAACCAGAACCACATAACTCGAAGGAGACTCAGAATGGGACAAGTTCTGTAAGAGATGGACAGACAGCAACTGTGGGCTCAGGGCAGATAGCGGCAGGAGAGCAGCCTGGAGACGGTGGTGGCGCCTGTTCCGGGAAGGCCTGGGCTGCCGTACTGAGGATTTTAGACTTTTTTCTACAAAAGGCCCAGAGAGGTTGAGCTAAGCCCCCGGGAGGTCAAGGGACTTGCCTAAGGTCACAGAGCTAGTTAGCAGCAAGACCAGACTTCAAACCCACTCGGGAGAAATCACTCAAGGAATTTCAGTAGGGATATGATTAAAAGTGCTCTGGGGACCTTCATCTTGTACATAAGAAAGATCAAGTGTGAAGAGGTTTTTTAAATTTTTAAATTTTAAGTTTTTATTATTATCGGGGAGGATGGGCCATGCTGGGAGGGCTGAGGACAACTTTAGGAAATGATCTTAAATGCCCGTATACTAGTGTGTAGGGGATGTAGCTGGAATGGAGGAGGGGGGATTGAAGAGGTGTTGGACTTCTTTGAACCTCCCATAGCATCTGGTATAGCACGAGTGCCGCCAGGCCTTTGCTGAATGACTTTAGTAATAGAACTTGGAAAGAGATCTTGGCCGTCCTTGTTTATTGGTGGCAAAGAGAACAGGGAGCCCGGAACAGCTGAGGCTCCCACGGCTGCTTGTGCCTCTGAGGCAGAGAGGAGCTTTCGGCTCTGCCTGGGACATCAACCCCTCTGCCCCTCACCTGAATTTATCCTCAGTTGCATGCTAGGAACTCTAGAAAATTCACAACTCGTTATTCACCGCCCCCCGCCCCACCGTCCCCCTGGGAATCAACAGTCTGTGAGTGGCATATGCATCAGGGGTGGAGAGTGAGAGCCCGTGAGAAACAGCCTGGGCGGATCGCTCCTTCCCTTACCAGGGTCCTAGCCAGCCATGCGGGCACCTGGGGAGGGGGCCATGACATTCTTCTCTTTGTTCTGAGCCTCCTGTTCACCTTCCAGAAGAGCCCTGCTCTGTCATGAAGGACTTCATGAATCAGCAGGGGTCAAAGAAAACAAGCGCTCAGCTCCTACCATCCCTGGAGGCAGGTGAACTTGGTAGCGGTCACTGTGGCCACACGGGCAGGAGCCAGGGCATGGGGTACTCCCTGCAGCAGGCAGCGGAATCAGCTCTTCTTCCAGTCCCAGGTCGAGTGCAGACGAAGAGCCCTCATAGTCAGAAGACTGCGGTTTGAAGTCTGGTCTCGGCCGCTAACTAACAGCGTGACCTCGGGCAAGACATCTGACCTCTACGGGGCTTAGTTTCTTCAACGGAGAACGTTTGAACAGAACGTAGTCCTAGGAGGGAAGCTTGGGCCCATTTTATCCTTCCCAAAGGGGATGGGCCCCACGTGTAAGCTTGGAGATGTGATTTGGTCGTGAGGGGCTCTGGCTAATGGCTTGGGGGTTGGGGGAAAGGTGGGATGAAGTTTCTTCCAGGAACCTCATCTCCTAATCAGGGGTCTACAGAAGAAAAAGAAAAGAAAAGAAAGCACTTGCCGATTTTACTTCAGACAAGCCAGCTTTGAGTGAGGACTGGTTCCCCGTCTTGGACCGGCTCTTGTTTGGAGCCTTGACAGGGAGACAAGCCGAGGAGATGACGGGAAGATGGAAGGTCAAGGTGGGGTGGGGCTGGGGTCGGGACTGGAGTGCCTGAGACTCCCTCATCAGCGAAAAAAATGACTTTTTTCTTACCTGGGACATGGGTTGGTGCAATAACTAACCTTCCAGCCGCTGTCTGGATTGCCTCTTCAAATCTGTGGTGGACACCACCTCCAGATTAATCTCGAAGCACTGCTTTTATGATGATGCTCCCACACCCTCGCCACATAAACCAAAACGCTTTCAATTCCTGACAAAAGCAAAACCAAAACAACCTGTTCTGGTTTACAGAGCCTGACCGTGAACTTGGAAAACACTGTCTGCCTCGTTGGTTCGGCACCTTTCTACTCTGTAATCTTTAACTGTCTCTTCACGTTTTCCAATTAAGTTGGCGGCCAATTGATTCATTCCTTATTCATTGCTTCAACAAACGTGTACGGAGTCTGTATTGAGTGCCAGGCAGAGTGCTCGGAGAAAAAACCGCCTCCTCGTGTTCAAGGAGTACGTCTCATCCAGAGACAGACACAGAGACTGAGAATGACAAAGTAGCGTGATTCCCGAATGTTCTGCTAGGGGTGCACCGGAGGGATGGGAGTGGTGCAGGAGGCCATGGTGCTGTGGTGCTGATGGGAGTTTCACAGGGAGGGGATGTGAGGGCAGAGCCCATCTTGAAGAATGCAGGGGGGTTAGTTAGGTGGAGTAGCAGGCTTGGGGATTCTTGTTGATTGAATGGAATATTCAGTGGCGTGGGAGATGGGGAGGGGAGAGGGAGGGGGGTGGGGAGAACGGGAATCAGAAAGAGAGCAGCAAATCCTGGAGCATGGCACCTAAGGGAGCACAGCAAACTGTGAGCCCAAAGAGGTGGGCAGAGGCCACACCCTTAAGGGTGTGTCTTCCTTCCTGATAGCTCAGGTTCTGAAGACAGTGGGAGCTCCTGAAGCTACTTTCAACTGGGCGGTGGGATGCAGTCTAGGTGAGACGTGATGGGGGTTTGATTGGCCTGCAGCTGTATGAAGGGGGGCCGGGATGGACCTGAATGGCAGATGTCAATCTGATAGAAAGGATCTCCAGCCACTCTTCCTCTCTTGAGCGCCTCATCTCACCCCACTCAATCCATGCCATAATGTCATAGAGCTGGAGGAGAACCTAAAGACTGTGTGGTCCAACTCCTCTTTCATTACACAGAAGGGGAAAACTGAGGCTCAGTTAAAGGACCTGCCTCGGCCAAGGGTAAGAAGAGAAATGGCTGCTGGAAATACACGGGGCCCATAATTAAGGTTAAATCTACCTGCTGGTGATTTTGCATCTGAGGGCTGCCTCCTCTCTAGCTCCTGAAAAGGAGTGAGGTCCCACCCTACTAGGTGGATGTGAGTCCTAGTTCAGGCTGGGCACAGGAAGCAGGACTTAGGTAATGCTGAAGCCACTCACCTTGCGATGCTATGCAGGTGTCCTCTTGGTTCTACTACCAAGAATGAGTCCCAAACTCAATTTTAAAAGGTGACTTTAATAGAAAGTCCCTCTAACCCTTTAGCTCTGTCTAGTATTAGGAGTAGCAACAAAAATTATGAGTCTGAGCTTTTGAAACTACCATCTAGAAATGCAAACCGAGGTCTGTTAGATACTTCCTGACGAAGTATCTGGGAGCGAAAACATGGTGGCCCCCCAGCTATCTACAACTAGAAGAGCCAGAAATTTCGAAGGGATACCTCAGCATCCTATCAGAGTCAGACTGAGCTTTGGAAAATAAATTCTGAAAGTGAGGTGGTCAATGGCTATTAACCTGAAACAGTGCTGTGGAAAAAAAATGGAAAAAAAAATCCAGGCCAGGGTGGACTTATTATGAGGGTTTTAAATGTCTATAAGGCAGAAATGAACAGAACCCTCAGACTCCCTGGAGAAGGGCTCTGGCCCACCCAATGTTTTAGTTTCTTGATTACTGTAATTATGTAACCATAACGCATGTTATAGGAAAGGAAAAAAGGCAACTGGGTCCTGGGCTATAATAACCGAGGACTGTGTCAGCTGCATGCAGCCTCTGACATGTTTCTTAATAGCAAAGGCCTTGGACCCTCTGTAGACTGATTACCTAGGCTTTAACCTGCGTTTTACCCAGGGTGTTCCAACCTTGCTCTAACACGTCAAGGAGGGAAGCTTGTCCCAGTCTAGGTGACGCAGATTTTAGGAACTGGAGTTGAGCTCGTGCTGTTGGAAAAAACAAACAAACAGACAAACAAGCAATGGATCCAGGGTTAAAGACCCTGAATTGGATTCTCAGTTATCATCCCCTACGTCATATTGTGAGCCCCCCCCCCCCCCCCCCCCCCCGCCGTTTCCTCATTTGTAAAAGAAGAGCTCCTGAGTCAGTCATTTTATAATGAAATGCAAAAACCCTTTGGCGTGGTGTTGGTATTCGGTGTTTGGTAGGGTGAAGAGAATGCTGGGAAGGAAGGTTGCGGGGGACAGCTCAGCAGAGGAGTCTAATTAGGTGAAGGGTCCACGTGTCCTTGTGCGTTCAGTGAGTTGTTTGTCTCTTTGTGGAGAGGAGAGCTCTCGTCTGGTTGATTTTGATTCGCTCTCTTGACGTGGAGGGCATTATACCCCCCGCAAAATGTGTTCAACATTTTTTCACCATAAGGATGATTTTTTTCTTTCTTTTCAGATGTGCTCTCTCCTCTGTGGTCCCGCATGCTTTTGGTGGTAAACTTGTTGCTGCTTTGCCCACATGTAGCCCTCCAGCCTCCTTCCCAGATACTCCCTGTATGAGGTGGAGGTGGGATGGGGTGAGGCAAGGGGTGTCCCCCCTTTAGGCAGCAGCAAGGGGCAGAAAAGCAACTGAGAGTCCTTTGTAAAGATGTGTCAGCTGACAGGTACCAGGAGACTGGTCAGACTGGTGAGAAAGCGGGAGGCAGCCCTGCTTTTTAATGAGCTCTCTGAGTCCCCAGGCTCAACACAGTGTTTCTCACCTATGACCCAAGCCTTCCCCCAGGAGATCCCAGGCCTTGCTCTCTGCACAAACTCCTTCCAAGAACTGCGCTAGGCTCCCTCTCACTCTGTGGCCAGTAGAAGAATGTCAACACTGACAATGTCTTCCTCTTCCTCATATCTGGGTCCCTAATTATCTTGCTGATCAAGACACGTTTTTCTGGCTGTCTGGGTTGTGCTCATTTAGTTCAGCCTAGTCTACTTCTGGAAAAAAAAAAAAAAAAAAAGACAAAAAACCTCCTCCTGCCCCAACATATCCAGAAATGCTCACAAGATGCTCTTTTCATGTACAGGACTCTTCATACTGATACAATTTCCCCTTTGAGCGGAGCTGCGTTTCATAGCATGTACCACCTTCTGTCTCTTGTCGAGTTGCTTATATATGCGTCAGAGCCCTCCAGCCAAAGGTCACCAGAAACACACCTCTAGTTAACAAACTTGGTTTATTGGCTCATTGCAGCAAGGGAGAAACACACCTCATGGGGGAACATGGGCAGTTTCAGCGAGAGGGTGTTAGAAAAGACTTTTAGGATTTGGGCTGGTTTAAGTGATTTGGGGAGGAGGATTCAAGGAAGCAGGGCTTTGCTCCGGATCGGATGCTGTCAGGAAGAGGTGTTAATTCTATGACTGGTATCTTAATAAGTCTTTCCTAGAAGGCAGGAGGAATGGAGTGAGATTCAGGCCATAACTGGTAAAGAAGCAGCAGTCACTCATGTCAGCCAGAACAGGAGGGTGTGTGGTCATTGTTGTGGCTTGGAGAACACCAAGGGCTAAGCGAGAATGCGAGTCAGGACCTGTCAGGGGCTGCTTCTGTCTTCACCAGTCCTCCCTTTTGGCCAAGGGCAAAGTCAGACAGCAAGGCATTCATCTGTGAATTTCAGGTCTTCACTATTGCCAACATTTTGCTGATTAGGAGGCTGTTTACAGAGTGTAGTCTGTAGTTGGATAAGAGCTAGTCTCCCCTGCTCCTTTGTGGTGCAGGGTAAGTTTCTTAATCTTCTGCTGTGAGAAGGGTCGCGTAGCAGCTTTGAAGACTGAGCCGAGTACACCAGGCAGCTGTCGCAAGGCAGGGAGTGGCCAGAAACAAAACTTGTTGTTGGTCCTTGTAACTGATCCTGAAGACAGGGGCCAGAATGATCAAATCTAGGCAATGAAAATGTGTCCCAAATCCAACTGTTTTTTTTTCTAGAGATCCGGGTGACTTTTCCTTTTAGTCTACTTCTAGATTGTTCTACCTGAGCTTGTAGTGTTTATATAGGTGCCGCCAGAAGGGTTTGCTATGGTGTAGATTCCTTTGGGTTATTTAAGAAGAAATTAAGGGCCGTGTGATCATCCATGACAACTCTGGCTGATATATTTACATTAAAATGGTTGGTTTAGCTTCCAGAGCAGAAGCTGTGTAATTTATGACATCTATTAGGGTCAGGGGAAAGTTCTGGGCCGTCTTTGCCAGCTGACTTGTCCCTTCTGTGGGAACTGCAGCTTGCCTAGTAGGTGCAACTAGCAAGTCTGCTCTCTCCTCTGGCAGCCCTCTCAGGTCGTCTGTGTGTGCCTCTTTCTGGAAGCTTCTGGACATTCTTTTCAGGGAAACATGATCCACTGGAGGGGTGGTAATTTTAAACATCTGAAAGTCTCTAAAATTTGTCCTAAAAACAGAGGAAAAGTTAGAGTGTGGCAGGTGGCAGAAGCCTGACGTCCACATAAAAAGCAGTATCACAGTGGTGCACAGACCATGTTGGCAATGTCGTTTACCCCAGCAGGAGTGAGCCAGTTCTTTTTTTTTTTTTTTTTTTTTTTTTTGCTTTTTTCTTTTTTTGCTTTCAGGATTAGAAGATTTCCTGAATGGAGTTAACCAGTTTCTGCAAAACAGTGTGGAGTGTCTCTACAGAGAACAAACTATTGTAGCAAAAATATTTCCAATATTAGTTTCCATTTCTGATGGGCTAAGTTTTGCTGATAGGGTTATAATGATCTAAACAGAAGCATACTTTTGACATGGGGGTCAAGGTCCATTTTTCTTTTTTTTTAAAATTAAATTTGAGATTAATTATATGAGGGAAACTTAAGTAAGGACTTTTAGAAGGAAATCTACCTTCTGAAGTATTTAAAGAAACAGTTATTAGGTGTTTGGCATCGATTGTTGGCAGTAATTGTGGGCTGAGAAAAATACACCAGAAAGTTTTGTTTTTTTCTTAAGGGGAGGAAGACCTCAGGGGGGTGAAAGATGACAGGATTTAGATAGGGGAGGTCATGTGGAGAAATCTTTTAGTTGGTTAATAGAGAGTGTCAAAGTATAGTTAGTGACAAGATTAGTGGTGAAGGGAAAGGAAAATGACACTGCAGAATCAAAATTAATGTTGTTTTGTGGCCTCAGGTGGAAGAGATCCACTTCTGTAGGCAGCAGCTCGTCTATTGTCTCGGGCAGAAGCTCGCCTTTTCTGAAGTAAGCTTTGCTTTGAGGTTTTATAAGAATCCTCAGTTTGAGGTCTTCCAAAGGAATGGATGTCCACGAGTTCGGTGGTGTCTATCTTTTCAGTGGGGAAACACGAACCTCATGGTCAGCACCTTGGCATTTTACTGCTGTGTTGGTGGCTGACAGTACTACAAGGTCTTTCAAGGCTCAAAGGCTGTTTTCATCTAGCTATTTCAGAGTACCAGGATGCTGAACCTCCAGGTTTGCAGGGCATGCAGAGGCTGCTTGAGTGGAACCTCCCCTGGGTGGAGGCCCCGGGGTTTCAGATGTATGTCCTAGTATGGAGTCCAGGGTCCTGGGCCAAGGTGGGGAGAGCTTTAGCCGTATCTCCCTGGAACCTCCATGTCTGTGACTACCCTCTCCCCAAGGCACCTGGAGCTGAACAAAGTTGTGTTTATTGACTCATTGCAATGAAGGCGAACACACATCATGGAGAACTGTGGGGCCCTTCGAGATGCTTCTTTTCTTTCTCATTTGTCTTCCTTCACCGAACTGGACACTTTGGGAGGACAGAGCCCCTGTGCGGTGTCCCTCACTATGTCTAGTGCCACACCAGGCCCAGAGTGAGCAGCTCAGCAGATGCCATTTACGTGATCATCTGGGTAAGGCCTGAAGGGATTAACCTTGTAAAGAGAGGTCTGTTACCTGGCAGAGTTGAGAAATTACAGACACTCCTCTTTCGCTAGAGGCCAAAGGGGTCAAAAAGAAGACATAGGCTCGTTTGGAGAGAAGTTGAAGACAGCACGACAGAGAGCAAACCTTAAACTCAAGCCCTTCTTCCTGTTGCTTTTCAAGAAAGGGAAGTTGAACTTCTACTCCTGGGCTGAACTGGGACCGTGGATGCTGTGTGGGGTGGAGGCTCTCAAGGGAGAAGGGAAGGCCCTGAGAAGGAAGGGAACTCACAGAGAGCTGCCTTTCCTGAAGAACTGAAGCCGTAATAAAGCAGGAGTAATTATGATCATTTCCTGCCTGTTTATCTTGGTTTCGGTTGCACCTGCTTTCCTTGTCCTCCTTTCCCTCTTCTGCTCTTGCAAATTCAACAGTTCTGTAAACATTCGTGGTACTTATATGCCGGGCACTGGACTTGGCTTATAAAGATGAGTAAGGCATGATTCCCAAGGCAAACCCTCCAGTGACGGATGGAGTGGGCGGGGTGATGGCAGAGAAATGGTAACCAATCAGATTACAACTGCTTCCCGTTCCGGACCCTCCAGGCTCCAGATGACTTTTGGCTTCTTCTTTTGTTCTGTGCAAGTGCATAGAGAAAGAGGCATCTTTTGCTCCTTGAAAGCCAAGATGAGAGTCTCCTGATGTGGCTACTTGTGGCCATTTGGAGGGAGGGGAGGGCCTCACGTATTGGAGGCGTGGCCTTAGCCAGCAACGGCCCAGCCCTGAGGGGTCTGGAGGAACAGGATGGAGACAGGGAGCAGCAAGGAGCAGAGCGGTTAAGTGGCGAGTCAAGGGTGGCGAAGGTCAGAACGAGGGCTGGGAATGAAAAACGGGGCAGCCAGAGTGGTCCGGCGGTTGCTGGGAGAGGGTCTTGTCCAACAACCCACTGGACACCTGAGCCTGTCCTGATCCTCCTTTCTGACATCTGGAGAAGCAGGGACTGGGGGGCACTCCCCCCTGGATGTGATGACTACCCTCTCCATGCCCTGGAGGACCCTCATGGGGCCCGAGGGCTTCATTCTCTGCCAGGCAGTAGACTCCTCTCTGACTTCTCTCCCTCCAAATCCATCTTCATTAGTAACCATAAACGTCAGAGTCAGAGTCGTTAGAAGGCTGTTCCTAGATAAATAATGCTTTTCATATTTAATTTACGAGTGGTTCTGCAGCCTCTTTGGGATGTGCTGGGTTAATTAAGAGCTGAATTAGAGGGAGCTGCGTCTCCCTCAGGAGACTCAATTAAACTCTTTCTGGCAAAAAAGAATAAAAATGAAACGAGGGAAGGAAAGATGGTTGAAGAAAGGGGTCCATTGGAGGATACCGCCCCTTCATGCTGACCTCAACCTACGGCTGTGCGGAAGAGATTTCAGCCTTTCCTCTTACAGTCTGGGACCTCCCCCAGTCCCCGAGGTGCAGGGTATTGATCACGGTGAGCCAGGAGGGCTTCTGCGGCTGGCATGGGGCTAATGCCCTGTAGCTGGGAAACTAGCCCGGAGCCCATAGGACGCTGCTAGGAGTTGGACGTGGTCCTGGGGAAGCTGAATCCAGCCTCGGCCAGGATTGTGGCTCTGAAATTCCAACCCCCATCCCTGGCCCTTCTGCCCCCAAACTCAGACCCCTTTGCTGGGGCTGAGCAGGCCGGGGCTGTGTGTGCCCAAGCATTTCACGAGCAGTTGAAGAAGTCCCACAGAGCTCTGGCCTCTGGGTCCCGGCTGCTGGGGGAGACTGCTGCAGGGGTGGGGGGATAAGGCCCCTCTCCAGTGGGGCTGCATCCACCCCCCCCCCCCCCGCCACTTCAGGGGATCAGACTGCAGAACTCAGACAATTTTGTCCACTCCTCCCATTTAAGGGGAAGTGATTCAGCCAGAGCCCTAGGGTGCGTTGGTGCAGAGGTGGGCCTGGAATTAGAATCGTCGGCTGCTGCCAGCAGCAAGCTCAAATGGGCTTGTGTGCTGCACACACTCCCCCTTTCAGGGGCTCATGCTCTCGCACACCTCCCATCCAGCAGCCCTCAGATACTCAGAGGCCTGCAGAGACACGTACCCCCCCATCACAAGCAGACCCTCCAGTCCCTGGTTCCCAATCTCTGTGCAGACAAGAGCCTCCCCACACCCCTGGAGACCCCATCACATACTGTGTTGTCACTGAGTCTGCACACTTTCAGAGCAGCAGACACTGTCAGCACCCCTATGTCCCCAGACATAGTCACCGAGCACCAGACAGCCAGTCTCCTGACCTCATTGCCATACGCTCACCCTCCTGGTGTAAGCCTTGGGCTGGGGAACATCTCTCTGCCCATCACGCACGCGCACGAGTATGTACAGACACAGAGACATACACACACACACGCCCCTCGGCACAGGGCTCAAGTCCAGACGGCTGCTTAGCTGTGCAAAAAGTTTGGAGCGCTCTGTATGACTGTCCCTCAGCCTCCCAAGCAGTTAATTGTAGACTTTGCAGCAAGTGGAAAATGAACCTCCTTGTGAAGAATAGGAAAAGCCATGCACGGGTGGGGCTGAAGGGACCCCTCAGTGTGAGCATGCGGACGTCCCCCTACCCTGCAGACTCCAGGAGCCATTAGCTCCCTCATCCATCAAACCTGGCTTTGTGACATCTTGGACTCTGAGGACCTGTTTCCCTCAAAGGCTGCTACAGCAAACCAGGCTGAAATTTGGCCTCTGCCTGCCCAGTTACCTTTGGCGAGCTCCCCATCCCATAGCGAGAAGTTGGAGCCTGAATAGATGAGCCTCTTAGACATGGGCAGGGGGACTGCTCTGACTCTGCATTTACTTGGTTCCTCATGTGTGGCTCCCCCTCCAGTTTCATGGCCAAGTTCATCCTGGGGATAGATTCAGCTTCTCTGGCTAGCCCTGGGGGCTTCTCCTTGGGCACGATTTTGTCCTTTCCCTCGGTACCTTGCAGGTACCCACCTGGACAGATCCTCTGGGGAGATGGACTCCCCAAAGCAGTGTAAGAGGTTTCAGTTCTGACTTGAGGGCTGGGAGGGCCTCAGAGATCATCTCTCCCCACCCACCCTCATATACAGAGGAAGAGGAGGGACTTGACCATGGCCACACGGGGGCGGGGGTTGGGTCAGGGGCAGACGGATCCAGACCCAGGGCTTCTGCCTCCTGCCAGCCTTCTTCTGCCCTGCCACCCTTCACTGCCCACACTGCAGCTCTTTCTCATCTTTGCTTTTCTTCCACTGTTTCATCTTTACCTTGCATAGGTGTTTCTTGCTTTTCAACAGATAAGTTCTTTTAAATGTTGCAAAGAGCTTTTATGCATCGAATCATATCATAAAGTGTGTCTTCCCTCCCTAGGGGAGTTGGCTCTTTAGGTCCTTAAATTTACAGAACTGTACTTTAAAAGGGGCTTTACACATTTCCTTTGATCCCCCAAAGAGTCCCGGAGGACGGCAGGGAGGGCAGTGAAATGACCCCTGACAGAGAGTGGCAGAGCTAGACCTGTCTCGTGTCTGCCTTCCGGTGGGAAGCCTCTGTCTGTCCCACTCAATCCCTGAATTCCTTGTTAGATTAAATACTCGACTTGGAAACTGGATCGCTTAGATCTAGTTTTGTGTTTTCCAAAGCATGTTCCATAGAACATTGGTCCTGAGAAACCTGCTGTGACAAAAGGGTTCCCTGGTGGTAAAAAAAAAAAAAAAAAAAAAGTTTGGGAAATGCTGCATTCTATCTCTCCCTCTCAGAAATTTGCCATATACATTAGTGTATTAGGGACTCTGGGAAGTCCTGCTAGAAACACCTGCTTGACTCTGCTTTTCCAAAACTTATTTGACCAGAGAATTCTTTATTTCTGGTAAATACCTGCTCTTTGGAACACATGATAGGAAATGTTGGTCTAGTTTATTTTCTGTGTTGATTTGGGTTTGTCACCTCTCATGTTTATGTGAGGCCCCCTGCCACACTTCCCTCACTGGGCACCCTGGCTTCCCTGTTCTCGGCCGGGCACAAGAGGCTGGAGCTGTTTTCTCTGGCTCCTTAAGTAGAAGGGACAAGAGCAAGGAGGGCTCACGGCGGGGCTGGGCAGAGTGGCCTGGAAAAGCTCAGGAGACTACGTGGGACAGGAGGCCGGTGGAGGTGAGACCAAGCCGGAGCATAGATGAGGAAGTAGACCCTGTGCGTGAGGAGGGAGGCCCTGAGGGTCTGTCTGGGGTCTCTGGTCTCGGGCATTGTTCCACGCCCTGCACCTGACTGTGGCCTTCCTGCTACCTCCCCATCTGCTGAGCATTCTCCACCAGCATCCATCGTTCTCTCTGGAGCTGTTAGAGGTGACCTAGGGGTTGTCCTCTCCTCTTCTCCTTGTCTCCATTACTCCAACCATAGCTTGGATTTCTTCCTTTCACCCCTTGACTGGCCCCCTGGGCTGAGGTGCTGTGAGAAGTGGGCTTTCCAGCCACCTTCTTGCCTTTGATTACACTGTTGTCCTCTCCACCTGCAGTGGTCCACCCACTGCATCTTGTTCTTTGAGGCTCAGCCCTGTGTTCACCTCCGCAGTGCCTTATGCAGAGCAGGGCCTCCCCAGGCACCTGGTGAATGATGGGGAGTGGTACTCACCTTGTCTGTGGCCCTCAGAAGTGATTCCAGCACTGGCTATCCAGTCCACCACAGGGAGGACAGGATGGGTGTTCCATCTCTGCGATGCAGCATGAATGCAACATGAAAATCAAGCAACCCTCTGCTCTAGCCCTTTAATGCCTTGTCAGCACTTACGTCAACCGGACACAAGGCTTCCTCATGGTAATGTCTGCCCGGCTCTTCCCCGGGCACCTGCAGTTGGCTTTTGGGCTGCAAGGGCAGGAGTCCCTTTCCCCTGATGACTTATGATGGTCAACGCACTTGTTCCTCCCCGCCTGATGCCTCCACAACCTCAGCCTGGCCATTCATTGCAACGTGCGAGAGGGCAGCACAGAGTCCTGGATGTGAAGCCAGGCAGTTTGGCTTTGCAGAAGCTACTTTGTGCCTCTCTGGGCCTCAGGTTATTAATTGCCCAAATAAGGGAGACTAGTGCTTTCCTCACAGGGATCTAGTGAGGGTGAAGCGTGGCGATAGATACAAAAAGTACTTTATAAACTTTAATAAAATAAAGATAGCTTGTCAATTCCCTCCCAGTGGGAATGGAGGAGGCCACCCGGCAGGGTTTCCAGGCGAATGGACTGATGGCACCTAGCCATCGTAGGTGCTGGTAAGGCGAACTTCCTTCTATTGCTCTTACAAAATCTTCCTCTCACTTGCTGCTGGTCACTAGAAAACCCTGCGCTCAGCCACGTCGGCCTCCGACCCGAGCCAGCCTCTGCCTCCTGTGTGTTCTTTGCCTGAAAGCACAGCAGGATTCTGCCCCAGCTTCTGCCCTCCGGAAGCACGGTACGGCTACGTCTAGGGCAGCGCCTGCCCCCTTGGACAGTGACCTCCCCAGGGGTGGGATTGTGACACCACCCCCAGCTGGGTGTTTCCTGTGTGTTGAATGAGTGAGTGATTCATCTGGAAAAACCAGTGCCTACTTCCTGCCTGGACCCAGGTTCTTCTTTGTCACCCCTGGGACTCCCAGAGCCACAGCCCAGGCTCTTCTCAGGGAAGCAGTCTACGACTGTGTGGGGCACAGCAGGATTTTCAGTCCAGCCTCATCCCCACATCTTACCCTTGGGACCCCTCTTGTGGGAGCCCTGTCTTCCCTCCCTCCCTCCTTCTCTCCCTCTCTCCTTCCCTCCTCCCGCTGGATTCTGTTTCTGGGCAAAGAATGTGACCTTAGGTCAGCACAGGGCAACTAGCCCCCCTCTGCAGGCAGGCCCAGCCCTGGGGGCTGGGGGTACCATGGCAGTGTGGGTGAGTAAGTGCTGTTTGGAGAACTGTAGCTTGGGTGGGTTTAGCTGGAGCCTCGGGGGGACAATCACCCTAATGCTGGCATTTGGAACTGTGTCTTTTCTGTCTCCCTGAGATGTAGGGGGTGGTGGTTGGCATGGTCAATAGTCAGACGGGCGTGTTCGCAGTCCTGTGTGCAGGACAGGACGGTCCCTGGGACAGGACGGTCTCTCACCATCCGAGTCTCAGGCTGGGGTTCCCTAAGCACCAAAGGATGGACAGATGGCAGAATCTGCTGGTCCAGACGAGTGCCCCGCTTTGGGGTCAGTTGGAAGAACTCACTGAGTCATGTCAACCTCGCATTCCGAGGTCACGTCTGGGGTTCACTTGGCAGTTACGGTCGCTGCCTACTCTCAGCTTGGTTCTGATCTAGGTCCTGGGTTTACAGATACGAGTAAGCTAGGGCTCTGACCTCAAGGTGCTCCCAGTCTAGCAGGAAAGGCAGATGCATAGACGTTTAAAAGCAAAACGGTAATGGATGGGGATGTGAAAAGTACGTTGGATTCCCCTTTCATGGGAAGGAGCTGGGAGCAAACGACTTGGCAGGGGAGGTGACCTGAAGTGAGACATCAAGCCTGAGTAGCTGCTCTCCAGACAGATGAGGGCGAGGTAGGGAGGCTGGGTCTGAACTGTCTCCTCTGCGAAGGGGAAGGTGTCAGGCCAGACCGTGGTGCTGGGGGTGGCACGAGGTGGGGGGGGGCCTGGGGCAGGAGGTGGTGTGGAAGAGCAGGGGCCCAGCACAGACTCGCCCTGACTGAGGGATCGGAGATCAGCCCGATCCGTCAGAATCAGCCCCGGGTCGGAACAGGTGCCAAGGTCACCGCTGAAAGCCAGAGTGCTTCAAGGCAGTGGTTTAAAAAGGCAGGTGGAGTTGCCAAGTTTTATGCAGATCCCTGGGCAGCTTAGCCTGTTAAAGGGGACTTTGGATTTGGCCCCCTGGGGAACCGTCAGCCCATCAACAGCCCCCGAGGTCACTGTGCTGTCCCGGAGCATGGGAACAGGGTAAACCAGACAGGAGGCAGCCCACCCCGCCCTGAAGGAGTGTGCCCTGAGAGCTGCCCCCTGTCTCTTGCCTCAGGGGGACCCGATGTGGAGGGGCCGCAAGGTTGCTGAGGGAGTGGTGAGAGCTGGGATTGGTTGAGAGGCCCCCAGAATGTCCTTCTGGGCTGGACTCTGGCCTGTCACCAGGCCCCCTAGTTCTCTGGTCCCATGCAGAGGGTGCTGACAATTCTCTCTGCGTGACCTTTACAATCTTCCCTCTTGTCAAGGTTCATTTATTTTCTTTTTTCCTCCTCATAAGACAGAGTTGATATAAGGACTCCAACTCGTGGTGCTGTAGGGTGCATGCGTGTGCGTGCGCGCGTGCGCGCGCGCGCGTGTATGTGTTTCCCACCCCCAGGTTTGATCGGTCTTCTGATTTCCTTCCAGCCTCCCTCGCAGTCACCTGAGCCTCGCTCTCCTGCTCAGCTCCTGCTAGGCTGCCTCTGCCCTTATCTGCTGCTTGCAGCTGTCCCTGGGGACTCAGGCCCCCTCTTTCCCCCCTTTCCTCCACTCTCCACTTCTGGCTCCAAAGGCTTTGTGCATCTCCAAGCAAGGCTTGAAGTCCCGTTCCAGAAGCCCAGATTTGTTTGTTTGTTTGTTTGTTTGCAAGCTCGAGCAGACATGACATTGATGGGGGGTGTGTGTGTGTGTGCGCCAATAACTGAGGGGAGGAGGAGGTGGTGAGGGGCTCAGGCAGTCTCAAAGCCATAATAATAATAATAGCTGACATGTGCTGAGTGTCTACTCTGTGCATGTTACTTTAAATCCTTTATTTAATACATTTATTTCCCTTACTCGTCTCAACAATCCAAGGAAGTATGCACCATTCCTGTCCCCATTTAAAATGGGGACCCAGAGAGGGGGTGAGAGGCACCAGCTGTTTCACTGCTTCCTTGGTGGGAGACCTCGCTCCCTCAGGAGAACAACTCTCTAAAGGCCAACTGGGGAATCCCTCTGCTCCAGCCAGGACTGACCCAGAGAACCACGTCTGGTGAGGAGGACTCTGGACCAGGCTGAGGGGTCTTGGGTAGAAGTTGCTTCTTGGTGTCTTGTTCAAGGTCCTAGTCAGAAAGTTGTTCTTCTGGCTGAACTGAAACCCTCCCTACCCCCAATGCACCCCTGTGTTACAGGGAGTGTCCTCTAGAGTTGGGCAGTGCAAGGAAGTGGGGTCAGCATTTCCTCTGTTACCACCCCACCTCCTCAGTGGGTTGAAGCAGGGGTCTGGACCCCAGAAACCTTTCCCAGGGACCCTATTTCAATGTTCTTCCTTTGGGTCCCACGATCCTAACGTTCTCCCTCTGCCCCCAGAGCTAGACCCTGGGCCTGGGGCTCTCCATCCCCCTCTCCTCTCTCACGACCCCTGCTTTGTGACAGTCCTTACCGCTCTAAGGAGTGGGATAGGGAACTCGGTACCCTGGTATGTGTCTCTTTGCTCTTTTCACAGCCTGACTCAGCCGCAGCCTGGAAGATTTTGCCCTTTAAAGAGATGTCTCTCTTTTAGAGGCTGAGGAACTAATCATTAATGTAAAGAGAGCCTTCTAGAACAGATGTATTTTGGGCCTGCCTGGAAAATAGTTGAGCAGCAGTGGTTGAACCACTTTGGAGGGGAGCAGAGGTAACTCACCTCCAGGGGAGGTTTTTCTGGAATGCCCAGAAAGCCAGATGGGCTGGTTGCCATAACTCTGGTGTCTCCCCACCTGCCTCTCAGGCTGGGGGGGCGGGTGGGAGTGGTGGTTTAGGCCCCGTGAGAGCCTCCCACAGGCTAGGCAGTCAGTAATGCCTGATGCGTCATTACAGGGGACTTTTGGAGACAGCATTTCTGGCATGGATTTGAACAGCGTGAGTGGGTAAGGGGGAGAGGGGGCTGTTTTAGGGTCTGGGGAGACCCTCTCACCCCAGAGAAGGGACTGCCTGCAGCTCTCACTTGCCAAAGAATGATCTTGGGTGGCAGGAAGTTTCTTACCCACAAAGCCTGGCCAGGTGCAGCCAATGACCTGGGGAGGCGTCCTGGGTGGGGATGTACTGAGTGGTCACAATAGTGCCGGGGAAGAGCAGCCCTGGGAGCCGGGGCTTTGGGTACCCATCCCAGCGCCGCGCTGACTGCCCTCTTGGAGGCTTGGTGCTCACCTGTAAAACAGAGGTGTTTTGTCCCACCTTCTTGCTGCCTCTGAGGATGTTCTGAGGGTGACATGAGCTACTGATGTGATGCTCAGAGCAGACTTGGGCCAAGAGACATGGGGTCTGCAGGGGAGCCCCTTTCCTGGCAGAATGAACTCCTTTCTCTGTGTTCCAGGGTGTTCCATTTCCCCTTAGTTCCACCATTATCACCATGTGGCCTGGTCCCTTACTTTCTGGCTTGTCTCCGCTCTGCCCCACGATGCTGGAATGTGAGCTCATTCAGGACCAGGCTGCTGTGTGTTTACTGTTATCGCTCCTAGGCCTGGCATAAGGCCTGTACAGGAGGTCGTCCTTAATGTCCCCAAGTGAAGGCTGCAGACGTCACAGACCCTGCCTCCTACAAGGATTTGATCCTGGAGGGATGGAGGTGGAGCGCTGCTGCCCATCAGCGTGTTAACAGGCCATAAAGAGCCCAGGCTGGGTCACCTGTATGATCCTTACAGATAGGGAAAATGGGGCTCAGAGGTTCAGTGACTTGCCCAGAGCAACTCAGCTTCCAGGCCAGACCAGCCCAGGTCAGCCCCAGCCGCAAGGGTCTGATGCCTGTGCAGCGTGTGTGTGTGGGTGTGTGTGCAGGCCCTGTCTGCTGGGGTTGCAAAGCTGGGGGGACCTGGTAAGATAAGGAAAGCCAGGTAGGTGATGCTGAGATGCTGCCCTGACACCTGTCCCACCTGAAGCCCCACCATCTTCGTCTTGGTGTTCTTCCTTGTGGTAACTCTTGGAGACCTGGAGATGGGCCTGGGGCCATCCTTCCTGCCTCTCGGCCCTGAGACCTGAAAACCAGGTTTCCAAGCCCGCCATCCTGGGCTCCTCCTCTGCTGGCAATACTCTGAACTGTTGTGATGACCCTGGCGCAGGGAGGGACCCGGAAGGGACCTGGAGCCCTGGCGGGGACGGGCCCTCCCCCTTGGTCACCCCCTTCTGCGAGGCACGTTACGAACGTGCACAGAGCTCTGCTTAGATGCTGCTGCTTGGTGGGTGAGGAGTGGGTCCTGCCAAGACGCGCCTGCTCTGCTCCAGGCTCCGTGCTCTGGCTCCTCTGCATCTCGTCTCCCCTCACAATAATCCGGACGGGGACATGTCATTTTGTAGATGAAGAAACTGAGGCACAAAGAGATGAAGTTACTTGCCGGCAGTGTTATGGCCAGGAAGTGGCAGAGCTGGGATCCGGAGCCAGGACTCTAAACCAAGCTGGTCCTTTCCGAGCAGGACATGATGAGCGGCAGTGAGCGAAAGCCTCACGTTCCTCTGAGGAGGGCTGCCCCTCACTGCCCGCCTGCAGCCAGGTCGGGCAGGTGTTCCGGCCACACCTGTTGGCCTCCCTGGGCCTGGGCCTCCCTGGGTTTGCTTGGAGGCACCGGGGAAAGGAACGTACGAGAAAACAATAGTAGAGTGAGGAGCAGTGGGCAGGGCGGGGACCTGGGCAGCCGCCCTCAGCTGGAGGGCGTGGCACCCACCCTTTTCAGGGGCTGGTAGGGGGCTGGGCTCTCTGAGGTGAGCAGCTTCTCCGCAGCTCCGGCCCTGGCCCAGCCTCCAGGCTCTCAGGCCACAGTGGGCCCTGGATGGTCCACGGTGGATCCCAGCCATGAACTTTTCCCAGCTGGGCAGCCACAGCCAGTTGCAGTGTGGCTGGGTTCGAGGAGGGGAGACAGGCTGGAGACGGGTGGGGAGAGTGGAGAGAGGCCGTTTGACTTTGGAACTAAATGCTCTGAAGCGATGGATATAATGGCTTGGGAATTGACAACTCAGGCACTCTTTTATCGTTTGCTTTAATTTCACTTACTTTTTGAAGAAGTAATACACTCTTATGGGTTAAGAAAGGGGTATATGGTGGAAAGTCTTCCTCCAGCCTGTGGCCAGCCATGGGGCTCCTCTTCCCAGAGGCAATCGTGGTGACTGTGTGTCTGTCCAGAGATAATCTAATGTAAGCATGCAAACAGATTTGTACAGACAGTATTTTAAAACATGTGTTTGTGTATACCTGGAAACTAATGTTTTGCACATCACCCTTTTTCACTTAACAGTGTATCTTGGTGATCTATTAATGTATTAGTATACAAAAAGTTTCCCTCGTCTTTCATTATGGCTGGGTAATATTCCATTCTATGGACGTACTGTCATTTTTTTTACTTAAATATAATTTACATATAGCAATTTATATACAGCAAAATGCACAAATCTTCAGTGGACAGCACAATGAAAGTGTGTGTGTACACCCATGTGACCACCAACCAGAGAGAGAACTTTGCACTACCCTGGAGAGTTCCCTTATGCCCCTTCCCAGTTAATACCCCTGTCAGGGACTTATCATTATTCTGACTTCCATAACCCCACCTCAGGTTCCTTATCTTAAAATGGGGGGTCATGTTGGAACTGACTCACTTGGTTGTTGTGGGGATAATGAAGGTACCTAGTATAGTGCCTTGCACATAGCAATTGTCTGACAAAGGATGGATATCAGGATTGTTATAAATAAGTCCCTGGTCAGTGTTCTTTCTCCTGCCTCTGCCTGGGCTCTCCAGTTACCTCCAGATTCTCTCTCTCTCTCTCTCACACACAGACACACACTCTCTCTCTCTCTCTCACTCACACACTGTCTAGCCACCGAGATAGACCAAGAGGGTCATTGTGCAAAGCCCAGGCTGCGTGAATGGCTCCATTGTTTCTGGGCTGACTTCTCAGAGCCAGCCGGTGCAGCACTGACCAGGGCTGGGCTGTCCAGTGGGAGGTGCCCACGGGCCCCTGGCCAAGGGCTGACCACACCTGGCAGAACACTCCCTTCCTCTCCTTCCCCAGAGGGAGGAGGGAAAGAGCAACGTTTTGGCCTGGGGCTGGGCAAGGGGAGCCCAGAGGACACCTCCCCTTCTCCGCTCAGCCTCCTGGCTCCCGAACACCAGGGGCTGGGGTGCCTGCAGGTGGCGGACTCTGAGCTGCACCTCGGAGCCCAGAGGCTGGGGACAGATGAGGCGTGGGGAACAGGTGAGAAAAGGGAAGTGGGCGCTGAGTGCTTACTTATCCCTTCTCCCCTCCTGGGCTCAATGGATGTGGACAGCCTGGGGGTCTGGAGGAAGTGGCCCATAGGGAACACCCAGAAGCAGCACCCCCTCCAGGCAGCTCACACCCTGGGAACTGGCCCAGGAGGCAGGCCTCCTGGTTGCCTCCGGCCCAGACTCCCCAGGGTGGGACTTCATACTGGCGTGAAAGGTGAATCTTTACCCCTCCTGAGCTTCTCCAAGATTCCTCAGAGGTGAGGCCTACGGGCAGCCCTGGCATCTATCTCCTGACCCTTCACCCTCTAATGTCCACCTATGACATCCAGTGCGGTGCCCACTCTCACCCTACTTGTTACCATCTGCCAGCAGAGAACGTGCCAGAAGGGCTTCTACCTTCTCAGCACCAGCCAGGGCTGGGGAAGGGATTGCCTCGGGGACCAACATGAGGCGAGTGCCCATGAGCAAGAGGTAATGAGGGGGTGTGAGGAGCGACAGGAAAGAGGCTGGCCTGGAGGCAAGTGAGGGGATTGGGGGACCTGGCGAGTCGGGGACAAGGGTTTACCAGACAAGGATCCAGGCTTCCTGAGGGCTCTTCCTGCCTCAAGAGACCAGATGGGACTTTCCTGGCCACGCGAGGCAGCCCGTGTCCCTAGAGTCTGGGCCAGGGCCTTGGTGGCCTCCCGTAGTCCCAGGACATGCCATTATTTACTTTTTGGGCCCCGACACTGTCCCTTCTTCCCTATCCCTGCCACTTGGGCACATGCCCCACAGAGCTTGGGCCTCTACCTGTATGTTGCTCGGTTCCGAGCTGGACCATACACCCTGGTCTGAACTGTCTTATCCCGGGGCTGAGGCTTCGGTAGGCAGGAGTACAGGAGGGAGCCCAGCCCTGCTAGGAGCCTGTCTTACCTGGTGAGCCTCTCTTGCCATGGTAACAGCCCTGCTGAGGCCTGGGAATTACCCAGGCTGGGGGGTTTTAATTGCAGCCCACCATCCTGTTCTGTCCACTCCCAGCTCCCAACACCTCCCCAGCCCCAGGGCCTATTCACTGTACACTATTTTTACATCAGACACAGCGAATGCGGCCCATCTTAGGCCTTGTCTGCCTTTGGTCAGTCTGTCCATCTCCTCCATGGCTCTGTGGCCGGCTGTCTCGGGGTTTGCCCTGGGTGGGGAGACTGAGGTGGAAGTCTTCTCCAGATGAGCACAGGCTATGGGCCTGCATCTCCGCCCTGCCAGCAGGTAAGCTCTCGGAAGCACCTATGGAAACACTGGATCCCGAGAGTACCCCCTGATTTTCCTCAGCCTGGGCCTTTGTGGGTAAGTGTGGCAATGGCCGCAGAGTGGCTTAGGGAAGGTCAACTTCTGTGCTGGACTTCTTCCTCAGAGGACAGCCGGAGCAGACTCCTTCTTCAGAAGGAAGTGGCCGTCTGGCCTCCTGTGATCTCTCTGTCCTCCCGGAAACTATGGGGGACTTGGACGAACCTCGCCTTGCCAAGATCTGGGCTGGACCACGTGAGGCCCGAGGAAGGAAGATGGAGCCTGGAGGATGGGATGGGGCCTGCGTCAATCAGCTGAGAATGAAGATAGACCCCTCCTGCCTCCCATCCGGCAGGCGCAGAAGGGCCGGAGCCCTGGGGTGACGGGGCTGGTCTGGGCAGCAGGTGTGTTGTGGCTTGGTTACCTGCTAGAAGTAAACCGTTTCCTCCCATTTACCGAGATTTGCTGGCATCCCCTGATTTACTTGGAGCGTTTTGCTCTGTAACTGGAGAAGGAGAGGGAACTGTCTGTTGGGAGCAGGTCCAAGAAGAGAAGGAGTAAGGAGGGAACAGCGCCCTCCTCCCTGGCCCCTTGGCCTGCCTTTGAGGCCAGGGATTAGAGGTTGTAGCCATCAGCAGGACCAGCTCTTCGTAGAGAGGTATTGGGAAACTAGGGTACAAGCAGTTATGCCTCAGGGCCCTGGGGACCTAGGACCCCTCTGCTGGGGAAGGTGCTGCTCCTCTGGCCTCTGACAGCCCAAGGACTGGGGCTCTGGGGGCATCAGGAGTCACCCCTTGGCCTGGACATTAGATTCCCCACAAAGGCCAAAATCAGGGAGACCTGACAGGGGGTGAGGGCACTCCTTCAAGTAGCCTCATGGCCTTTGGTAAGTTCTAGAGCAGGAGAAGACAAACATGACAGATGGCCAGTGGTGACTGCAGCTGACACCCTGGTCTGGGAGAAGCACAAATTCCCTTTGAGGGATTCACAGAGACCCTTTTAGGTGGGGCAGTAGGGTGACCTTTCAAGGGGCTTCGGCTGAGGACCTGACAGGGCAGGAAAGGAAAAGAACAGGGATCTGAGGGTTTTGGCCAAAATGATGTGGTATTCTGAATCCAGGAGCTGGCAAGGCCTGGTGACTCCTGGGCCTGGTGACCCACAGGGATCTTATGAGGAAGATATGGGATCACATATTCCTGAGGGAACAGTTCAATACCTGGTCCCAGGTAAGGTGCTCAAATATTTGTTTTATTTTAACCACAGAGAAGTTTAGGTCCCTTGATTCATCCAGAAGGGGAATTTATCCAGAACAGGAATTCATCTAGAACAGGGCAGAATTGGGGGATAAGAGGTATGTATCAGACCTTCTCCTCAAAAAGCTGGAGAGCCAGCTGAAGGCTCAACTCACTTCCTGTGTGGCCTCGGGTAAGTCGTTTAACCTCTCTGGGCCTCAGTTTGCTCATCTATGAAATGAGGGAGTCGGTATAGCTCACCTCTGAGGGTTCCTCCAACTCTTATCATTGAATGGGCCTCCTCAGCGGCACCCCTTTCACAGCATCTGTGGGGAAACTGAGGCTCCAGAGGACGGGTCCCCTGCGCCTTGCCACCTCTGCCCAGGCTTTTCAGGTTGGAACTTTCTCTACAGGTGCTGCAGGCTCTCAGGCCTCAAGTCTGGGAATAGTCAGGAGCCATTTTCCACGCACTCGCTGTCTTGTCAGCATCCCCGTGAGACCGGGGAAATTGAGGATCGCAGAGGCAGATCTTAAATCAGACTGAAGTAACTAGGTGGGTGGCACAGACTGCCACTGCATGGACAGCAGGAGATATTAAAAAGCTGAAATCTTGAGCCCCCAAACCCCTTAACCAATTTCCCCAAACCCCAGGGACCTGCATACTGAAGGGAGAGCTCATTTTAGAGTTCCCCAGGGGGGTCTGGGGGCTTTATTTGAGAAAACCCCTATGCCTGGGGGCTTCAGAAGGCCCTAACCCCTGCCATTGTCCTCCCCAGCCCACTCCACCTGCTGTTCTTCCCTGCGGGCACCCCCACCAGAGTCGGGCTGGCAGTGGTGGGGCAGCTAAGTGGTTAGTGGGTAGAGCCAGACTGCTCGCTCAAATCCTGGCTCCATTGCTCACCAGCTCTGCAAACCTTGGCAAGCCGCTTCACCTGATTGGCTCTCAGTTTCTCTCATCTATAAAATGAGAATGATAATAACTCCCTCATAGGGTTGTTCTGAGGATGAAACAGAATAATACACACAAAGCAAATAGTACAGCGCCTGGCACAGGGTAAGACCTCTAACATTAGCCATTAATGTTCATCTTCCTATATTATTCCACAAATGAGCTCCATCCAGCTAGCTGCTGCTGCTTCTCACAGGCTCTCCTGCTCTTTCGCCTTTTTACACCCTACCCATCCCTCAAGCCTCAGTTTAATTGCCTTTTCCTCCAGGAAGCCCTCCCTGAATGACCCGCCGAGGCTCCATCTTCCTCTGACTTCCAAGGCTACATATTTTGTGCCAGTCACATTTGCAGCAGCTGCTTTTTGCTGCTTCATTGGGATCCGAATTCCCTGAGCAAATGCCGATATTCTCCTTCCTCTCTTCCTGTGTAGCATTTGCCACAGTGCAGTGCACACAGTAGGTGCTCACGAAACACTCACGCTTGTCAACTGGGAGATTCCAGAAAACGAAACAGAATCCCGGTGTTCCTGAGACCAGCTCTTTTGTCTATTTTTAGAGTTGAAATATTCTTCAAAAAAAAATTCCAAATTTCACTCCGTCTTTACACTACAACCCCACCAATCTTTTCATGTCAGCCAGAGGTATATTTCCCTCCTCTCCACCCGAAATACACTAGCATTTGAAAAATGAGGTGTTGGATCTGAGAGGGCAAGATAGAGAAGGCGCTCTCTAAACCCTGGCTATTCTTGTCAGGCTGAAGACTAGGGGAGGGATTAGCTCTGGGTGAAAGAAGGTTCTGATGGCTCAGCTCTGGGCTATTAGAGGTTGGTTTTCTACAGAGGGACAAACGGGATTTTGAAACATGAAGCTCTTGCCTCTGGAAGGTCAGCTCTCTTGTTAGGCATCCCAGAGCACGGCCACGCCTCGGGGGCACGCTGGGAAACAGATCCGGTCACCTTGAGTTCGGGATTGAGGACTGGCGCTACCATCCCGGCTGTGGTGGGTGGAAGGCGGGCAGGGCTGAGGCCAGGCTGCTGCGGCTGCAGCAGGAAAACACACTGGTGGATGAGTTTGGATCACACTGGATCACACTGGCTTGATGGGCATCCACTGCCAGGCTTGTGGCCAGCGGCGGTGGGGGAGTTTCTAAGTACGAATTTGCAGTTGTGACCAAGATAAATGACCGTTTGGTTTGGTGGGACCCTGGGGACAGGGGCTTTCATACCATGTGGTTCTGTGTGGAGAGAGAGTCTTAGTGATCCGAATCCTGAGTCCCCCAGAGAAGCATAGAGGCCACGTCCTCCTCTGGGTGAGTGAGTGAATGTTCATTCCTGGCTACCCTGAACACCAACTCGTCAATAACAGTAACAGCACGGTGCAATTATCAAGCACTTACCACGTGCCAGACACAGTGCTGAGAGCTCTGCAGACATTTCACCATCTAGTGTTTTATAGCAGCCCCATGAGGTGAGGACCGGTATCTCCATCTTCTGGAGGAGGAAAGTGAGGCGCAAAGAGGCTGCATCATTCATGCAAATACATGGCAGGTTGTGACCCAAGAGCTCCTGTGCCACACTCTGCAACACTGTTTGCGGTTGGGTGGCGGCCTTCAGTCCTGGGCGAGGAGGCTTCCGCAGGGTGCTGGAAGTTCTCAAGTCATCCGTGGCTCTCTGGCCCCCGTCTGGCTATGACTGGAAATCAGAGATTCAGAGATGGGTGGAGATGGAAGCTGACTGCCTCTCCTGGCCTGAGAAGATGATTGCTTGCTCAGAGCTGAGGAGGGACAGGGGATCAGCCAGTGCAACCACATCCCCTTCTCCAGGTGAGGCTTCGGTGGTGGCCAGCCCCAGCTCAGACGCAGTGGCAGAGCTGCGCGTTCCTGCTGTCCCCTCCAGCCCAGGGGCCACTAATCTCATGTATTCTCTGCCTGTTTACCCTGCTTCTCCTACACTTCACTCTGAGAGGCCAGGGGTCCGTTTGTCTTGTCACCGAGTCCCTGGTGCCCATGCAGGCCTGGCCTGCGGGAGATGCTCAGTCAATATTTGTGCAAAGAATGAGAGGCTGAGGTGCTCAGCCTGCGGGCTGTGGGCTCTGTGGGCAGGTCTCCCTACGTAAGGGCAGCAGTGACTCCAGGTTTCCACCTAGGAGTGCCAAGGGCTGGTAGGAAGGGGCTGGGCCGGGGGGGGGGTGGTGGCACTGGCCTGGAAGAGGTTCTGCCAGCAAATCCTCCTTAATGCCCCCCCCCCCACCCCCTTGACCCTGCCCAAGAGGTACAAATGGAACAGGGGCAAATGATTCATCTACACAGTTGAGAAGTAAAGGGGGTGGAGGGGGTGGGCTAGGGGTGCGTGTTGAGGTATTGGCACTAAAAGATGGTTGGCTCCCGTTCTGGGTTTTGGAGTGTCCCACCCCCCCACCCATTGCGCTGGCTGGGGAAGGGGTAGAGGACAGCCGGGCCCGGGGCTAGGCTGGGGCTCCAGCCGAAATTCTGGAGGGGGAGGAGCACTCAGGCAGAAGGCCCTCGGAGAGCGCCCCCGGGGTGCGGGGCAGGGGGGGGGGGAGAGGGTACGGAAAGAGGTGCCAATGGGTAGCCTGCGTCCTCGCTCCCCGGTCTCCCAAAACCCGGGGTGTAGGTGTGGCTCCCCCGGGTTTGGGTGGGTTGGCACAGGAACCGGCCTGTGGAGGGGGTGTCGCTAGCGCTGGTGGCTGGGGCAGAGCGGGGAGCTGGAGCCGGCAGGAGGCGCGGGGAGCCTGAGGGCGCGCGATGGAGGGGTGGGGAAGAGCAGGGGGCGGGCGGCAGCCGAGGGGCGGGCGGCTTTGGGGGGTGGAGCCCGGACCGCAGCGCCTGCCGCTCGCTCGGCGCTGTAGCGGCCGCCGCCGCCGCTGCTCAGGACTCGGGACGCAGGGCGGGCGGGCGCTCGGCGAGGCTCAGGCGCTTGCGGCTACTGCTCTCCTCCGTCGCCCCGGGCTGCGGCGCTCCGGGTTCCGGCCCACGGCCCGGCGCCCCTGGGGCCCTCGCGTTCCCGTCCCCGGTCCCGCGCCCTGCTCCGGAGAACGCTCTCAGCTGGCCCGGGCTCGCGCCCCCGGGCCATGAAGAGGGGCCCGTGAGGGGCGCGCGGAGGCGGTGGAAGAGGAGGGAGGAGGGAGGCCGAGGAGGAGGGCGCGGGGGGCGGAGGATGCCGCCGCCGCCGCCGCCGCCACCGCCGCCCGCCGGCCCCCCGCGAGCCTGACTCCAGACCCGAGGATGGAGCCGGCGCGGGGCGCTGCAGCGGCTCCCGGTGCGCCCCGGACCAGGTACCGGCCGGGCCCGGCGGGCCCCGGGGCGGGCGGGCGCGGACACTGGCCGTAGCAGCCGGGAGGGGCGCGGGCGCGGTGGGAGACGCCCCTCCGCTCGGGGACGGTCGCTGAGGGCGGTGCGGGGCGGGGGGAGGACAGCAGCTTGTCGGGCGCAGGAAAGGGCTTCCCGGGCTGGCGGTGGGTGAGCGCCGCGCTCACCCTAGCCCTCCCCGCCCCCATTTGGGGAGGCAGCAAACTTGAGACGCGCGGCGGCCCCGGGGCGCCCGCTCCCCTTCGCTGCGAAGCGCACTTGGGGGCTGCCCGAGGCTCATCGTCCCACAGCCTGCCCGGCTCCGGGCTGCTGAGAAGCCTGGAAATCCTGAGGTCCCCACGCCTGCACCAACTTTCCAAACCAGGGTTGCACGCGGAGACAGGGGCAGCCTCCTGCTTCCTGCCCCCCGCCCCTGCCCCGCACCGGCACCGACCACGCTGCGCTGAACTGGTCGGGGGGCGGGCGGGGCAGGGGCTGCTGGAAGGTGCAGAACCCCCGCGGAAGCCAGAACCACCCTCCTGCTCTTCCCTGGGTAGGACCCGGAGAGCAGCGCCTCCCGGGCTCTGGGAATCCAGAGCGGCCTTGGCCGGGAAGCTAGGGGTTAAAAGGTGAGACCTAATGGTCGTCCTAGGGTGGCACCTTGGCCTGAATTTTGATACCACAGGATACCTCCGTCCCCATCCTGCGCCTGCCCCTTCCCAGGATTACGTTCCTCACCTCTGGTGCAGCTTTTCTCCAGATGGGCTTGAACACTGCTCCTAAGCTGAAGGCTTCTAAGAAAGGCCACTGGGGAGTCCAAGTGCCAGAGGTTGGGCTTAGACCTTTGACAGAGAGGTGGGGGCAGGAGATGGGGAGGTGGATGTCCAGTCAAGGACAGACATTGAGCCCAGCATCTTCCCGAGGGCCGATAGGGGCTGGAGGCAGAGGGGACCTGGGATTGGGGGCAGGAGGTAGGCACCCTGGCTGGGAGGCCAGAGGAGCTGTAGGTATAAGAGGCAAGCAGATGGGGGCCGAGGTACCAGGTACCTGCTTCAAGGGTTCCTCAACCCCTTGAGGTGGGGCTGGCTGTCTCAGGCAGAGAGACCTTACCTGGGCAGGCAGTACCGGGGCTCCAGTCCTCCGCTGCTGGGGACACTTAACAGGCATCACCATGACCCTGTTTCTTTTTCTAAGTGCTCTCACCGTCATGACTCACACATCGGATTCACTGGGGAGGTATCAAGCCTCCAACCTATTCTCTTCCCCTCCTTCCTGGGTTTTCAGGGAGCTACTGGGGAAAGGAGGGGGTGGATTTGCCCTGGGGCCTTAGCCCCCTGAGAGAGGCCAGGAGCCTGGCATTGCAAACTTTCATTTCCCTGCTGCTGTTCTGATCAGGGCAGGTGAGCGGCCTAGGCCAGGCCAGGGTGGGAGGGCAAGTGAGAGGAAGTCTCTTCTAATGATTCCCCCAACCCTGCTGAGGCTTTGAAATCGTGGCGCCGCCTCCCTCCTGGCACAAACAATGCCGACCTCCTCACCTCAAAGCAGAAACACATTTCCCCCCTAAAATCCAAATTTCCCTCTTTGCTGAGTATTGCAATGTTTTTGGCCAGAGGTTTGCTCTTCTACATCTGAAGTCAAGCTTCTCCTGCAGACAAGCTTCCCTCTTCCCAGGCCCTGAAGTCCCCCACCCCCCGCATTAGAAGGGAGCCCCCTCACCTCCCTGTTCCCCGCCCACAGGGCCCTACTTCCAGAGGAGGAGTGGTGCCGATGGAGCTCATATAGGGGTATGTGTGCGCCGGCTGCACACGCACGGAGGAGGCGTACATCTGTGCTCCAGAGTCTGCAGGGGGTCCCAGATGCCATGCTCTCACTGCGGGGGGGGGGGCAGGCTTGTGCCCCACCCCCAGTTCCCCTTGCCCACATTCCTGTTTCTCTCCCTTGCCCACTGTGGGTCTCTCTTTACTTTTCCAACTCACTCTGCATCGGTGCGGGGAGAGAGCATTTGATATTCATAATCTGGTTCAGAGAAGGTCCCGAAGCCCTGAGTCACTGTATGGTTTCTATGGAAACAGACTTGTTCAGAGGACTCGGTGTAGCGCGGCCAGCGCTGGTGGGGGAGAAGGGAAACATATAGTAAAATCAGGCTCCACAAGTGTGGCAGGAGTTGGACCAACTCCCTTCAAGGGGGGCAGGGAGAGGCTGGGCAAGGCTCTGGGGTCCTTACAGGAGGGGCTGCCTCTCCCCACCCACTAGGGTTATGCCCCTCCCGCCCCAGGAGCTGCTCCGCTCCCTCCGTGGCTCTTGGCAGATTGCTGCTTCTCCCATGGGCTTTCTGACTAGGTGCCCAGGCTTGTGGCTGCCACCGTATGCCTCAGCCTCCTCCTCTGTGAAATGGGGAAAATAAGAGCACTTTACCTACCTCATAGGGTTGTTGGGAAGGTCAGATGCATTAATACGAACGCAGCCATAGTGAGTGTTCAGTAAGTGTCGTTATTGTTAATTCGGGGTGTTGGAAGGAACGCCCCCGGCAGTGCGTTCACCTGGATCCGTCCTCTGTGTTTGGCAGGTGGTCCTGACATCTGGCAGGGCAGGCCTCCTGCTTTGGAAGCGCCTCCCCAGCAGTGCCGGTACACCCCCAGCTGGGAACCAGGCATCCATTTCTTCCTCCCACGGAGCACTGATTTAGGTTGCCAAGGGCTTGAGCGCCACGCTAGGGAGTCCTGGCTCCCGTTCAGACCCCACCTGTCTAGGAGCTTTGTGGGAACAAATCCTCCAGGTCCAAATGGATGGGCAGCTTCCCGCCTCAGCCCCTTTGAAATTGGGCCAGAGGTAGAGGGGCGGGAGAGGTCCAGGCTCTGAGGACAGAGAGGGGGGACTGAAATGGGGCAACTTTCCCTGATCCTGGAGAGGCCGGTTCACCTGGCTGGAGAAGCATCTCCCACCAAACAGGGGTCAGGAACTCTCCAGAAGGATAACAGACGCTGGCCTCCTCAGCCCCGCAGGTTAGAACCTCTGCTGCTGAAGTGTTCCCGGCGTACCCTACAAGTCTGGACTGGCTCGGGGCTCCAGCCTGAGGCACCAGCTGGTGTGCTGCTGCCCAGCCAGGCTGGAAGAGGGGCCTGCCCACGTCTGCTTAGCCCAGCAGCGCCTGCCTGGGCAGCATCTGTGCGTGGCTTGAGGGCATTCTGAGCTCCAGTGACGGCCCAGCCAGTCTCCCTCACCCGCCCTTCTTTCAGTTGCTGCCCTCCCCTCCCTGGCCTGCAGACAGCCCCTCCTCCTTTCCGTGTCACTGTTCCCCTCCTCCCCTCCCATAAGGTGGGCTTCAGCTCCAGGTTCCCTAAAGGCAGTCCCTGTATCAGTACCAGCTCTCAGAGCTGCAAAGCATCCTGCTTGTCCGTCCTATTTTACAGGTGGGAAAACTGAGATTCTTGGGGTTTGCCTGTTAAAGCCATCACCCAAGCTAGCCGTGGCTCCTCCCAGCTCCACCCCAGCCCTGGGGATGCCCATCCCTCTTCCCTGGCTCTCCAGGTAGCCCCAGATGCTGCCCAGAACCTTCCCTACCCTCCTCCATGCTGACAGTTTCTTGCCAAGGTTCTTCCCTCAGGCCTCTCTGGACCGCTTTGCCATCCTCACTGGTGTTCACAACACCTTCTAATTTAATATCCTCTGCAAATTTCATTAACGGACTGTTTACTCCCTCTCTCAGGATCATTAATGAAGATGTTAGATAAGATCTGACCCAGCGCTGGGTCTTGGCAGCCCTGCCCCCTCTCCCAGACTCTGTCCCTCAACCCCTTACCCCTGGCTTTGCCTCCTCCACCCAGGACCCTTGGGACCTGCCCCCTCTTGCTTTCAGCCCCATGACAAGTGCTTAGGGCCAAGTCTGTTTGAATTAGTTTTGCAAGATTGCTTGAGGCGCTGTATCAAATGCTTTGCTAAAAATCAAGATATATTACCCTGCCTGCATTTCCTTCATCTACCAGTCTTGTAGTTCTATCAAGAAAGCTATCAAGTTTGTCAGGCATGATTTGTTCTTTATAAAGCCCCACGGTGCCGCGTGGGGCACAGAGTTCCCGCGTTTTCTAAATGTTTAGAGATTCCCTCTTTGTGTTTGCTCGTCGATTAGAGTTGCAAGGCTGTGGGCTGGGAATTGTCGGGAATGCTCATCTCTTCTTCCTCTGGGACGGGGACGGAGCACAGCCCTCCCCTTCTCCCGGCCTCTGCTTGGGAGAGGGAGTAGTTTAGCACCCGCTGAGTCCCTGCCGGGTTCTGGGGGCCCCAAGCTGTGCACTGGGGGTGGGGGTGTGCAGGGGGCCTGGTGCCCTCCCTCAGGGATTCTGTAAGCAGATGAAGACGACAGACAAGTCTGATGCTGGCATTCCGAAGGTGTCACTGAGTGAGGACCTGGTACCGTGCACTGGGAGCGTTACCATAACGCTAAGAGCGTTATGTTTGCGATCTTAGTTAAGCCCCTCACCTCCCCTGGGAGGTGGGCATGAGCTCCCCTCCCCAGGGGCCTGCTAAGGTCTTGGGAGGGTAAGGCTGCCCTGGATCCCAGGTCTGTTTGTCACCCTCTGCTGGGTTGCTCCTAACCACTTAAGTGCACCTTACAGGGTGTACAGCGTCAGGAGAGTAACTGGAGTGGTTCTGACCGAGGATTTTAGCGGGTCAGAGAGGGAAGGAAGGGAAGCCTTTAGGGAACACCTTGGACAGGGGAGAACTTCGCTGCATGTGCACCTCACGCACAGCACCCCGTGGCCCGCATCCAGTTCTCGGCTGTGGGAACGAGTTGCGTAACCTCTGTGAGCCTCGGTCCCTCCCCTGTGAGATGGGCCCTCCACGAGCAGCCGCCATTATGTCTTCCGGAGGTCCCTGTTGTCCCTGCAGGGACACTCATCCGGTTGCCATGTTACCAGTGAGGGGCTCCCCCTAACGCTTCTCATTCCAGGAGACAGAGGACTGACAGATTGAACTGTCTGGCATCCTTGGGACCAGCTGCAGGCTGGTGGTAAGTTCTGGGCTTAGGGACCAGTGGGGACCTCTGGGCCTTGAGCCCAAACCCTTTGCCCCATTCCAGACCACTGCAGGCAAGGTAGTAATGAAGACATCTTTGGTGTCCTCTTGGCCGTATAGGATTTGGGCATTCCTGGCCATGAAGCCACCCACTCCCCCCTCTACTTGCCTAGCCAGACCTGGAGCCCGGGAGTGGGGAGCAGAGTGTGTTTTGGTTACTGCCTATCTTGTGGGACACAGCACCAGTCTGGTCCACACCCATTACCTCTTCTAATCTTTGCGATGATCTCCCCTTTGTCATTCAGCTGGGGAGGTAGTACCCCCTGGGAAGTGGTGAGAAGGTACCCAAGCTCACGCATGGGATGTGCTGGGAACCAGGCAGGAAGGGCCATAGGCAGCCCGCATCCCTCCAGCTGACGCCGCAGGGGTCTGACCCTTGGAGCCGGTCACTAGGTTGGATGAGCCCACGTCTGGGTTTGGGTGAATGCCGAGGTCAGGGTTGGCAACAGTGTGTGTGGGGACCCTGGTGGCCACCTTGGCCCTGGCACTCCCTGCCCCTCCCCTCTAGTCTCCTGGTGCTGGGTGCCAATCTTGCTCTCGGGTGTGGCCTGAGGGCTTAAGCTTAGTGGTTAGGGCTGGGGCTTGGGGGTCCTCGGAGCTGAGCTTGAATCCTGGCCCTACCACGGACTAGCTACGCGCACTTGGACGAGTTCCCTCACTTGCCCGAGCCTCGTGCTCCTCACCTGTGAAAGATGGCAGTGGTACCTGCGGTAAGAAGCCACTCGATGGGAGCCAGGACCGTGATCATATCTGGGTATCCGCTCCCGCAGCCCCTCCATCCGGTGTAATAGCCCCCAGGCTCAGGTGAGCCTCCCCCCGCGCCCAGCCCTCCCTCCCTCATCCCCGGGGGCCAGTGGGGCCTTAGGCAGGTGGCCCGAGACTGGAGACTCCAGGATCCAGGGACAGATGGCCCCCCGCCCAGCTCCTCCAGCAGCAGCTGCCTGTGCTTTAGCTCCTGTTGGCGGTTTCCCATCCTTGAAGCTGGGAGGAGGGGCTGAAGCCCCGGTATCCAGGGGGTGGGGCCTGGGTACTCTCCGACTCAGGCTGTGGCTGCTGCGGAGGGGAGGGGGGACAGGAACCCGGGGCCTTTCCGCCCAGTGTCGGTGCAGAAGGATCCCGCCTACCACAGGCCGTAGGCCGGGCTGTGGTAGGATCAGCCTGAGACAGGGAACCGGGCCCTTCTGACTCACTGCTCCCCGGTGGGGAGTCGGGCACACTGGAGCCTTGTGCCAGGAGGTCGGTCCCTCTCCCCAATGCTGGGGAAAACTTCCCTCAGGTCGGGCCGGACCCGCTGACCCGCTGGGCCCAGGGCAGGGCAGTAGGTAGTCTCTGCAGCCCGAACAACAAGGGTCTCCGACCCCACAGATGGTGGGAGCTTCATGGAGGAGGCTGTGGCACTGTTTTGATTCCTTGAACGTTTCCAGGCCACCGTATCCTGTTTGTAGGTTAGAGTAGTCCCTAAAAATCATGCCCAGGGTTCTTACTTAATGAGTCCTGCTCTGTGCCCAGCCCTGTGCTAAGCTTCATCAGCTTTCTGTCTCACAGCCCAAATACTCTAAAGATTCTGTGATCGTCTTTCCCATTTCATAGATAAAGGCAACTGAGACCTATTGAGGTTAGGTGCCCTGCACAAGGTCTCATAGCTGTAATGCATCAGCAGTGGGAGTGAACCCGGGCCTGGCTGGCCCCGCAGCCAGGGTGCCCAGCTACCACCCGGCCTGCTGCCTTGCATGCCTGTGGGTAACTTCTCAAGGAGGCTTGACACAACATGCATGTCCCCAGGGTCCTCACTTGTGGACGCTGGAGACACCAGAGCTCCTAAGAGGCAGCCAGGCAGCTCTGCCGATGGTGACAAGTTGGTGGACGGTCACCCTCCGGATGCTTGTCCTTGGAACCATGATTGTAAGAACTTGCCCTCATTGGAGGTGCCCGAAGGATGTTCTGCTTCTGTGGGGTCTGTGGAGAAGCCACAGGGCCCGGGGGCTATAGAGATTGTACACGAAATCCATGTTCGTGTTGGTGCAGATTCTGGGGAGAAGGACCATACACAGACCTCACAGTGTTTCAGGTTGAGGGGGCACGACTCCAGAGAAAAAGAAGCACTGGGGCCTCCAGTAACCCCTTGGCTGACCCAGACCACAGAGGCTGAGTTTGGACCCCACCAGATCGCCTCCCCTGGAAGGTTGCACTGGCTGAACTCTATGTGGGCATACCGCTCGCCTTGAAGGTTGATTCAGGACACAGCCCTGCGAAGCTTCTCCTTGGACTTACTAGGTGTGAGGTCTACCTGCTCAGGGCTCTCTAGGAGACCCTTAAGAAGAAATCTTGTGCTGGATTCAGTATCAGTAATAGCTGGGCATCTCTTGAGCAGGTGCTTTAATCTTCATCTCACGGATGCTATGAAACGTGTAAGTGAAATATTTCCTTTTTCCCACTGGCAGCCAGGTAGCTCTGACCTGTCTGTGTCGCCCAGAAGTGTCTTGGCTGTTGTATACTACGTGGCTTCTAGTTCTTTCAGACTTTCGTACCCCTGTTTTCCCCTTGCCTCATTTTCATCACCCCATTTTCCTTAGGAAGAAAAAACCTTGCCGTTTTATGTGTTTAAGCCTTAACTAAACAAACATTTATGGTGGATCGATGCTGGCTACTGCAGACGCAGGGATTAAGCATTTCCTTTCTGCAGTCTCCATCCCAGAGGCCTGTTTGCCAACTCCTCCCCCCCCCCGCCCCCGTCCAGTTCCCTCTGCCCCTTGCTCCAGTTCCTGGGACCCCAGAGCCTTGGGGCCCCTCCATACTGGCTCCTGAGTCTGGTGAGAAATACAATGTTCAGGTTTCTTCCTCTGCTTTTCCTGTCTCCCCAGGGCTTCACAAAAGGAGGAAAAAAGTGACAGGGAGAAAAAACGGGGAGGGGAGTCATTTCCCCAACTCAGGCCTTAGCTGCTCCCCAAAGCCCCAGGCTCCCTTTTGAGGTCTCGCCCTTTTTCAGCTGCTGCCTTGTCTCAGCAGCCCCAGGTGACTGCTGTCCCCCACCTGAGCAAACCAAGCCCAGTTCTGGCAGAAAGGTGGTGAATTCAACCCTGGTGCCTTGGAAATGTGGGAGGACAGAGCTGGCCGGCAGTGCCCTGGGGACGGAATCGGGGACACAGTGAGACGCCAGTGCTGAGTTTCAGTGCCCCACCCTGTCATCAGTTGCCCCTCCAGTTCTTGCGTGGGGTAGCTTCACTCTGTCCCCCAAGGTTAATAAACTCAAACTGAAACAACACACTCAGTATAAACTATGCCTTCCTCCCCCCTGTCTCCTAGCTCCTCCCACTGGGCAGCTACAACTGGTTCAGTGCAAGTTCTTGTGGTTGTTCCTGCATAGATTCAAATACATAGATTTTTTAAAAATGAGAAATGGTGGCACACTATTGCCCATGTCTTTGTTGGCCCTAGATTTTTTACTTAATAATATATTTCGGGTGATGTTTCCACATCAGTGCTTACACATCTGTGGAGCCTTCTCGGATAGAATCAGTTGGAAAGAAAACCCTAGGGTCGAGGAGAATGCTAATAATGAAGGGGTTAAGCCTCTAGGGAAGAGCAGGGATGCCCACATGTGAGCTTTAGGATGTTTAAGAACCTTCTAATTGTGTGTATTAAATTGTGGGCACAAATGGGTCTTCCTGGGAAGAGGGATTGTGTCTCTCCAAGGGGGGGTCCGTGGCCCAGCAAAGACAAAGGCCCGTAGCACTGTGTTGCTTGGGATGTAATAGAGCAGGTGGCAGGGGCTAACTCTGCAGAGGGCAGAGCCCCTTGGTCCGTGGGCCTCACTGGGGCAGCCATGGATCAGACTGAGGGAGGGGCAGAGCTGCCAGCCCTGGTATATTCTTGGAAGGTGACTGGAGCCTTCCCACTTCCGAAGGAAGGTCCCCCAGCCTGCAGCGATGGTGGCCCTGACTCTGAGGATGGAGTGTGGGGCCTTCCCGGGATCAGAAAACTCCAGTGGCCAGATCTGGGAAGCCCTTAGAGTCATTGGATCTATGGAAAAACCGAGGCGCAAAGAGGCCAGGCGGGTGAGTCCAAGGTCACCCAGCCAGGGAAATGCCGAGCCCGTGGGCTGCCCCTGCCTGTGACATTCAGGTTAGGGTTCCTTCCCCTGCCAGAGCGGAATGAGACTAGGAGGCAGAGGCCCTCCAGATGATGTGAGGCTGCCTGTTGCTGCTTGCCTCTTGCTGTGTGGGTGAGGGAGAGGGGCCGCACAGAGCAGGGCCCGTAGCTCGGGGGCGTGTCATCCTCACGCCTCATGCCACCCGCAGCATCACCTCCCGCAGCCTGCATCCTCACATTAGGCTGCAGCCAACCAGCCAGGACTTCTGAACCCAGCCAAGACGCAGCGCTAAGAGGCTGCACTACAGGACGTGGCCACTAGAGGGAAGTAGGAAAGCCACTGCGGTGGCTCCGCAGGAGAAAGCTCCCAGGCTGGGAGAGGAGCCGGCGGAAGTGGTTTTGGGCAGAGACCTGCCTGGCAGAGGTCTGGGCACAGCGGTTAGGGAGAGTGATGATGTGTTCTGAGGGGCTTCCCTGAGACAAAAAGCAAACAAGACATTTAATGATGATGATAGTAACATTTGTTGAGTGCCTACTCCATGCCAGGCACTGTATTAACTAATTAGTCCTCACAACAGCCTTGTTAAGATTGTCCCTGCTTCTCAGGTGAGAACGCAAAGGTCCAGGGAGATTGAGAAGTCTGGCCATCAACGGGGCTGGTGCCAGAGCCACTGTCCCAAGCACAGGGCTGTGCCGTATTAAATGCCTGTTCATATAACCACCGCTATGGTTGTACCTCCTTTACGGGTGGGGAGACTGAGGCTCAGAGACAACTGGTGAGTCACCCAGGTCCATGCACCTGCGAAGTGACAGATCCAGGTGGTTTCATGGCTTGAGCTCTTAGTTCTGAATTACAGTTCTCCCAGGAAGAGGTGTTTTCCACTCCCATCCTGTGCCCTGCTTTATCTGAGCTTTCTTTTGGGAGTGGGTGACTTCCAACAGAAGTTACAGATTCTTGGTCCCTGTGTCTAAGGCGCGCCTGGATTTTGACTAACCAGAGGTGGAGGGAGGCCATGCCAGAGGCTGCTAGAAGCCCAGAGAGGGGCTCTGGGGCTCACATTCTGGCTTAGAGGATGAGGGCCTTGAGGAGTCCTTTGCAGTGGCCAAAGCTCCCCTGGGAACAAAGGGCCTGGCCTCGGGGCCTCTGGTTTCCAGGGCAGATGCCTCCAGCATACCAAGGATGCTTGGCCGGCCGTGGCCCCGGCTCTGCCAGGCTGGCAGGAGAGCAGGGGCAGCTCTAGGAGGGCCAGATTTCCTCCATCTTCCCGTTCCCATGCCCCCGCTTTGCCCTCCTGGGGCAGGGGGAGGGGGATGGCTGTGTCTGGGCCTTCAAACACATTCCCCTCCTGTGTGTCCAGGCTGCACCTAGTGAATCCGAGTCCTACTTTTTTAGGGATTTACAACTTTGCAATGATGCTTTAGTTACTTCTGATTTATTGACAAAGACAGCAGGCTCCAGGCCTGGCCTTACGTTTCTTTGGGTGGCGGTAGGGAGGGAAAGTGGGGGGAAGAAACGTAAATGGTCTCCTCCCTGAAAGGTGCTTTTCTTTAAAGATAACCTTGGGTGAATTGTTTTTGGAACTGGAATCCTAGAGTTAAGTGGAGTCCCTTTAAGGCTTCTGTTTCCTGTCTTGGTGGGGACCAAAGGGTGTTGGATGTAGTTGAAGAGGGAGTGGGTCAGGGAGGAGGGTTCGAGCATGGACTCTAGAGCATACCGCCTGAGCTGGTATCCTGGCTCTACCTCTTACTAAGGGTGCGAGCTTGGGGAAGTTATCTAACCTTGCAGAACCTCAGTCTGCTTATCTGTAGAATGGGACTATGACCTCACAAGGTTAGTGAGGGCTAGACGAACTGATGCCTGGGAAGGGAGCATATGCCTGGGAGAAACATCTCGAATGCCCAGTAACTGCTTGCTTTCCTTTGTGTTATTTTATCCATAGTGCCCAGAACTCATACTAGGTAACTAACATGCTTGTGAATAAATACAAAGGAAATACAGTGGAACGAAACAGCATTGCAACTAAAGAACGGACCCCTAAATAACTTAAAAATATTACTTTGCGTCAATATTGGTGGCTTTCCCTCCCTGTTCTCTAAAGGTGTTCACGTTTGTCTTGGGGCACTTGGAAAGGGGGGGCCTGCACTTTGCAGGGGAGTCACATTTAATGCAGAGAAGCTGTTCTCTCTGGGTACCGATGGAGACAGCACCTTCTGCTGTCGTGGTGTGAGGCAGGGTGGGGTGGGATGTGGTCAGGGCTGTGGTGTTGCTCTGGTCACGTTGGAGTTTCCCTAGAATTTAGACTGTGCTTTCCCCCATTTACTGCCACCTGGTGACATGGAACTGCTTCCTCTAGGTACCAAGTGGAGTTTCATACTTAAAACAGGACTCCTAGGCCCCAGAGCCTCAGCCGGCCCCCTGCCATCTCACTCCAGCTTCTGTGCCCCTCCTCAAGCTTCAGCATGTTTCTTGCCCACTGTGCTGGTGTGAAAGGGCCACAGCACTGGCCTAAGAGTCTGTCCCAGAGGGCTTCGAGTCTCTGCTACTTCTTCCTTGCTTATCATGCCCATTTGCTTAGTCTTTGAATCTTAATTTCATCATCTGAACAATGGGAGTGAGGACGGTGACCTTCCAGAGGGGGCTGTAAGGAATAACATGATGTGGCGAGTTGGGTGAGTGAGCCGAGCCAGGCAGCACTGCAGGTTTGGGAAATGAGGACCTACTCGCCCTGCCCTCCAGGGAGTCGTTCCATACAGGGGATGTGGGACGCATATTCACAGGCACAGGAGTTCACCCCATCAGCCACGAGCCAGTAGATCGACCAGACCAGACAGCAAAGGGAAGAAACATGCTCTAAGTCTCAGAAACCGTCTGAAGTCCCCTTCTAATGTCCGGTCCCTCTCATGCTGATTCACAAACAAATGGGGGGGGGGGTCATTAATTGAATGCATGTTCGAAGGCGAAGTACAGGTAACCTGGAGGAACGGTAAATCGAATCTCCTTAGAAGGAAGGAGAGTGGGCTCTGGGGAACCTGCTAGATGGGGGTAAGCCAAGCATGTGAGTTCAGGTAGGTTTCTCCACCTCTCTGTGCCTCAGCTTTCTCTTCTGTGAAATGGAGCCAATACTTTCCATGTAAAGTTCTTGCGGGGAATTGATGAGCTAGGGCGGGGAAACCGCTTAGCACTTAGGAAATACTCAGTGGACACTAACAAAAATAACGTTGCCGTCTTGGTGTTTTAACTTAGGATCTGTGAAGAGCATCCAGATCCCGGATGCTCCCTGGTCCACTGTTGCTTTGAGTTTCAGGTAGCCGTTCTCCTCTCTCCCGGTGGCTAGAAGAGGAACCTCACTTCCTGGCTGTCCCCTCCCCTTGGGCCTCAGCGTGTGGGTGGTCTCGGCTGAGCCACCGCTTCCGCCTGGAGATCTGGGGTGAGCACCCCTGTCCTTGCTGACTTCCGCTAACCCCCCCTCTTGGGGAATCACTGAACAAGTTGAATTGCAAAGGGTCAGGATGCTCTGCTGATTTTAACTGCGGAACCAGTCTGGACTGTGCCCCGGCCCCATTTGCTGGGACAACCTTGACTCTGACTGTTTTGTTCTTGGGCACTAGCCGCTGTGTCTGGTTGGGTCAGTCTGGTCACCAGAGCTGAACTGAGCTCGCCAGGCCTGGGGGTGTTTGCGGCCGGTGGATTTCTTCGCAGCTCCCTCTGGTGGTAGCTGGGAGGGGTGTCTCCACGGGGGGCTTGCCCAGGTGGGGCACCAATGCTCGGCCAGCTGGCCGGGCAGGCTTGTCAGCTCCCTGCCCACTGGGGCGTGGTGTGAGCACAGGGACTGAGACTTGCTAGGAGGATATGGGTAGGGGGTGGAAGAGGTGGGTGAAGGAGGTCCAGGCCTCAGAGGGCTGGATCCAGGGGATGAGAGATGGCAATGGGTTATTTGGAGCTCTGAGTCAGTGGTAAATCTGGGAGAGCAGGCAGGGCCTTTGCTGTGCAGCCCTGGAGAGCTGTCTGTGGGGCGCAGGACACAGGAGAGAAGGGGTGGGGAGGGAGGAGCTTGGAGCCCCCCTTCAGCACCCCTGCCTTCCCTCTCTCCTTGCAGTCTTGTGGCCACAGGGCTGCTGCACAGGCAGTGACTGCCGGCTGGGCCTGGAGACCTGGCGGCTGCGGACTGCCCAGCCCAGAACAGCCCCTCTTTGGTGAGTCCTCTCTGCCCCACCTTCCCCAGGGCTGGTCACCGAGCTAGCCCATCTCGGGGGGCGGCTTTCCAACACCCAGCTTAGCTCCTCTTCCCTGCTCTCCCTGCCCTCCCCATCCCCCATGCTTTCTCAGTTCCTTGAGACACTAACTTCTGTACCACCCCTTCCTCTTCTCACTGCCCTGCCTGGGTTCTCTGGGGCCACTGTTGGATCACAGTGGGGTCCCTGTGCTTACCCTGTGGGCAGAAGGGGGTGAGGGCCTAAAGGTGGAGGCCCTTGAGGACTGGCTGGGGGAGGGCGGCTGGAGGAACCAGTTCACTCTGCGGACAGTAGGGTCATCTGCTCCATGGCCCAGACCCCTCCCTCAGTGGCCAGGAGGAAATCCTGGAGGGCGCTGGGGCCCAGGAAGGGATGCTTCTCAGCAGCCCCTGGACCCTGCCTCTGCTCTGGGCCAGCTGACTCTTAGGGACTCCGTGAGCCCCGGGAGTCCTCTTCTGGAATAAGCTAGTCACCTGCATCTGTAACTTTGGGGGGGCGGGGGGAGGGCATGACACAGTTGTCCACCTTTCCCAGCCCAGGAGGCATGGGCTGCTAGCAGCCCACCAACTCACGGTGTGCAGGGGTTCTTTCTGCATGAGGACTTGGGTCGGGGGAGGCATCTGACGTGGACGCTTCTTCCTCTTGGGGGTGGGCGGGGGATGGAGGAAAGATGACCACCTGGGGAACTGGGTGCCAGCTCCTGGGGGTGAAGAAGATGCAGGTGGGCCCAGGAGATGCCAGCAGGGGTGGCAGGCAGTGAGAGGGGAATGGCTTGAGCTGGGAACTGGTCATTCCCAAGTGTGGGAGTTGGGAGTGTTAGGGTCTTGCCCAGTCAGGCCCCACTGAAGAACCCAGCTCATGATGGGAGACCCCACAGCCTTCTGTAGGGTAGACCCCAGGGTATGGGAATCAGTCCCTAAAGGCTCCCAGGAGTTCCCAGAGACTGGTAAAGTCTCGTGCAGGTGCCATGTAGGCCTCAGATGCACGTGTGAGCACTGACGCAGGGAGCTGCAGCCCTTCCCCAGGCGGGCTGGAGACCAGCTTCCCCGAGGGAGCAAGCCAGTGCCGCTGGCCTTGGGAGGTACCCAAGCCTGGCTGCCCCCTGATGGCTGCCCGCCTTTGCCCACAGACCTCACATGGTGGAGAAGCAGCCCCATGAAGGTGCCCAGCCATGCAATGTTCCTGGAAGGCCGTCCTCCTCCTTGCCCTGGCCTCCATCGCCATCCAGTACACGGCCATTCGCACCTTCACCGCCAAGTCCTTCCACACCTGCCCGGGTCTGGCGGAGGCGGGGCTGGCCGAGAGGCTGTGCGAAGAGAGCCCCACCTTCGCCTATAACCTCTCCCGGAAGACCCACATCCTCATACTGGCCACCACGCGCAGCGGCTCCTCCTTCGTGGGCCAGCTCTTCAACCAGCACCTGGACGTCTTCTACCTGTTTGAGCCCCTCTACCACGTCCAGAACACGCTCATCCCCCGCTTCACCCAGGGCAAGAGCCCCGCGGATCGGCGGGTCATGCTGGGAGCCAGCCGTGACCTCCTGAGGAGCCTCTACGACTGTGACCTCTACTTCTTGGAGAACTACATCAAGCCGCCGCCTGTCAACCACACCACCGACAGGATCTTCCGTCGCGGGGCCAGCAGGGTACTGTGCTCTCGCCCCGTGTGCGACCCTCCGGGCTCCGCGGACCTGGTGCTGGAGGAGGGGGACTGCGTGCGCAAGTGTGGCCTGCTAAACTTGACGGTGGCCGCCGAGGCCTGTCGGGAGCGCAGCCACGTGGCCATTAAGACGGTGCGGGTGCCCGAGGTTAACGACTTGCGGGCCCTGGTTGAAGACCCCCGGTTAAACCTCAAGGTCATCCAGCTGGTCCGCGACCCACGTGGCATTCTGGCTTCCCGCAGCGAGACCTTCCGCGACACGTACCGGCTCTGGCGGCTCTGGTACGGCACCGGGAGGAAGCCCTACAACCTGGACGTGACGCAGCTGACCACGGTGTGCGAGGACTTCTCCAACTCCGTGTCCACCGGCCTCATGCGGCCCCCGTGGCTCAAGGGCAAGTACATGCTGGTGCGCTACGAGGACCTGGCCAGGAACCCCATGAAGAAGACCGAGGAGATCTACGGCTTCCTGGGCATCCCCTTGGACAGCCACGTGGCGCGCTGGATCCAGAACAACACGCGGGGAGACCCCACCCTGGGCAAGCACAAATACGGCACCGTGCGAAACTCGGCGGCCACGGCCGAGAAGTGGCGCTTCCGCCTCTCCTACGACATCGTGGCCTTTGCCCAGAACGCGTGTCAGCGGGTGCTGGCGCAGCTGGGCTACAAGATGGCCAAGTCGGAGGAGGAGCTCAAGAACCCCTCCATCAGCCTAGTGGAGGGGCGGGACTTCCGCCCTTTCTCGTGACCAGGGCTCTGTGGGTGGGGGCGAGGGGGACACGGTGTCGGCTTTGATAAAATGGACCGTTTTGAACTGTTGCCTTACTTACCCCTCCCTCTCCCACCCCGTCTTTGTGTCCTCCCTACCCCCTGTCCAGACCCCGCTTCCTCTGCCTCTCTTTGTCTCTGAAATTTGCACTAAGTCTTGGACAGGAATCTCTGGGGCAGAGGGGGCCTGAAGTGGGGTCCAGCCCCAGCCCCACCCCGTTCAGACACAAGGATGTGTGTCTCTGGTAGATGGTGACAATGTTTACAAGCACCGCACTTACACATTCACACATGCGTGCACACACACGGGCACCTGAGAGGAGAGACACCCCAAACCACACAACTTCTGAAGCTTCTCCGACGGACGAGTGGCGAGGGTATGGTAGTTTTTGCACTGTCTTACTTCTACGAGGTAAGAAGTTAAAAACAAAAAGGCCACCTCTCTCTAATTTATGAATGGCGTTTATCCCTCCCCATCCTGCTTCTGCCCCCCAATGCCCACTGCCCCTCCCTCCCTTGGAGCAGAGAAACTGCCCCCTCCTGCCCGCCCTTGCCTGTCAGGTGAGCAGGTTTTTACTGTGAGGTGAATGTGGACCTTGTTTATTTTTTCCAGTCTGTGGCAATGCTGTTCGTCTGTCTGAGTCTTGTGGCTGCCTCTGGACCAGTGATGGCTGATAAATGTTATGGTTTTCTGATTGATCTTGGGGTCCATCTGTGATATTTCTTTGTGCCAAAAAGAAGAAAAAAAAAGAGTGGTTCGGTTTGCTAAATGAACATTGAAATGCTTTATATGTGTTTTCTGTAAATAAAAGAGTGCAATAATGTCTGAATGTGATTATGGGACATTCTGAACGGGCAAAGGCAGAAATCGGTGGGGTCTAGGTGTTTCTGGCTTTGGGGAGGAGAGAGAAGGAGATGGAGGTGGGGATTCCATGACCAGTTGCTGGCTTTCAGAATTCATGTCACCCTCATCACCCTCAACACTGAGTTCACGGTTTCATTTCCCTCCGGTCAGTTGAGACCAGGCACCTTATAGCCAGGGGTGATGTTCAAAATATTTAACAAGTGGTATGGCTTGCCGAATCACTGTCTGGAGATCCTGCTGAGGTCCTGGTGACCCTTTCCTGTGCCAGATGTTACCTCTGTTAATTGCTGGGTCTGTGGAAAGGAGAGCCAGGTGGGGGAGGGATATTCAAGGGATGTGTTGGCTCGGGCCGGTGCTGCTTATCAGTGGTCTGGAAGTATTCCAGGATTTTAACAAGTAGTGCAGGTGTACTGGTGTCTACACTGGTGGAACATCAGCTGTGCTTACCTCCTTTCCCATCCTTGGCCATCTAACAGCTTCCCCAGCTCTTTTCCCAAGAAAACAGCTGGTGCCTAGGGTGGAGTTCACAGCCTTGTTGTCCTGGGACAGAGAGAGTCTGTCTGGGACTAGGTAGCCCCAGTGGTCTTGGGCTTCTCAAGCTTGGAAGAGCCGTTTTACCAGGTCACCCAGGGCAGTTCAGCCTTCAAAGGATTTATTTATGATAACCAAGCCTGCACGACAGAGAATCAGAAACCAGAGTGCTGGCCTGCTTTTAGGGTAAAGATCCAACTCTCAGTGCTCTTGGAGGCCCCGCATGTCCTGACTCCTGCCCAACTCTAGTTTCACCCTCACCATGCTCCCCTTCACATTCACTCTCTGGTCTTCCTGCTTTCTTTTAATTCCTTGAACCCACTGAGGTTAGAGTCCCCAGTTTGTTCTCCTCTCCCCATAACCGCACCCTTGGCTAGTGCCCTCCCTCCCACACCGATTTGGGCTCAGCCATGTGCCTTGCTTTAGCCAATGGGACAATAGTCAGAGTGATGGGTACAGCAGCATGAAAAGTACCTGAGCTTTGGAGCTTGTCCCTTTTTGCTGCCTTTTGGAAGCCTTTAACTGCCTTATGGAGGAAACCCAGGGTAGCTTGCTGGAGAATGTCAGACCATGAGGTGAAGAACAAAAGAGCCCCAGCCAATGGCCAGCCAGCTCCTCACTGACTTGGCAACTAACACAGATGCATGAGTAAGGCCCCAGCCAAGGTCAGCGCCACAGTCTGGCCTAGACTGTTGGAACTGCTTTGCTGAACCCAGCCAAATTTCTGACCTGCAAAACTGTGGGTTAAAAAAAGTGGTTGTTGTTTGAAGCAACTAAATTTTGGAGTGACTTGTTACGCAGCAGAAGCTAGCCAATGCACATGGCACTCTGGCTCATTTCAGGGTCTTTGCCTAGATCATTCCTCATGCCTGGGTTACTCCTATTCCCCTCTTAAGCTAATTAATGTCTGCTCATCCTTTGGATCTTAGTTTCGTTATCAACACTTCCTTGGTTTTGTCAGATTAGTTCAGTTATCCTGATCATAGGCCCCTATATATCCTGATTATAGGCCCTTATGACACCATGCACATCTCTTGGATAGTGTTTACCACAGTTGTAATCACACTTTTGATTGCAGGACCTGGCACACAATAGTATCCAAAAAACATTGGTTGCATGAATAAAAGGAGGGATAAAACAGGTGCTTCCCACCTGAAGCACCTGTTTTATCCCTCCTTGTCCTGGGCCTTCACTAGGGGGTGGTCTCTTAGGGGTCTGAATGAGACCTGAGGCAGGTAATGCCCTCCCAGCCTGTTTCTCACAAGTGACGGGGCATTGAGCTGGGTTTTGTTCCAAGAATCCGCATCACTGCCCCCTGTAGTCTGTAATTCTTTCTAACTCCACACACCAACATTGGCTTTCCTATTTCTTCGCATCAGTGCCATCACCCACTTTGCCACTTGTTACAATTTCCAAGGTTAATGCTCAGAAGGAGAATAACAGTGAACAAACACATGTACAGAATTTTACAGTTTACAAAGCACTCTTCCCCCTCCTATTAGTCACACCTCTCCAGAGGCTGTTTCCTGCTGACACAGAGGCACCTTGTTCTAGCCAGGAAATGGTGGTCAGAGCACCACGTAGGCAGGGCTGGCCCCGCCCCCGCCTCATCTGCGTGTAGCGCCTTGATGCCTTAGATCCTAAGGAGTAACTTCCTGGTCTTGTCTCCACACTCGGGGCTCCTCTCACCCCATGGCTCTAAGGGCCATGTCCTGTCAATTCTTTTCATCACGGCCTTCCTCTGTTTGTGTGTTCCCACCTGCTCACCCTAGTTTCTTTCCTTGCCACAGCAGACACTCTGGCCTCCTGACCCCACTTCCCTGGGACCCTGCAGAGCTCGCTGGGTGCCACTTCCCATCACTCCAAAAGGTATTGTCCAGAACAAACCTGCCATTCCCCACTCATCCCCTCCCTGGGGAAGAATTTCTCCTGGCTGGAATGCCTTTCCTCACTGGAAAGGAAAAGATGTAATGAAGCCCCTTCACAGACGCACTGAGAAAACACATAGGCTTCTGTTTCCTGAGGGCTGAAAAGCAGGTTGGAATCAAGTCCTCACGGGCAAATAGCCAAGGTTTGGATGCGCCGGGGGCTGTAGCTGCAGCCACGGGCTGAGTGGTTATTGGGGTGGGCTTCGCGTGTGTGTGTGTGTGTGCGTGCGTGTGCACACACACACGCAGCTGGGAGACTAATGCCCAAACGGAGGATCTGGCTGGGCTGGGGGCCTGCAGCCTGCCTGCCCAGGGCACACATGGGACAATTACCCAGGCTTCACAGAGCCCCTAAACCTTCACCAAAACCTCCAATCTGCCTACCCTGACTCTCTCGAGTTGCACTTTTTGCTTCTGGGAGTTGTCCCCTGCAGATGACTTGACTTAATTACAGTAAGTCTTACTCATCTTGGGAACCATTGTGATAAAATGCATCGTTCTAGGTTCCAGTCCCATCTTTGTCACTACTTGAGGTGTGACCTAGGGCCCATCACTTAATTTTTCTGAGCCTCCATGTTCTTATCTGTACAGAGGTAATTATTATAACACCTGCCTCAGAGGGCTACTCTGAAGATTGCATGAGGTAATGCATTTAAGCGCAGAGCACTGTGCTTGGTGTATAGGGAGTGCTCGGTAAATGCTAGCCATTGTCATCATCAATCATCACCATCATCATTTTATCCATGGTTCCTAGCAGGATGCCTGGAATATGCTCAGTGAAGATTTATTGGATGAATACATTTCTTGTGAGCTCTCTTTTGTGAATTGCTGCTGATGCACAAAGTTACACCTGAACAAAATGGCACAGCTGGCAATGAAGTACCCTTATCAGCCAAGGCCTAGAACCGAAGGCTGACTAGGGGCAGACAAGTAGGGGACAGCCAGAAATGCCCACAGAATGGCTGCTAAGCATAAGGACAAGCTGGCCTACCCACAGGACAGTACCTGTAGGCTTCCAGCACCCTTAGAGGACTAACCCTCAAGAGTAGAAGTTGGCTGAGTTGACCTACCATCTTCTGGCCACATGCCCCAAATTGTCTAACTTCCTGGGAAAATTGCTTGCCTGGGGATGGCCCCAAGTCAGCTGCTCAGCTGCTGTGTCTAGGTCAGATGGACTTGGCCTTTCTGCCCCCTTTAAGGCACCTGCATTCGTGCTCCTTTTCCATTCATAAGGGAGCATTTTTAGCATGGGGTCCCAGATGTCTTCTTCCTCTTGAAGGTCCAGGAGAGCCCACTGTCTCCAGCAATGAAGGATGTAAAGTTTTCCTAAGCCTGAATCTTCGAGCTTCCCGGAGTGGGTCTGGGAACAGCCAGACAACCACACCCAACTGTCGGAGGTTTCCTCCTCTGGTAAATTCCAGCATCAAATTCCACAGCCTTTGACAACAATGCCTTCTTCCAGTATTGCTTCCTGCTTTCTTCCTTCCTTGGTAACACCTCAGCCTTCAGCAATGTCACTCTGGCCTTGGGCTGGCTTTCGGAAGCTGGATGTGGCTTTGGGACATGGACCTTTGCCCGGAGGGGAACAGGAGGATTTAGATCGATCCAGGAAGAGTAGAACATTAGCAATTTAGGTGACAGGAGACTCATCTTGAGAACTTGTTCTACTGCGTCTTGCTGGGCAAGCCAGAAATCTACCCTGAGCCTCAGTGTCTCAGCTATAGCCTGGGGACAATGTTGTAAAAGAATGTGTCTTCTGCAACAGTTGGATATAGTGGACTACATATGCCCGTATAGTCAAGTTAAACATATTGGCCAAATATGTCTCCAGACTTAAAAAAAAAATCTGTTTATTCTGATGATTAGTGAGAAAGGTGTGTTAAAGATTTCACACTGTGATTGTGGATAGATTGATTTATCTATTTCCCCATGTAGTTCTGTCATTTTTTGCTTTATGATTTTGAGATTGTGTTTTTAGGTGCCTACAAATCTAAAATTGTCATATATTTCTGGTGATTTGAACATTTTCTCATTATGAAGTGTTCCTATTTGCCATAGTAATGCTTCTGCCTTTAAGTCCATTTTGTCTAATATCAATATAGCAACACTAGCCTTCTTCGGGTAGAATTTGTGTCATTTAATATTGTATCTTTTAGTTCATATACATGCCTCATAATTACTGATATATTTGAATTTACAGCTACCATCTTATTTTGTGCTTCCTATTTGTCTCACCCATTATTTGCTTTTTTAACCTTATTTTTGATTCAGTATTTTTTTTTTGTATATTACATCTTTTTCCCACCACTGATTAGAAATTTACATACCTGTTTCTATTCCTTTAGTGGTAATTAGAAATGACAGATTCCTTTCTCAGTTAATCCAAGTCTAAAATTAGTCAATATCTTTACCTTTCTCTTGAAAAACACACTTAATACCTTAATACACTTTAATTCCATTTGCCTTCTTTTAAACTTCTCTGTGATTGTTGTGATGCTTTTTTTTTTTTTTTTTGCAGTACAGGGGCCTCTCACCGTTGTGGTCTCTCCCGTTGAGGAGCACAGGCTCCGGATGCGCAGGCTCAGCGGCCATGGGCTCACGGGCCCAGCCGCTCCCCGGCACGTGGGATCTTCCCGGACCGGGGCACGAACCCGCGTCCCCTGCATCGGCAGGCGGACCCTCAACCACTGCGCCACCAGGGAAGCCCTGTGATGCATTTTTAAAGCATTATATGTGGTCCTTCATTGACTTTTTCTAAATGATCAACTTTATTAGGGTGTCATTTACACACAATAAACTTCACTCATTTTAAGTATACTGTTTGATCAGTTTTGACAAATGCATAGTAATACACCACCACAATCAAGACATAGAAAAGTTCAACCTCCAAATTCCCTTGTGCCCTCTTGCAGTCAATCTTCTTCCGCAACCCCCAGAATCTGGCAACCATTGAACTGCTTTCTGTCTCTATAGTTTTGACTTTTCTAGGATTTTGTATAAAAGGAGTCATAAATATGTAGCCTTCTGTGTCTGGATTCTTTTACTTAGTTGACTATTGATAAGTCATTCATGTGTTAGTGGTCTCTTTCATTTTATTGTTGAGTGCTCACCATTCCTTTATATAGGCCCAAATTTCCACCTGATATCCTTTTCCTTCTACCTGAAGAACTTCTTATTTAATACTTCTTGGAGTACAGGTCAGCTGATGATAAATTCTTCCAGATTTTCTCTAGAAGTCTATTTTGCCTTCATTTTTGAAAGGTATTTTTGTTGGCTTTAGAATTCCAACTTAGTAGTTTTTTTCAGCAATTTAAAGATTTTGATTCACTGTCTTCTGCCTTGTATTGTTTCTGATGAGAAATCTGCCATAATTCTTATTTTTTTTCCTTTATATATAATATCTCTTTTTTCTAGCTGCTTTTAAGATTTTCTCTTTATCCCTGGTTTTCATCAACTTTGATTATAATGTGCTTTGGTATGCTTTTCTTTATCATTATTTTTTGGGGGGTTCATTAAACTTCTTATATTTGTGGATTTATAGTTTTCATCAAATCTGGAAAAGTTTCAGCCATTTTTTTCTTCAAATATTTTTTTTCTGTCCCCCCACCCCCTGCCTTTTCTGAGATTTTGATTACACATATGCAAGGCACCTTGACATTGTCCTGCAGGTGACTAATATTTGTTTATTTTTTTCCAGCCTTTTTTCTCTCTGTGCCTAATTTGAATAATTTCTAATCCCGTGTTCTCAAGTTGTCTGATTGTTTCTTTTGCAATGTCTAATCTGCTATTAATTCCATCCAGCATATTTTTTTAATTTCATATTTGTATTTTTCCTCTCTGTATGGCCCTTGGCCATATCTTTTATTTTATACGTTCTATTTTTCCTCATTGTATTCATGTTCTCCTTTACATCTTTGAACATTTTTATAATGTTTCAAAGTTCTTGTTTCAAAGTTCTTGATGACTAATTCTGTTATTGCTGGGTCTGTTTCTATTGATTAATTTCTTTTCCTCCTGGTTATGAGTCATATTTATCTGCTTTTTTTGCATGCCCAGTCATTTTAATTGGATGCTGAATGTATTGGTCAAGGGCCAGGCAAAGACAGAAACCACAGCAGTAATTTCAACAGGGACAATTTAATATAATTAATTATTAGCAAGTAAAATATGATTAATTACTAAAAGGGTTGTAAAGGAGGACTCTAAGGAATAGAAGAATAACAAATTCAGGAAGTCCCACTTCCTCTGGGGCTGAAGGAGAGTAAAGAAGGAAGGAATTAAGAATTTGGAAGAGGCATCCCCCAACGCCTCCTGCTTAGATCCAGACCTTGTTGGAGAAGATGTGGCTGCCACAGGAACACTCAGCCTGCCAGAGGAGAAGAAACTTTCCAGAGAGTGTGGACCAGAGAGTTCCATAATGGCAGTCCACCAGATGGCTGAAAAACTCACTAGAGGGTGTGGTGGGGAGGGGGGTTCATAGCTGATCTAAAGGATCTGCCTGTCAAGTGACCAGTAAGCTAGGGTACTGGTGGGTCAGCATAAGTCTGTAGTAAGTGGTCTATTGGGTTTCTGGAGAACTTGTTGGAGAATGAGTGCCACTAGGCTTCCTAAACACCACGGATATCTGTGGAGATAAAACACAGCAGAACCAGGAAGAGAAACTCCTTCCTCAACAATGGTCTTTTAGTGATACCTCCTCACCTGCTCCAGCACCCTTTAAAGACAAAAATCTAACATAACACCAATTGGCAAAGGAGATAGGTATTGAGGGCCCAGCTCCAGTATCATGAAGCAGGACATAGAAGGGTGCATTTAGAGCCAAGAGGCAACAACTGGCATACGGACATTATACATTTTCTCTTGTTGAAAGCTGAATTTTGTTGGATTCCTTTATAGAGAATTGGAGTTTGTCCGGGACACAGTTTAGTTACTTGGGACCCTTCTGATCCTTTCAAGGCTTAATTTTAAGCCACTACTAAATTGTGACCCTTCTAAGGACTCTATCCAACGTCCCAAGTATTGTGAGGTGTCACTATATGGTGGGAATATGAACTATTTCCCTCTCTGTGTGGACTCCTGGACTTTTTAGTCTACTACTTTCCATTGATTCTTTCCTGCCCTTGTAGAGTTTCACCTCATGCATGTGTAGACCAGAACTCAGACAAAAACTCAAAGGGACCCTCTGCAGCTCTCTGGATCTCTCTCTCTCTCCCTCTGCATGTCCCTTTTCCCTGGTAACCTGCCTCACAAATTTTAACCACATCAATTTCCCTAAATTCTGATGTCTGTCTATTTAATTCAGTGAGACCCCTGGGTCTCACTTTGGGCTCTCTTTGCATCTTCCCTCTCTGCACTGCAGTCTGGAAACTGTCTCCAGGTAGTTAGCTGGGACAGTCATGGGCCTCATCCCATTTGTTTCTCTTCTTTCAGGGAACAGTCCTGTGCTGTTTGTATAATGTCTGAAAACAGGTTTTTCTGGGATACATTTTTCCACCTGTTTATGGTACTAGGGTAAATCCTGTCGCAGTTTAATTCTTCATAAGCAGATGTGGAAGTCCCTTGTCATGCATTTTAATTCTATCTTTAAAAAATCCTCTTGCTGTATTATTTTTTATGTAATTTGATGCATGTCAATACATGATTAGATTTCCCCATACAGTTACTTCTTCATTTCTTTTTCCACCTCAGACCTTCTTTCTAGAATTCCTTTTTATTTCCCTGTTGTATAAATTTAAGTGAGGGTCTGCTGGGGGCAAACTCTCAATTTTTGTATATCTGAAAATGTCTTTAATCCTTGATGTTTCAAGATATCTTTTATGGGTATGGAATTTTGGGTTCCAAGTTATTTATTTATTTTCACAGCATGTTAAAAATAACATTCCATTTTCTTCTGGTTTCCATGACTACTGATGAGAATCAGCCATCATCCAGTGGTTCTCCTCTTAAGGATAATCAGTATTTTCTCTCTGGCTGCTTTAAAGATCTTCTCATTGACTTTGGAGTTCGAAGTTTTACTGCGATGTATCTGGGTATGGGCTTCTTTTTATTTAATCTGCTTGGATCCATTGATTTTGAACCTGTGGGTTTTCATTTGCTCTGAAAAGTTCTCAGCTATTAGTTTTTAAGATATTCCCTCTGTTTCATTTTCTTGCATTTTCCTTCTAAAATTTGAATTAGCCATATATTAGGCCTACTTGCTCTATCCTTCATTCTTTTTTTCCCTTTATTTTTCTATCATTTTGTGTTTGTTTGTTTGTTTATTTATTTTTGGCTGCATTGGGTCTTCATTGCTGCGCGTGGGCTTTCTCTAGTTGTGGAGAGCAGAGGCTACTCTTTGTTGTGGAGTGTGGGCTTCTCATTGCAGTGGCTTCTCTTGTTGCGGAGCATGGGCTCTAGGCATGGGGGCTTCAGTAGTTGGGGTGCGTGGACTTCAGTAGCTGTGACACATGGATTTAGTTGCTTCACAGCACGTGGGATCTTCCTGGACCAGGGCTCAAACACAGGTCCTGTGCATTGACAGGCGGATTCTTAACCACTGCGCCCCCAGGGACGCCCCCATTTTGTGTTTAATTCTGGAATAGTTTCTTTGCAATTATTTTTCAGTTCACCAATTACCTCTTATCAGTTTTCTTTTTTTTTTTTACATCTTTATTGGGGTATAATTGCTTTACAATGGTGTGTTAGTTTCTGCTTTATAACGAAGTGAATCAGTTATACATATACATATGTTCCCATATCTCTTCCCTCTTGCGTCTCCCTCCCTCCCCACCAATTACCTCTTTAGCTATGTCTAATCTGCATTTAACTATGCTCATCCAGTAATTAACTTCAGTTACAATATTTTTTCATTTCTAGACATTATCTTTCTTTTTCAAACATGCTTAGTTATTCTTTACTGTTTCTTGTTCTCTGCACATATTTTCAAATGTATTTTTTATTTCTTTAAATATAGCACACGTAATTATTTTAGAAGTTGAATGGTAAGTTCAGTACCTGAAACCTTTGCAAGTCTGTCCTGTTGCTAGTTATTTCTGTTGGTTCTCAGTCATAATGCATAGTTTCCTTGCGTATTTGTTTAGTTTTGTACTGTGGTTTGCTTGTTTTCCTTGGATTTTTATTTATGGAAATTTGTGAGACCTGGGATTGCAGAGCGTTCTTCCAAAGAATATTTTTTATTTTTTGCCTCTGCCAGGCCACTGGGGGCACTTCCTGGCAGCAACCACTGTAAATTAAATTCTTGGTTTGTGGAGTTTTGGGACAACGCAGGTGGTGTGAATTCAACTTTGTTGGTTACAAACTTGTGTAAGGGATGACTGATGGTTCCAAATTCTCAGTAGTTACTTTTTCCATTTTCCATTTAATGCCTAGTTTTAAGACATTCCATTTTTCTTGCAGTTCCCATGAAGGAGGGGTTATAGATATTTCTCCCTTGTCCTTAACCCAAAAGTGTATCCCCTTGAAGTCTCAGCTGTTTGAGGGGAGTAACTCCTATCAGACTCCCCACTGTGGGCAGACCCTGGGCTTTGTCAGCCATTCCCTTACCCCTCGGACACAAAGAAAACCAAAGCTCTGTTTCACAGGGTTCAATAAATGCCCTTGGGGTAAACACAGTTGCTACTCTCCATACTTTCCGGTTCCTGCCTGCATTCAATGCATTTTTTGCCCTGGACATTATTTACTTTCTTGCCAGCGTATATTACGTTAAAGGAGACTTTTTCTTATTTTGTCCAGATATTTTAGTTGTTTTCAACTAAACAACTAAAGGGTCATCCCGGGTACCTGGCACTTTTTATTACCAAACCACAGTACGGGGGTCACACTCAGTATTCCTCTTCAGTACCTACAACTTCGTAGGTTCTACGCTAGTATTTGGCAAATAACTGAATGAACAAGGGAATGAATGAAGACGTATACACATGGTTTGGCTGCGTGAACTGTTAGCCAGCCTAGAAACACTATGAGGTCAGGGACCTGGCCTGATGAGTTCACTGCTGCCCAAAACTGTCTATAATGATCCATGCTAGGGTTCAGCTGATGTTAACTGATCTTGACTCAGAGTGGCCTAGAAGCCATGAGAAATCTGTCCTCAGTAGTGATGCTTGCCCTGTGCAGAGAGCAATTTCCCAAATCTGTGGGCCTTTGGGGATGATTGGTTTTCATATGATGGGGATGGATTTCAGTGACTCTTCTCTGCTCTTCTCTTGGCTCCTCTGGGCTTTTGGCTGCAAATCTCCTCTCACAGTGCTGGAGTCTTGTCTTTGGTTTCAGTACTGTCATCCAAGCCCACGCAGCCCAAAGGGTGGCCCATGCACCAGCAGTATCTACATCACCTGGGTGCCTGTTAGAAATATAGAATCTTGCCCGCTGCAAGACTACTGATTCAGAATGTTCACTTTTAATAAGATCCCCAGTTTATTCATATGCACATGAATGTTTGAGAAACACTGCTCTAACCCAGAGCATTCCACCGTGTGTGTGTGCAGCGAATGAGTTACAGGTGTGCAGTGAGGAACCGGTTCTTACAGCCTTCATGTGGCTACGTAGGGTGACCGACTCATTTCCGTTTGGCTGGGACTTTCCCAATTTTAGCACTGAAAGAACCACATCCCTGGAAACCTCTTAGTCCCAGGCAAACTGGGATGATTGGTTCCCTTACCAGACAGGGCCCAGGTATCCCTATGGTTCCAGTAGATTTCATGAGGAGGAGCCACATCTGGTACCATGTTGGGCTGGGCATCGCTTAAGGAGGTGATTTGCCACCTGGACACCTGTGTCAGCAGCCAGCTGCAGAGCCCTGTGCTGCCTGTTGTGAACAAGGGGGCCCTGGACTTGCAAGAGGAATTCACGTTCTTGGGGTCCTAGAAGCATGGTGCCCAGTCCAACATGGGTCAAGTCATGAAGGTGGTGATAAGGAAGCTGGGTGTGATGTCCAGGGTGGATCAGCTCTGGGAGAAGGTGTCAAATCCCTGTCTTTACATTGGATAGCAACTTAAGCCTTAATCTTTTCAGGTGATGTGTCCTTTTAGTAGCAACCACGTTAGCTTCAGGAAGAAAGCTCTAACAATACACACACACTCTGCAAATTAGAACTTCATCATTATTTTGAAATACTTGATATGAAATATTTGATTGTATTCACAATCCATTCACATAATCACAAGAAATTTCAATGTTACATTTGTCAAAGAAAGAAGAGGAAGAGCTGTTAGGTTCTTTTAATGTAATTTCAAGTGTTATACATTTTTGAATGGCTATAAAATGGTCTTACATTTTTTATCATGTACTCCGTGAACAAAAGTTTCCTGCTGACAGTGACTTTCAAGAATTTCAGGAGCTCATCATTAAAAAGCCCCCATCAAGAATTGTGTATGGGGGCTTCCCTGGTGGCGTGGTGGTTGAGAGTCCGCCTGCCGATGCAGGGGACACGGGTTCGTGCCCCGGTCCGGGAAGATCCCACATGCCGCGGAGCGGCTGGGCCCGTGAGCCATGGCCGCTGAGCCTGCGCGTCCGGAGCCTGTGCTCCGCAACGGGAGAGGCCGCAACAGTGAGAGGCCCGTGTACCGCAAAAAAAAAAAAAAAAAAAGAATCGTGTATGGCCATTTCACACGGAAAGTCTGATATTAAAAAAAGTATGTTCATGGAAGAAAGCTCAAGTTTCTCTTTAAATTGTTTGAAAACATTTTATTGGGAGGATTTTTTTTTACATAGTCAATATTTAATAGTCTCCCTATTACTTTGTACTTATTTTTCTTATCAAAATTATACAATTAAAGAAAATGTAATAGAGTTTTTTCACCCAGTTCCATATAGGTGCTTCCTAGTTACCTCCAGTTTACCCCCAATGTGCTGTGCAAATTTGATCGTTTCCTCTGTGTGCCGAGGTGTGAAGTCCCTGGAAAATCTGACTGTAACCCTCTGTGCTCCCCACTTCTCTGAAATGACTCGGGCCCCCTACATACTTGGGGAGAGGACACGGTGAGTCACCACACCCTCCAAGAATCTCTCTCCCATCTCTCCTCCTTGCTTTTTCTCTGTGAGGGACCCTTTCTTTAATGAAAATCCCAGATGTCTCAAATAGTTGCTATGGTAACCCCCAAGCTGTGGAGGAGCAGGTCTGGCCTGACTTGGGGATGGGCTTCCATGGTTCAGCTGCCTCTCCTCTTTGGGGCACAATTATGATGGTGGGTAGGTGGGCTCAGGGCACTCGGGGGCTGACCCAACCTCCCAGAGGCACAGGACCTCAAGACTCAGAGCTGCAGGGAACATGTTCTCGCCTGGGGTCCCCCAGACACCTGGCTTCCACACTTCTCAGAAGGCCTCTGGGTCTCTCTAAAGGTTAATTCATTATAAGGCCACACTCTGAACACAGTTTGTTTCAGCTGGCCTTTCTTCTAGGGTCCCAGGGGATACTTCTTGCCTCATCCCTTACACTTTGTCTTCCAGAGTTTTGCGGTAGACTCAGCTGGTACAGGTATTGTGGGCTGTGTGCCTGGGCTTTGGAGTCAGAAGGATGTGGATTCAAGTCTTGACTCTGTCACTTACTAGCTCTGGGATCTTGGGCAAATCACGGAACCACACTGAGCCTCAGTCTTGCATACAAAGGATGGGATTACTAACGGCCCATCTCATAAGGTTGCCATATGTGAGCTCATACTTTGTTAAGCTGTCAGCCCAGCTCCTGGCATGCAGTAGGTGCTCAATTAATGAGGATTGATGTTATTATTATTTTCCCCTCACCTCCCTGAGTTGTTCCTTTCTTTTCTTTCCTTTTCTTCCTTTTTCTTTTTTCCAACAAATCCTGCCAGGCACCTGGGGTTCAGGTGGCTGTGACCTCTTTAGCTGTTCGTTTAAGCCTGACTCTCAAAGAAAACAGTCTCCCCAGGCCAAAAAAAAAAAAAAAAATTATCCAAACTTTGTGCACATCAATCAATAATTCTGCACAAAGTGAGGGTAATTAATAAATGAAACCACTAGGAAATACCCAAGAGAGCTTAATATAGAAAAGAACAGTAAAACTGTTCTCTAATGCTCAGAATTGCATACCCAGAGTTGTACTCACCTTGAGGTTTTGAAGCTGTGTTCCACTGGCCAGTGGTGTTTGGTGACCGACTCTCCAGCTACTCTCATTGTATGATATGGCTGGAGGGGAATTTAGTCTTTCTGCTTTGAAGTTTCTTATTTTTTGCAACAGACTAAAAATTAATGACTGATAACAAATAGCATTGGTATTATTGTTTTAGCTGCTTTCTAAGCAAATTTTAAAAGAATATTTATTTATTTTTATTTGGCTGGCCCGGGTCTTAGCTGTGGCACACAGGATCTTCGTTGCGGCATGCATACGTGATCTAGTTCGTTGTGGCATGTGTGTAGGATCTAGTTCTCTGACCAGGGATTAAACCCGACCCCCTGCATTGGGAGCGCGGAGACTTAACCACTGGACCACCAAGGAAATCTCTAAGCAAATTTTAATGTAGCAAATAGTGTTTCAGGTTGGCCTCTCCGGGAAGCAGGCTCTGAGACAAGTTTCATGCACAGGGTGTTTACTGGGGAGGGTGTGTGGGATGAACACCTGGAAGAGGGAGGGGAAGGAAGAAGGACTGGGCAGAGGGAGCAGTCAGGCCCAAGGATGGTCCAGGCTGACCCCAAGGGGGGCTCTGCAGCTAACTTGGGTCCATCACAGTTGTCTGAATGGGCCATTGGCCAGGTCTTTTTCCCATCAGCCTCCTTGGTCAGTCACTGGCTACGAGAAAGGCATGACCTCTGGGAAGGGCGTGACCTTCAATGGCGGCTCGCCGGAGCTGGTGGATGTGGAAGAGGCATTCCTGGCAGCAGGGGCACCGAGCCGTTCCTTGAAGGAGGATCTGGGCTGCACATCTCTGTGTTCATCATAAAAGGTAAACTGAGGCTGGGGGCCTGGAGCTTGGTCACTCTGGATGTTATAGTGACTCCTCAGGCACATCCATGGCACCCCACAATTTAGCAGTCCCCCAGATTAGCCTTCTTCTTTCATCGATGAGCAAACTGAAGCTCAAATTGGGAAGGGACTTGCCAGAAGTCCCCCAGCAAGCTACAGACAGAGTTGCTCAGCCAGCCGGTGCCCCTTTGCAAAAGGTCTCAACTCAGATGTTGCTTCTTCCAGCAAGCCTTGCCGACCCCCAAGGCTGCATTAGATGCTCCTGTATGTACACCCCACACCCAGACCTCTGAAGTCTGGTCACTTTCCTGGCTCCCCACCAGGCTGTGAGCTTTTTGAGGGCAGAGATGATGAACAAGACAGCTGCGAGATGGGGACTGTCTTTAGGAAGGCGTGAATGAATGTACTTAGTTAAGGTCCTCGGCAGCTTGGTCCAGGGCATCCGGCTGGGACCCACCATCAGCAACGCATGGAGAGAAACATCCCTGACCCCTAAGGGACAGACCTCCAGGCTTTTTCAGGTTCAGGCTCAGGAAACTCAGAATTGCTTTAAGCCCACCTCTCAGTTCCTGCATCACTGGTCCATGCAAGGATATCCGGATGGATTTCTCTATTACTTCCCTGGATCACTTCTGGGCTCCTTGCTCTGCACCCGATGTACTTGACATACTTGCTTTTTTAAAAAAAGATTTTATGAAAACTATATCATCTTATGTGCATGTATTTAACTTATGTAAATAGTATTGTGCTAAAACCTGATTCTGTTTTCTTTTCCTCTCCCAGCATTATGCTTTTAAAGATCTGTCCAGGTTACTGTATGGACCTCTAGGCTGTTGCCGCTAATTGCTGTATCCACCACATTTATCCATCCCTCAGCAGTGGAGGGCTAGATTGCTTCTAAACTTCCTTCTCCCCTTCAAACAACCCCACAGTGGAGAGTCTCTCCCTCTCCTTCCAGATCTGCCTGACAATTTCTTTAGGATCTATATCCAGGAGAGAATTTCTAGTAAAGGTGTACATGCATACTTAATTTGATTAAATAGACTTTCACTTTCCATTTTTAAAGGATCCTCCTACATGCATCAAGCCTGGGGGCTCACTAGATAGTGAACTTTCCCAAATAGAAGATTCTAGAAAATAATTAAAAAAAATTTTTGGAAGCACTTTGCCAGCCAAATAAAACACAAGAGATGGATTCAGCCTGCTGGTCTCCAGCTTACAAGTTGGAGGTCCAGACCTGAACCAGCCTTCACACTGGCCTTTGCACACAGAGGTCAGGCATTCCTGACACCTCATGTGTGTCTCTTCAGGGCAGGGTCTGTGTCCACACTAACAAGCCTTGAGTTAAGCTTTGGCCCCTCCTCAAATAGCTCCCGTGTTGGAGCCCCGGACACAGGCCATGAGTGAGTTCTGTGTGTCGTGAGGAAGAACCTTAGCAGCCTCGCTGACCTTACCGCTCTCTCAACCCCTGTCTTTTGGGACCGTCACCTGTCAGAGGAGACGAGATTTATCTGGTGGGAGGTTCTTCCTGCTGACAGCCTGTCCCTGGAAGCTGAAGAGGGGTAGGAGAAGGCATGGAGAGGGGGTACTATCTTAGCTCGGGCTGCTATGACAAAATACCATAAACTAGGCGGCTTATACACTTGTTTCTCACAGTTTGTGGGGCTGGAAGTACGAGATCAGGGTGCCAGCACGGTCGGGTTCTGGTGAGACCCCTCTCCTGGGTTGCGGACTGCCCACTTTGTTGTGTCCTCACATGGAGGAAAGAGAGGGTGAGGGAGCCCTGTGGCCTCTTATAAAAGCACTAATCCCAAAGCCCCTCCCCCAAGTACCATCACACTGGGGATTAATTTTCAACCTATGCACTTTTGGGGGGACACATTCAGTCCATAACAGGAACCCAAGGTGCTTGCTCCAGCTTCCCCAGCAAAAACAAAGGTTGTTGTTGCTCTGATTCTCACGAGTTTGAGGGAGCCCTAGACAGCGGGGAATGTCCAAACCATTGTGTGGTCTTAGACAATAGCCACAGGTGTTCAGAAATTCTAACATTTGCTTCCGAAAGAGAAAAGTATAACAGCTTTAAGTCTTGTTTTAAATGGGAGCTTCTGTGGCTCCCGCCCATTCAGTCGTTAATTCTCAAATCTCAGTAGGGCTTACCGGAGTTGGTTGTATTCCCCTGCTGGCATCTGGATTTCCTAAGGGCAGATGCCCATCTCCCAGGCCACCCTTTGTATAGCAGAGTGAAGGGGCTGGGATGTTTGGGTTCAAGTCCTGAGTACAAGCCTGACCCTGCTGCTACCAGGCTGTGACCTTGGACAAGCCGCTTCAAGTCTCCAAGCCTCAGTTTCCTCATCTGCAAGATTTGATGCAATTACCCACCTCGCAAGGCACTGTGAATATTAGATGAGCTGATAGCTGTAAGGCTCGGACACGTGAAAAGAATTCAAAGGATGGGAATTTCAAAAAGCAGCTCAGAGGATCCTGGGATGCAGGCGAGTTAGGAGAAGTAGAACACTCAATAAATATTTCCCTGAGCTACCATGTGCCAGGAACCGCAGCGCCTTGAGCTGCATCCTGCTTGCCTGGAGTTGCTGAGGGACCTGGCATCTAGCAAGGAGACAGAGAGAGGAGGAAGGGCACGGACATGCCGTGCGATGGGGCTTCCTCTCCAGCCTCCAGTGTGAGACAAGATTTTTAAATGTTTATTTGCCAAATATTTACAGAGTTGCAAATATTAGAACCCACTGTGGCTCGTTTAAGCAGAAAAGGGATTTATTAAACAATATGAGCTAGTGCACAGAGTCATCGGAAGGGCAAGGAACAGACTCTAGGTAAGGCTTCCAGGAGAAACTCAGAACCGCACCGCAGAACTGGCTCGATGGGTGAAATTTTTGCTGCTGCAGCAGCTGCCACTGAGCTGGATGCCAGGAACTGACTTCACTGCAGCCTTGGTCTCTTCTGCCACCGGAAGTTGACCTTGTAACTGAGGCCACCCTGAAAGCTAGACCACAAAACAGAAGTCTGTGCCTGTTCCTGCCTGGGATTCAGTTCTGAATCAGGGACTTTCAGGGCAGACCCCAGGTCACATGCCTCCATCCTCGCTGCAAGGGAGCCTGGGAATTGTGCTCTGATATACACTTAGGAAGGCAGAGCTCGGGGCAATTTCCCCAAGTGAAAAGCTTTTCAAAGGACGGATGATGGGTAGCCACAAATATGGCCAATGTTACTATGCTCTGACTCCAAGCAGGGAGTGTGGGGAGCGTAGGACAGGGGCTGGACCCAGCTCTTAGGGGTGCTCACTGTCTGGTGGGGTAGACAAATGTCCACACAAGTAACCCTGCAGGTGAACGGACCGACTTATAGGGACATGGACTATGCATCCATCCACTGCACGTTTATACCTGACTCCAGTGGCTTTGTTGGTATGAGAGTGAGTGAATTTGTGACCTTTCCGCTGGTGATGCTGAACGGTGGAAGGGGGAGGGTCAGCCAACCTGGGGTCAAGTCCCAGCTTTCCCATTGACCACACATATAAGTTTGGATTTCTTAATTTCTCTGAATCTCAGTTTCTTCTTATGCAAAATGGGCACAGTTCCACCTATCATATAAGGACTAGTGTTCACATTAAAGATAATGTATGTAAACTGCCCAGTATAATCGATGTCCAGTAGAAGGTGGTTACCTTGTATTTATTTGCATGAGCATGATGAGAAAGGGCTCCTTTGGTGGGGGTCTGCATACAAAACGCTCTCAAGAGCTAGAGGAGAGGTTGGGAAAGACAGGAGCGTCCAGGACCCGTCTGCCTTGGGGATCCTGGGAAGTGTTCCCCTTTGCTGATTAAGGCACCCTTGGGACTAACAGAATAAACTTTCCTTTGTCAAACTTCAGCTTTGATTGTCATTGAATAAAAAATATCAAGACAGCCTGCTTCCCCCCAATAAGAGAACGCTGCCCTTCCCTCAACGGGGCATCCTGGGGTTTTGCCCAGAGTCCCTATTTGAACAGAGAACAACGAAGGGCAGGACTCTGGGTTCTGGGTCACTGGCTGGAAGGCGAGCTCCGTCCTGCAGCTGGGGATGTCTTGCCAGGGTTCAGCTCCCAGGGTGGGAACAGCAGGTGAGGGAGTGACATCCATCCGGGGTGGGCAGTTTCTCACATGGTCAGGTCCGGGTTGTGGGGACAGTCAGGGGGCAGGGTTAGGGCAGGCAGAGGCCACACTCGACCCCTCTTCTCTGGTCTCCCCTGTGCCCTGTAAGGTACCAGCCATGAGGCTCGGTGCCCTCTCAGCTTATATGATGCTCACAGCTGTCTGGTAGACTCCATGGTGGCAGGGCAGGATGACTCGGGCACATTCCCAGAGGTGTACAACTGGAGCATCTGGACCCCAAACTGCTTGCTTCTTCCTGGGGAAACTGAGTCAATCTCTCCCACCCTTTCCTCGACCTCCCTCCTGCCCACATGGGCTGCTTCTCAGAACTTGACTCAGAGAGGTGCCCCAGAGTCCCTTCCTGAGGAAACAAGAGCCCAGAACAGGGCAGTTTGGTGTAGTAGAAAGAATGGGAAGGCTTTGGAGTCAGGCAGACTTGCTTTTGATTTCTGGCTCCTTCTACCTCTGTTTTTTTGGGGGTTTTTTTCCATGCGGGCCTCTCACTGTTGTGGCCTCTCCCGTTGTGGAGCACAGGCTCCGGACGCGCAGGCTCAGCGGCCATGGCTCACGGGCCCAGCCGCTCCGCGGCATGAGGGATCTTCCCGGACCGGGGCACGAACCCGTGTCCCCTGCCTCGGCAGGTGGACTCTCAACCACTGCGCCACCAGGGAAGCCCTCCTTCTACCTCTGGAGTGATCTTAGGCAAGTGACTTGCTATCCTAACCTGTAAAATGGACACAAATATTTTCCCATGGGGTTATTGTAAGATAAAATGTGATAACATTTGTACCTGGTAGAATTTCCTGCCTCAGAGTAGGCTGGACGGCCATTTGTATTCTAACCTATTCTCTGTCCGTCCGTCTTTCTCAGAGAAACAGAGAGTCTACCTGAGTCAATCCACAGGTGAAAAGCACTGACTCAGAAAGGGAAAGATTTTAAAGTTCTAAAAAAGAGATGGGAATGATAGGCAAACGTGATGAATGATGCAAATTATTCATGGCACTAGGCTCTAGAGGGGAAGACTGCTCACAAAAGGGTTGGGAAGTTCTAAAAAAATGCAATTTAGACCATTCACGTCTGAATAATTCTATGAGGATTGAAAGAATTGTGTCTAAAGACATCAGGCTTAAAAGGGCAGGTTCAAAGTGGTAAGAAAATACACAGGTAACGGAAAACTCCCTTCAAGATGGATTAAACTAAAAGGGATTTTATTGAAAAGTGTAGGGGTAGGTCAGGTTTTAGGTATGGTTTGATTCAGGAGCTCAAAAGATGTTATGGGACACAGCACAGGAGCCCATGCTGACTCTCTTCTCGCATAGGAACGCCTCCCATGATAACCAGGTGGCAGCAGCAATTCCAGACTTACGTGCTCCCAGGTTCAAGTCCAGCAGGAGATGGAAGCCAGCAGTCCTAGCAAATGTCTCATTGGCTATTTCTGAACTAATCATTGTAGTCAGGAAGCACAATGCTTTCACTGACCGGGTTGGTATCATATGCCCATCAGTGGGGGTGGAGACAGTGGGAAGTCAACACCAGCTCTCTGAGAGTGGGAAAGGGAGCCTTCCCAGAAGGAAATCAGGTACCATTACTAAAGGAAGATAAAATGGATACTGGCTGGTCCAAAAATCAAATGCCCACTCTGGTAGGTGCAAGCAGACCGTTGCAGGAAACAGAAGGCCAATGAACTAAGTCTTACTAACACATCAAGGATGACAGAGAGGGCTTTTTGTGAAACTTACAGCAAAAAGAAAATCATGAATAAAAGATCCACTACTTGGGTCGAAATGGTGTTTTAAACAAATTTCCAAAAGGTGACTTTTACAATTTATTTGTTTTTTAAATTTTCATTATTTGTTTCTAGTTTTATAATGCTTGGTCAGAGAAAGTAACTTGTACACTTCCTGCTACTTGGAATTTACAGGAGTTTGATTTGTGACTTGGTATATGATCAGTTTTGCAAATGTTACACAGAGACTTGACAAAAAGATACAGTTTCTGTTGGCAGGATATAAGTTCAATAGCTATTAATTCAGCTATTAATGATACAGTTTGAAACTCTTATTGCTTTATTAAGCTTGTCTTCTTGATCTAACATGGATTGAGATGAGTATGCTAAAGTCTTCCACTATAGTTGAGTTTCTGTCAATTTATACTCACATTTCTAAGAGTTAATGCTTAATGTATTTCAATGGTATGTTCTTTGCTCCATTAAAGTTCATGGACTGAACTATGACTTCATTATTGATAATAACTTTTATCAATATCAAATGACTCTCTTTGCTCTATTTAATGCATTTTGCCTTGAATTTTACACTGGCCATTTTCTGTAGTGCCTTTCTCTTTCTTCTGGTTCCCATTTTCCTGATATATTTATGCTGTAGGTCCAACAGAGCTTGGGGAAGATGGTGTAGTGTCTTTTAGGGGTGGATGGATCAGAATTCTTCATCTCTTACTTTGCTCCTGTCCCTTCTCTTTGGCAATACAAACATGGAATGGAAGCATGAGATGGGTGAAAAAGTTACCTGCACTCACTTGGCTGCTCTAAATGAGTTCCATGCTCCAGACTGAACAGAGTACTCATGGTCCTAGGACTCTTGCAGATGAGATCACTGAGCCACTGTCTCTGTCCTCGAGAAATCGCGGAATAGGAAGTATTAGTAAAGATAGATGAGGGGTGCATGCCCTTCCACTTCTCAAAAGGGGGGAGAATGTGGATTCTGAAACTACAGATCAGTGCACTTATCTCAATACATGAATTATTACATATGTGTTTTTTTTATGGAAGTGAGCATCACTGGGACCCAACATGAGTTCACTAAGAACAAATCTTATCAAATAACACAATTTCTCCCTTTGACTGCTCTACAGGTCTTGAGCAAGTTTCTTTTCTTTTTGAACTTTAATTTAAAAAAAAACCATATAAAATAGAAAGAGTAGCATAGTGAAACCAAGCTACCCAACCTTCAGCTTCAACAGTTTTCAACTCTTGGCCCATTTTGTTTCGCTCCCAACCACAGCCTCTCCTTCTATTCCCATCCCCACCCCCATCATTTTGACACAAATCCTGGACACTATATAAACATTTCACTGTGCCTCAGAAAACTGTAACCACAATGCCATTATTACGCCTGTATTAGTTGTCTCTTGCTGCATAACAAATTACTATAAAACTTAGTGGCTTAAATTGATGATTAGATCTAGAGACTTGATCAGATTCAGATTCAATTTCTTTTTTTTTTTTCCCCTTTTAATTTTGGCAAAGTCCTGTAGCATTGAGGGGTCCAGTAGGGAAGACAGAAACCACACTGGCCCTTTCAGCAGGGTTAGTAACTATAGGGTGCAGTCATCATCCCTAGGGATGTGGAACAAGGAAAAGAGATTGGGGTGACAGAATCTAGAATTGCAGATTTGGGACTCAGACTTCAGTGGCCACCATCCAGCTGCTGTTGCCAGGTTCTCTGAGGGGGACAGGATGAAAGGTCCCTGCTAGAGGAATGGTGTCAGAATCCAGTGAGTCAGCAGGAAGTAGTGAGTCCTTTCTCTCTTCTCCTACCTTCTAGTCTCCCCTTAGTGTCTTTATGGGCCGAGCTGAACATGAAGTCAACCTGCAAAGGAGGAAGGTGTTTCACAGAGAGCCAGTCCTAGCATCTCAGAGCAGAGAGGGGAGGGGCTTGGAGCTGAGAGACAATAGCTGAATAACTGGTGCCCCTCTGCACACGTAGTGTTATAGGTTCATCAAGAGGTACAGAACGCTTGGATAATTATCTTTTTATATGTTGTTATCAGCCATTAGTGATGATTACCTTAATCCATTAATTCATTTGGGATTATAAAATCAGCAAAAATTTGACAAGATATGTCATGATATCCACTTGACAAGATGGACAGATAAGGAATACAAGGAAAGCTATCTGGGTGGAGTAGTATTTAGATGAACATACGGCAATGTTGATGAATGGCTCAATGTCTACCTAGAGGGAGGTTTCTGGTGGTTGGGTTTTTGTCCTAAAATGTTTAGAATTTTTATCAATGACTTGAATAAAGACAAAGGGTATGTAGGCATCATTCAAAGATATTTGTTGAGGACAGTGTTGCTGACTTTTTTTTTCAAATCACGGCACTCATGGAAAGTGTTAATATTTGTACAGTCTATTGGGGAAGTCCTAAGAGTCTGCTCATAGCCTAAGGTGACTGGCCTGGAATCTGGCTGCCTCAGGCTCTACTTGGCTGCTCCAAAGACTGTGAGGGGATCAATACTTCAAGACCTGAGGGGATCAATATCTGGGGCACATCCAAAACTTATTCACAGCTCACTAGCTTGGAAGCTCTGGTCTAAAGAGGTGGGTATGGCCAGAATTCTGCCTCGCATCACAGCCAGCCCTCCCCACGAGGGTCCCAAGGGAGGAGAGCAAGTGGGAAGTCAAATTACCACTTTATTATTTGCTGTATTGATGTCTGAATACCAAGTGAAGAGCTCTCGGATAACCTGGGCTGAACTACATGGAGTAAGCTCAAGGCTTAAGTGAAATGGGGAAGGAGCTTTCCCTCCTTCTAAGCCCCAAACTAGGCAGTTGCCTGAAACTAGAGTCAAACTGTGCTTGAGTTCTAAGACATATTTGGAGACTAAGCCCCCACCCATGCAAGAAAGGGTTATAACTTCTTGTTTCTGTAGTACAAGTAAGAGGAGAGAAGAGCCCTAAAGACAGAGCTAGAGGGTCTGGTCTACTCCCATAGTGGAGTTAGGGAGGGGCAAGCAGCAAGGGAAGACCCTAGGCTGACTAGTTGATCAGATGATATGGATTGAAAAGGAAGAGAAAAGAGTTAATCCCATGTGGGTAACATTTTATAATGCCCTGTGCTCCTGCCCACAGTACATGTGGCCCATTGTTGTCTTGGGACCTCCAACCTGATTATCAACTCCTCTTCCCTGGATATATGTGAGGGGGCGTGTTAGTTATCCATTGCTGTGTAACAAATTATCCCAAACTTAGCAACTTAAAACAAAAACCATTTATTTTCTTATGGTTTCTGAGGGTCAGGAATCTAGAAGTGGCTTGGCTGGGCAGTTTGGTTATCTCATGAGACTACAATGAAGACGTCAGCTGATGCTGCTGTCAACTGAGGCTTAACTCGGGCTGGAAAATCCACTTCCATGGTCATCCACTTGACTGTTGGCAAAGGGCTTTGGTTTCTTGCCATGTGGGCCATTCCAGGCAGCTGCTCATGACATTGCTTCTTTCTCCAGAGTAATGAGAGAGAGAGAGAGAGAGAGAGAGAGAGAGAGAGAGAGAGAGAGAGAGAGAGGGAGAGAGACACCCTCAGACAGGACCTTGGAAGTGAAATATTGTCATTTCTGCTGTATTCTATTGGTCACCCAGACCAATCCTGGTACAATGTGGGAGGGGACTCTACAAGGGTGTGGATACTAAGAGGCAGGGATCATTGGGGGCTATTTTGGAGATTGGCTACATCAGGTGGTCAGGAGGCCAATGGGGAGATAATTCCCATCCTCTAGAGCCCTAAAAGGATATGGCCAATCAAATTGGCAGAAGACAGAGTGCTGGGAGGGATATAAATTCCTTGCATGACAGAACCAGAATCTAAAAAGACCTTTATGGGGTTGAGTGATGGACGAAACGTAACCTAAGATGAAATGTAACAGGAATAATGAGGGGTCCTGTAACTGAACCCGCAAGGAAATGTCCACATCAGTATTAAATAGGAGGAGAGATAGATCATCAGTAACAAGTATAAAATAACCTAGGGTTTTAGCTGTCATAGGGTCATAATGCATCAGTAGTATGATGTGGCTGTCAAAACTGCTGCCATGTTCTGGGCCTGGATTAATAGAAAAGTAGGGAGGAGAGAGTTATGTTTGTCTCCTGTCTGGTCTGCCACTCTGGGAATACTGGCGTCTACAGGGTGCCAAAAAAAAAAGATGAAGTGGAACATATTCAAGGAAGCAGCCCTAGGGTAGCCAGGAACATTGTCTTAATGGAAAACATTGTCTTAAGGAATGAGAGAAGTTGTGTGAGGTATGTATGTGGTTTGGAGAAGAGGTTATTGGTGATACTAAAACTGCTTCTGTTTTAAGAGGGCTTCAGCTTGTTCTTTCTGCACATAAGCTCCAGAGATGGGAGACAGGAAGGTGGGGTAAAAGGAGGAATTGTTAAATAATTAAGCAACTCTAGGATGGAAAATCTTGCCCAGGTAAGTCATGGGTGTCTAGTCACCGGGAGTGTGTGTGAGCTGAGGCTGGGAGGTAGTGCAGTGGATTCACGTAACGTGTGGGGAATTAGGACTCTTCTTCCCTCTGACCCTCATATTCCATCATCTTAAGGCTCTTCCTGAGACCACAGAAGACCCAGCTTCACAACCTTGTAAGGGAGAACCTCTAGCTTTGGAAAGGTATCCTACAGGGAGGGAAAAGAATCTCAAGCTAGGAGGAGCATGGCCCAGAGAGAGAGGGAGAGACAGTCATCCTTGGGGCTCCTCCTATCCATACATGGGCCTCTCCCCTGGTCCAAATTATGCTGTGTGCTCTGTCCTTCTGTGAGTGAAAGCTCCCCTCCCCCACCCACCACAGACAAGGAGCAACAAGCTTCCTTGGTCAATGTCACCAATGCTTGATGGGTGCCCCTGATCTCTGTGGCCTCCAAATGCTGTTCTGAGGCCTGAGCCTACCCCATGAATGTCCCCCACTGGCTGGGCCACAAGACAAGGGTAGTGGGTGGGGTTTAGTTGCCAAAACCCATCCTATAAAGAAGGGCTTTGTGCTGCCGCTGACAGAAGCCAGTCCTGTCCCTCCAGGTGGGAGGGTGATAGGCCTAAAGGGGGTACTTGGGCTTGGCCTTTAGTGGAAGGAGGGAGACCCCCCCGCTCCTTGAGCTAGTCAGACTTGCCCTTTCTCTTGGCAGTGCAGGGACTCTAGCCATTCACAGCACCCATGCATGGTGTCTAGGTTGCTGTTGACTGCTCACCTGCTGATCTCACCACCCGTGCACTTGTCATGGGGCAGTAGTCACATCTGTTTTAGTTATAGGCATTGCCTGTACATCCAGGTAACAGTCCCCAAGAGCCCCCTATATGTTACGTGGTGATGCTGAAGAGCTCCCCTTCACTCTTTAGATCATTTCACCTGTTACTATTTGAAGTCCCTCCTTGAATCTGCCCGAGGGAAAAAGAAGAAGCAGGTGAGTAACTGGGAGGGTCCAATCACTTAAATGACATGAAATGTTGAGAAGACATCATCTATTCATGCATCCATTGCCAATCATCCACCCAACAATTCATCAACCACAAATTTATCTATGAATCCATCCATCCATCATCCATGAATCTATGAATCCACACATCTGTCTATGATCCAGATACCCATTTGCCCAACCATCCACTCATCCATCCATTTAGCCACCCATCCATCCATTGATCCGTCCATTGATCCATCCATCCATCTATTATCCAGGTATCCATTCATCCAATCATGCATTCATATATCATCTATGAATCCATTCTCTATCCATCTAACTGTCCATCTATCCAACTATGCATCTATCCATCATTCATCATGTCCATCTCTGAGGTACTGTGATGTGCTGTCCAGACCCCCCTTGCAATGAAGGATTTCTGGTCCCAACTGCTGGGAGGACTGGTGTCAAAGAGCCTTTAGAGGTCAGTTCCTTCAAAGATTATCTCAGTTACAGATAGCTGTCTTGCCCAAGACCACGCCTCTTTCCAGGGCAACCCACATCCATGACTGATGGATGTATGCGTATAAAGGTCTGACCACCTTGGTCCATGAGGACAACTCTGAAGTTCTGTCTTTGCTCCAGAGTTCTGTGCAGTGTTGGTAGAGGCTGCTGCTGTTGGACCTGCATTGCAGCTTGACTTCCCCTCTGCCAATCCTGCCTCCTTCCCCTTCCTTCCACAGGTTTTGATCCCAAGGACACTCTTTATAAACATCCTGTGCACTAGACTCTGACTCCCTGCTTCCCAGGGAATATAATCTATGACTCTGACCCCATCCTTTCATCATAAACATATCCCTCCATCCATGTATCCTTTCATTCAATAGATAGTTACCTTAAACTTGCTTTCTGTACTAGAGTTGGGCATTATAAAAGATGAATATACATGAATCAAACATGGGCCTTGCCCCCAAGAAGCTAATAGTATAATAGGAATGATTAGACCTGTTCACAAATAGGTCCACCAAGGAAGTCAGGATGGGGAGTGGTCTATTCAGGCTGAGGGGATCAGGGCCGGCTTCATGGGGGAGGTATCACCTGCGATAGGCCATGAAGGATGGGGGATGGGAAATTGAATTTGGTTATGTGGAACTGGGACAAAAGTGGCTTTTTATGTGATAAGAATAGCCTGTGCAGAGGCACGTAGAGTGTGAAATGAGAATTATCTACCCAAAGGGAGGAGGCAGGTGTGACAGCCGGGTGCAGCTGGACCTCGGATGACCGCGTGACACCCACTTCCTCTGCTCCCCGCCATGCCCCTCCCCCACAGAGGAGCCCTTCCTCTGCTCCCAGCTCTTCCTCCCACCTGCCTCCCCTCTGTCCCTACAGGAAGCACGGCTTGGTCACCAGCCAAAGCTCTGTGGTCTGGCCATGGGGGGAGGGTCTGGAGGTCACAGTCAAGAGGAGGGCAGGATTCTTTCCCGACTGCAGGGAAAAGGAGGCATTAGCACGCCTGGCAGACTGTTTTATCCAAGGCTGCTTTGCTCCCCAGAAGGCTGTTTCTTCCATCTCACTTTTGGATTAATAAGAAACCAGTTGGGCCCAGCTGGCTGGTGGGAGTCGTGTGCTAATGAGGCCAAGGTTGCAGCGTGACCCCTGGAAGGGCCTGGAAGCTGTACATGCAGAAGAAAGTCTGTTCACAGCTCTCTGATCCAGGCACGGATGATAACTTTGACCTTGGCCAGGTACATAGTCCCTGGCCCCTGCCATTGACGGAGCCTTGACGCTGATCACAAACTGAGCCCTGTGTCTGGCTGCGGAATGAGCCCCAAACACCGATCAGTCAATTAATCAACCATCTGACAGCTCTATATGGAAGAACTTCTGGAGCTGCTGAGTGCTGTTCCAAGACGGCGGGGGATGGGGCATCGCCTCGAGGGCGGTGCTGCTTGACAGGCACAGCCGCCAGGCTCTGCAAAGTCCCAGGTGGCACATCTGGGTCCAGGGGAGGCAAGTTCAGGGAAGCTGGCTTCTGCTCATGGTCGAGAAGGACCTTCTGTCTTTCCGCTCCCCTGCAATGCAAAGGGCTATTCTTTTAGGTAGTGAGCTCCCTGTCTGAAGACCTCTCTGGTAGGCAGCTGTTGAATAATCATCAGTGACTCTTAAACAAGATGCTTACACTGAGTGGGCCTTCCTTGGGTGCTCCATTTGCTGACTGCAGGACCTGGGGTCATGACTTGCCTTCTCAGAGCCTTGATTTCTACTTCTGTTAACAACCACGATAAGGAAGTATGTACCTCCTGGCCCGGCAGCAAGCGCTTGATAAGACTGTGTGCGTGAAGCATTTGTATTATTGCTCTAAGACCATCCATAGAAGGAGGGCTGTCGAGATTTTTGTGTTTCAGCCATTTGACAAAGGTTCCAGTGAGTCCTGCCCCTCTTAGCAAATGGCCATGGGGGTCAGCCTGTGGCCTGGAGAAGGGACGGGGCTGTGAACACAACAGCCCATCACACTTCTAATAACTTTGTGGCTCCTTATGTCTTGAAACTTGAAAGAGGCCAGGGACTCTCCATCCGTGGGGAGTACCAGAATACCCTCCCATCCTCTCACCCTCCACTCAGGCAGGATTAATGCCATTCTGCAGCCTCAGCGAGATCGCGGTGCCTCTAATGGTTACCAAGGCAACCGGGAGCTGGGAGAAGCAGGGCGGGCCTGACTTGGAGATGGGAAGCCTGAGTTTCCAAGGCAGCGCCGCCCTCCAGTTTGCTGCGCAGTTAGGATCCCCAGTAGGGGAGGGGCTGGGGGACCAGATGCTCTGGTCATCCCAGCCTTCCTAAGACCTGGGGTCTCTGCCCTCACAGCTGCTGGGGATGTGTCCTGACTCAGGGTCCTCCAACTGCCTAGCTCTTGCTCTTTACAGTGTATCTCACCAGGAGCTTGGCTGTCACCTGTCCTTTACTCCGGATCCCTGCTCTCCTCTAAGACTCCACAATGATTTCCCTATGTCCCCTAGAGCAGCTCTGACTCAGGATGCACCCAAGGCTGTCCTGAACTGCCCTTGTGCCCAAGAGGCTGCCAAGGAAACAACATGAGAAGGCAGAACGAGTTCACTAAGGTTCAAATTTGATCAGGTCTCTCCTCTATTTAAAAACCATCAATGGCTCCCTAGTGCTCTCAGGATAATGGCCAACCCTTTATCACAGCTTACAGGCTTCTGGAACCTGCTCCCTTCTGTCTGGTCTCGTTTCTTGCCATTTCCCATCTCATCCCCTGAGCCCTGGCCACATGGGGAGTCTAATGCTTCTGGAAGGGTGCACCCTCTCTCACCCCTGGACCTTGGCCTGTGCTGTTTTCCTCTTCCTGGACCCCTCTGTCTGCCCCTTCATGCATTGTCTTTTTCTCAGCCTCGATGGCATGTCCCCTGGGAAGCTCTCTGCAGGATTAGGAGCCCCTCTGCTCCCAAAGCACTGTCCTCTCATCAGAGCACAGATCCTCCTGGGTTAGAACTGCCCATTTACTTGCTGCACTCTTCCCCTGGGGTGCCGCACCCCCAGTGCGTGGCTTGGGTCTGCGTGTGCAGGAGGTGCTTCATAATGGTTGTGGAATGAATGAGTGAATGAAGGAGGCCCCCCCCTGACCTGGGCCAGCTCTCCTGGGGGAGGTGGTGATGTGGCAGAGCCTGGCACCCCCAGGGGTTGGAGGGGAGGCTGGGAAGTTCCTGCTTTAAGGGTGTTAGCGCCCCAAGCTTCAGAGAAAAGCACAAAACACAACCCTAGGCAGCGGGGTCACCTGCATCAGTGAAGACCTGGAAACCTTTTAAACAGCAGGCCTTTAGGAACTGAGTCAGCCAACTGCGTTTGTCTTCTCCGTGGAGAATCATGCAATGATTAAAAGGACTTTTGTAAGAGAGAAAAAAGGGTCCCAGAAGAGCTTAGCAAAGACTATGCTGAAACATGGCAAAATGTTTGGGGTCATGTGTTATATGTGAAAAAGCAGAATGCAAAGTTCTGTGTGCTCCAGGATTACACGTATGTGACAGTGTGTGCCTGGGTGGGTAAAACGTGGGAGAGGAAGTAAATAGAACGTGAACATTCCACCCAAGTCAGAGGCTGACGGGACAGGGATCAGAGCTGCGGCAAGAGACGCAGTGAGGGAAGAGCTTCCCAGCTCTTGGAGGACAGGGATTCACTCCTAAGTGTCCTCGAGAGAGGGAATGCCTTGGTTTCCCATCTCTCCTGCCTCTCACCTATGATTGCCTTAGGGTCCTGCTGGCAAGGACACCCCTCATTTCCTGCTGGTCGCTTGGAGAAGGCATTGCAGACAGGCCTGGGAAATCCCGGACAGGGGCCGGGGGAGCCACACGGCCGCAGGGACCAGGTTCCTCTTCCCTGAATCCAGGCTGGTGCTGCCACCTGTCCCCGCTGCACCAGCTGCCCTGGTCCTGAGGAGGCAGTGCCAGGTGGCCTGTGCTTCTCATCCCTCTTGTGCCCTCCTCGGAGTGGGCTGGCTCTGCCCTGGCTTCTCTCCTTCCTTCCCCAGGCCTGTCTGCACTCTGACTCCCCCCCTCTGTCTTCCCCAAATGCCCCTGCCCTCTACCGCTAGAGGGCCATCCTGAGGTTCTTTTTCTTTCAAGAGCTGTATTTCCCCCTTGCATTCCTGCTGCCAGCCCCACTTGTCCTGATACCGTCCCTAGACATCCTCCTTTCCCCAAGGAGCCGGGAAGATCAATTTCACCCCATCCTAAGAAGGTTCTTGCTTCCCACACCTCTTCTCCCTCCCTGAGCCCCTTCTGTCTCCCTCGTGACCTTTCCCATTTCCCTTTGGATCCTTGTCTGAAGCAGGGGTTTGTCCTCAGAAGTCAAGGCCCTCCTCACAGGTCCCAGTGAGCTGTTCTTGGACTAGGCTGTGAGGCAACCTGTGTTTTAAGAGAGACCAAAAAAGGCTTCATGGTGGAGGAATGACCACTCAGGGAAAAGTGCTGTCTTGCGGCAGGCTGGTGGGGAGGTGTTTGGGGGCACAGGGCCAGCTCTGCACTCCTAATATCGTCCCACAGAGGGAGGTTTGGAGTGACTTTAACTTTCTTCTTTGTGTTTTTCTGTACTTTCCCAGTCATCTAAAATAGATCTGTTTACTTTAAGATCAGAACAAAAGCTAACAAAATAGTCCTCCCCCCTCCACATTGGGCCACTTCTACTTTGCCCCCCCTCCCCTTATAATCACCCCGTAGGTCAGGCAAGGGACAAGCATAGGTGGCAAGTCTGAGAGCAGAGCCTTCGCCCAGCCCTCCTCCCAAGATCCGGGTAATAGAGACCACGAGCTTTGGAGTCAGACACTTCTGGGTTTCAGTCCAGGTTTCATTGTTTACCGGCTCTGTGACCTTAGGAGAGTTACTGAACCTTTCTGAGCCCCAATTTCCTCATGTAGTTAATAACCTGTGTCAGGGTTCTTGTGAGAGTTAAATGTGTGAACTAGTTTTCTGGGCCTAGCATGGTTTTAGCGCACCATAAATGGTGTCATTTTTTTTACAAGGGAGGGAAAAAGGGAACAAAGAGTGTCAGAAGATGTAAAAATGTGGGTAAATATAAGGTTTTTTTTTTCTCATTTAAAAATGTTATTTAAAGCATAATTTGTATTGTGATATTTATAATATGAATAGAAGTAAGATGTTTGCAACAGTCCTATAAAGGATAGGAGGAAGAAATGGAAGTATAGTGATTTAAGCTTTCTTAAACAAATTAAAGCTGCATATTTTAAACCTTACAACAACAACTAAAAATAAAAAAAAGAGGTACAGCTAATTAGAGAATGGAGATAAAATGGAATACTAAAAGAATACTCAAGTAATCCAAAAGAAGGCAGTTAAAAAAGAAAAAAGAACAAAGGACAGATGAGACAAATGGAAAACAAATATCAAGGTGGAAAATTTAAACCAAATATATCAATGATTACAATTAAATGTAAATGGTCTAAACATTTCAGTTAAAAGGTAGAGGTTGTCAGACTGGATAAAAAAGCAAAACCAAACTATATACTGTCTACAGAAGCCTCATTTTAAATATAAAGACACAGTTAGGTTAAAAGTAAAAAGATGGAGGGACTTGCCTGGTGGCTCAGTGGATAAGACTCTGTGCTCCCAGTGCAGGGGGCCTGGGTTCAATCTCCGGTCAGGGAACTAGATCCCACATGCCTGCCGCAACTAAGAGTTCACATGGCACAACTAAGAAGCCTGCATGCCACAAGTATGGAGCCCCCCTCCCATAACTAAAACCCGGTGCAACCAAATAAATAAATAAATATTAAAAAAAAGTAAAAGGATGGAAAAAGATATACTGTGCACACACTAATTATAAGAATGTTGCAGTGGCTATGTTAATATCAAAGTAGATGTTTGTTCAAAATCAGAACAAAGAATATTACCAAGGATAAAAGAGGGACATTTTATAATGACAAAGATTTGATTTTCAGCTCTGCGACTGGATGATGCAGAGCCAGTCATTTAGCCTCTCTGAGCCTCAGTTTCCTCTTCTGTAAAATGAGTCTCAACATCAGGTGTAAAGCACCCAGCCCAGTGCATGGAACTGTGTGGTTGCCATGGCTCTTACTGTAATGAGTGAGCCCCAGATGTGGTGTTCCTTCTCCCCAGGGCACAGAGCCTGTTTCTTTACGAAGCCTCTCACCCTGGGCTGCTTGGCAATTATTTATGCCAGCAGTTACCCTCTGGTCACATAAACAAAGGGCTGTTGACTTTATTATTGACTCTATAAAGATGCTCTTCCATAGCTATTGGGAACCCAGGCTTGTGAGTTATGATCAAGCCAGTTCCTGGCAGTGCGGACCGGGCTTGTGAGGAGCTGGTCACAGGAAAAGTTTTGGGGATAAGTCGTTTGCTCCCTCTGAGGCCCTTCCAAGGGATATGGAATCTTCTTGATCTTCAGGAGCCATGGTTATCTCTGGATCCGGATTTTTAATTTTATTTTATTCAAACAAGAGTTTCTCATATAGCCCAGATATGCTTTAAGAAGCAAACTCCAAAATATTACATTTCAAAGACAAGTTCAGAGGACTTTTCCATTGAGGAATTATTTGTCTATAAGAATAATTTTTAAATATGGGAGGAAGCACATTGGTGTACAATGGAAAGATCTCTGGGCTTCAGAGTTGTGTAGACCTGGATTTAAATCCCAGTTCTGTTACTGCCTTCATTTGTTCTATAAGAATTTACTGAGTGGGGCTTCCCTGGTGGCACGGTGGCTAAGAATCCGCCTGCCAATGCAGGAGACACGGGTTTGAGCCTTGGTCCGGGAAGATCCCACATGCCATGGAGCAACTAAGCCTGTGTGCCACAACTACTGAAGCCTGTGCTCCTAGAGCCTGTGCTCTGCAACAAGAGAAGCCACCGCAATGAGAAGCCCGCGCACGGCAACGAAGAGTAGCCCCTGCTCGCCGCAACTAGAGAAAGCCTGCACGCAGCAAAGAAGACCCAACGCAGCCAAAAATAAATACATAAATAAATTAAAAAAAAAAAAGAATTTACTGAGCGTCCCAGGTCCTGTAGAGATTGGAGATATCGTGGGAAACAACAGATATGTCCCTGTCTTCATGAAACTTATACTCTCGTAGGGGGGACAATAAACAAATAAATGAACAAAATAAATAAATAATTTCATATAGTGACAAGTGTTATGAAGAGAACAAAATAAAGTAATATAATAGAAAGCATGTGGGTGGTTGGGAGGGTTATGATACCTGAATACCAGCCAGATAAGGTGAGTGAGAAGAGCATTCAGGCAGAAGGAACAGCAAGTGCAAAGGCCCTGGGGTGTCTGGTTTGAGGACTGGAAAGGAGGCCAGTGAGGTTGGAGGGACGTGAGTGAGGGGCCTGGTCATGCCGACCCTCACAGGTCATAATGGAGTGGGCACTGCAAGTCCTTGGGGGGTTTGAAGCAGCCACTTACGAGCTGGGTGTCCCTGTGCCAGTTATTTAATCTGCCTGAACCTCACTTTATTCATTGGTAATGAGGAGATGACACCCATCCCATTTTATGGAATTGTTGGAAAATTGGGCAACACGATACACGTAAAGAACTAAAATGGTACCTGAGACCTTGCAGGTGCTTGAAAAATGCTATTCTTCTTCCTTCTCTGGGCCTCAATTTCCCAGAAATTGAAAGGGTAGGACTTAGTGGCTTCTGTGGCATCATCTACCTGGAACATTCTTAGTGCTTAAAAAGGAAGGGGAGTTCTAAAGCTAAAATGTTAGGAACATTACTTCAAAATGAAGATAAAGTATCTCAGACAGTGTTGTAAATCATTGCTGAAATAGGATTCCATTTATAAAAATTCAATTTGAGTGCAATTTTCTCAGGAATACACACTTACTGTACAGAGTAAGGTCAACCTGTGAGTAACATCCTCCCTTTCAGATTCTCCCCTGTATCTCAGTGCAGGGGGAAGGGCAGCGTGGGGGGATTGTCCAGGGGATTGTCTGAGGCCCCTCTATTCAAGGGCTCATTAACCTCAGGCTCTGATTGGATGACCCCTAAGCCCTGGGTTAGGCAGAGTAGGGAGACAAAGCTGTAGGCAAGAGGGATGTCCTAGAATTCCAGAGAGTTCACGAATCCCCAGCTCAGGCTCTGCTGATTCCTATAGTATAAGAAGTGCTGTGTAGAGTCGTGCTACCAGATTGGACTCCTTGATATGGGGAAAGGCACATCCACGTCACCTTCCCACTGAGCTCAAGTGTGCTTCAGTATCATTTTCAGGGATCTCTCCAGTTGATCTCTTCCAATGGACCATGGTTAACTGGTGAGTAAACCTCTTTGCTATCCCTGATCTAATCTTACTCTCTCAGATCATGCAAAATGAGGCCCAGGGAGTGAAGGGACTTGCTAAAGGTGCACAGCTAATAAGTGGCAGAGCCTAGTCTCCTGGCTTTCCACTGCCCCCTGCTGACCCCAGGGTGGGAGAGGCTGTGAGACGTGGTCTGCTTCCAGGAAGAGAAATATATCACCTCCGTATGACAGATACAGCTGTGGAGACGCAGGGACATTGGCCCAATAGAACTAATAGGAAATTTCTGTCCTGGCTCTATCGTCGTTCCCTCTGGTGCCCTCTTACTACTTTATAACCAACAGTACCCTGATATTCTGATACATGAGATTTGAGGAGACTCACTGACCCCCAAGCTTTAAGGGTGGGCCTCGATGAACTTCAGACAATCGGTGTATCCCCTCCCCATGGCCACAGTGATTTTGTGTGACAGACAGTCAGATCTGTCCAGGTCAAGGAGATGCCCTCCTGGGGAGAGTTCTGCCTCTAATCTGGGTTGGCTACCAACTTACCATGTGATCTTGGGCCCACTGTTTCAATACAAGCCCTTTAAGTCCAATTTTTTTTTTTTTTTTTTTTTTGGTGGTATGCGGGCCTCTCACTTCTGTGGCCCCTCCTGTTGCAGAGCACAGGCTCCGGACGTGCAGGCTCAGCGGCCATGGCTCACGGGCCCAGCCGCTCCGCGGCACGTGGGATCCTCCCGGACTGGGGCACGAACCCGTGTCCCCTGCATCAGCAGGCGGACTCTCAACCACTGCGCCACCAGGGAAGCCCAGTACATTTGTTTAGAAAGAACCCTGAAACATGTTCAATGAAGACAACTTGGAAAACACTAAGAAAATCACTAAGAAATAAGTAAATTCAGAGATAATCCCATTGGAGTCCAGCAATGATGGCCATGTCAGCAAGAGCCCTTCTTTTCTCTCTCTTCCCCTCTCTCAGTATTTCTGTCCATGAGCCCATCTTTTAATTTGGACCCTTGTCCTGTCTTTGGTCCTCTTCCCCTTTCAATTTTTGAAAGAGAGAGACCCAATTTACAGATGGGAAAACACTCTTGATTTCCTCTTCAGTTCTCATCACAGCCATTGCCAGTGTTTCAGAGCACGGGCAGGTAGAGCTTGTACCTTCCTCTTTCCTCAGAGTCATGGGCCTGAAATCTCAGGCTAAGGCGGCAGCTCCCTCTAACACCACAATTCATCCCAGAAGGAGGAGTTGGTGGGACTAGAACAGGACATTCACACCGGTGAAGTAGGCAACTGCCGACATAAAATACCTTCAAAGGCACTTGAAAGGTCCCACGGGAGGAAAAATCCAGCCCTCCCCAAAGGCTAAGGTAGAGACAGCCACTCATCCTTGTAGGAAGTTACGTATCCCAGAGGGTGTTAGTCTTTTACAGTTTAGTGTGAATGAGGTCCTTAGAACAGATCTTCATGTGGTAGGATGAAGTCTTATACAGCAGAATATGCTATATTCCAGAGGGTGGTCCCCACTTTGTCCCACTGTACCACTCGCTTCTATTACTGCTTCTTTCACAGTGCATTCGGATTCGAGTGTCTGCCACTTTCATGAGACTTGAGATGCTGAGTCTTGCATCCCCAGTGGCTGGGCCAGAGTGGGCATCAGTAAAACCTCCCTGAACTAGCTAACCCCACCTCACACTGTGCTGCATCATTGTTTTTTCACTTCCTATCTCTCGTAAGTTATGATCATGTATTTGCTTATTTGAGTGTTCATTTCTTGTTGCCTCTGCCACCAGACTGTAAGATCAATGAGTGTGCAGGCCATCTTAGTTTGGGATTCCCCCCAAACAGAGCCTGAGACAAGGACTTCGGTGCAAATATTTTATTTGGGAGGTGATCCCAGAATGTATTGTGAGGGATGGAGGAAGGTAAATGGGGAAAGAGGGAAGTTAGAAAAGGATCCGCTAATCGGGGGTTACTGCTGTGGGAGCTTGAACTCAGTCTTGTGGGGGAGCCTCTGAGAGTTTGTAGAACCCATCTTAGAATTGTCTCCCAAATGGCCAGGGAAGCTGGGATGTTGATTCATCAACTCTCATGCTTTGTTGGTTGAGGGTTACTCCTGGCCTGCCCATGGCTGGGGGGAATCTGCTCCCCCAGTTGGAAAATGCATTCCGGCAAAGTGATGCTGGAATAGTAGATATGAGTGGGAATGGCTAGAGGCAGCCTCTAGGGTGGGCTGAGGGTGTGTAGGTGGGAGACTCACAGCATCTGCACTCCGTGCACCTCTATACTCAGCCCGTAGCCTGCTGTCTTGGATGGACATGGTCAGCAGTCCGTGAACGTTTGTGGAATGACTCCACGGGCAGGGGACTGTCTTCAGATGACAGTCGCTTCACAGAACAGAAAACGCTGGAGCTGAGTGAGCCCTTGGAGAAACCTCACATCCAGCATTTCCCAAACTGTACCGTGCCCTTGGATAAAAGGACTCCATGGACATTAGGTTTGGGACCTACTGTGGAAAAACACAAACCGTATTAACACAATGTTCTGAGAAATTTTGCAAGAAAGAAATCTGTTTAACTCAATATTTCCCAATCACTTTCGTTGCTAAAACTTGTTTCTTTTTAAATTGAAACATCACCCTGCCCCCAACCCTCTCGGGAGCTGTGGCTTATCCAAGACCCTCACTGGTCAGTGGAAGGTGGAGGTCCTGAGAGGGGAGGGTACTTGCCCAGCACTGGGCACCCAGGTTTGTTGACTTCCACCCAGACCTTTGCTCTGTGATGGGATTATACTCCTCACCTCTCTCCACCCTGCTTCTTGATCTCCCAAGCTGCAGCCTCCTTAGCAACATTAGCAGCACCCCAAGTTCTAGGGTGGATCCTAGCAGACCATTGCTCATCTGTCAGCTCACCACACCTGCAGGCCTGGATTTTCCCAAGTGGTTTGGGGGAAAATTCCCTTCGCTGTAGGGTGGGGTTAGGTTCAGGCCTGAAGTAGGGACTGGGAGAGCTGGAGAGGGCAGGAGGCTTGAAGGCGGCTGGGAAATTTCAGATATGTTTACCCTACACTTAGGCTGAGTCTCTATTTATTTACATTGAACATCTTGGTAACTGTCTGCTCTTAAACTAAATGGAAAATTATCCTTCTCCCACTGGATGGCAGCTCCCTCAGATGTTTTGAATAAAAAAAATCTATCATTTTAATGCAGACAGCTCAGCTAATAAAAATGATCTGTGCCATTAATAATTATCCTACTGTATAAATACAATGCAAACCAGCAGAGAGGCCTGCAGGAGCGCCCCCTGCTGCCTGGAGCGGTTCCTCCTTGGGCCCTGGCAGGGTGGGATGGCCCAGCATCTGTGGGAGAACAGGTGAGTGTTAAGGATGGAGGAACCCTGGAATTCATAAAGACCAGCACCAGGCAGACCGACAGAGGGTCTGGGCAGGCCTACAGCTTGGGTCTGCGGAGTGATAGAGCAGGAAGGGGCAACAGAGGTAATATATCCCACTGGGGGCTTACTGATATTAATGATAATTACTGGCCTTTCCCCAGCCTGTGTCACGTAACCTGCAAACCAGAAACTACAAACCACATCACCCAGTCCCTCTGCATGGCCCTGCAGGAAAGGCAGCTGGAGGGTCTCAACCAGGAGTTGTAGCCTCAAGTGACTTTGGAGGCCAGACATGTAATATAAATGTATGGAGCTTCACAGGTACGGAAAAAACAGCACTGGAGGCCTTTGGTAAACTGGAAGATGCACTTCTCACCTAAAAACATTTGAATAAAAAAAAGTTAAACACAGACTAGGCAAATTAAATATGTTGCAGGTTGGGTTTGGCTGTGGGCCATAGGTTTGAGAACCTGGTTTAATGAATGAATTCACCTCTCCCCCCGAATAGCACCCCCCCATGGCCCTCCCCCCACAGTGCTAAGCTTTGGTAGCCAGCAGAGGACTGGGTGGGTTCCACACTCTCCCAAGCTGCATATGTACAGAGGGATGTGCTGGGACCTCCCTCCCCAGAGCCTTGGGACGGTCTGCACCTCTGCCTTCCAGCTGTGGGCTGAGACGCCCGCCGATGGAGCCGACACCAGGCTGGCATGGGAGACAGATGATGAATGATCTCAGAAACAGAGCCTGAGGCTCCCCAGATTCCGAGTCTTTCAAGGCAATTGAATCCTTGTGTTGGGTAGGTGGTAGAAGTGAGGAAGGAGGGAATGGGATGTCTGCTAGTTTCAAGTTCAAGCTGGGCAGAGGCCCCAGCTTCACATGGCTGAATGGATTAGTTAAAACTCATTCAGTGGCAAGGGACAGAAACCCAACTGGCTTAAAGAGAAAAGGAATATTTTGGCTTGTATAACAAAACAAAAAATCCAGAAATCTTATTTTTGCCCATCTCCTGGCTCAGCTTTCCTCAGTGAGGGTTTCTTTCCCAGATGACACCTGCCTCCTGGGCACAAGCTGGCTGCCAGCAACAGGCATACACCTGCCCCTCTCAGCAGCCTTAGCAGAAGGAGCAAGACCTTCCCCAAAGTACCAACCAAAGCACTGAAGTTGAGTCTCTTTGCCTCTGATTGGCCCAGTCAGGGCACACGCCCATCTCTGAACCAATCAGTGTGGCCAGGTGATATCACACTCTGATTGGACAGGCCTGGCTCACAGGCCCAATCCCAGGGGGCAGGGTCAGCCCCACCCAGATCAGAGGGAATGAAAGCTGGGGAGGACCCATTCAGAGAAGAGGGGTGGATGGATGCTTGGAAGACTTCACCCCACAGAAGAAAAGAAAAGAAGGAATTAGAGATGTATTGAATGTCTCGTGTATGCCGGAGCAGTCTGCACACTGCACATACATTATCTTAACCCCACCATGCAGGTGTTCCACAGCCAGGTTACATATGGGGAAACGAGATCTGAGGAGTTTGCCACTCATGTAAGATTGCCCAGCTGGTGGAGAAAAGGCCATGCTTTGTAGCTGGCATTGAACAGAAGGGTCTCTGTGCAGTTTTGTGTCCCTCTGTGCTTGCTCTGATCCTGCAGAGGGTCTGCTCATCGCCGATATCCATTTTCCTATTGGGGTCTGTGCCCTTTCTTTATTGACTCGTAAGGTAAAAAATACATGGCCACAGTCAGCAGTAGGGGGTCTGTCATGAGAAGTGCATGTGACTGAACATCTGCCTTCCCCATCTGACTGTGAGTTCCTAGCAGGTCAGGGATTATGTCTCACTCACCTTTGGGTCCTCAGGTTCTATCTCAGCTTCGGATTGGAGGAGCGAAAGGGGTCAGGAGATCTGAATTCTAGGCCTGAGTCTGCACCTCAGCCTTCTTAACCTCCCTGCTCTCCCATGGGGCACCCGAGGCACCTCTCTTGACCGCTAGGGTTCCCCAGAACAAGGTTTTAGAACTATGGGTTGGGGGTAGGAGTGCTCACCAAGCGTCCTTTGGACTTTATGATTCTCTGGGCCATGCTGAGAGTTCTCCTGGTGTTAACTGTGCGATGATTGTGCATGCTGGTCTGCCTGTGAATTCCAGAACCTTCTGTGTTGGAAGCTGCTCTAGACAAGTCTTGGTTTCAGGAAAGATTCTCAGAGGGACGCTTGTCTCCACCTGAGAAGTCCAGGAGTAGAAATGGCGGAGCCCAAGTTCCTTCTCAAACACTTCATGTGTCCCCCAAAACTGACATTGGACTGGCCTGCATGGATCTGGGGAGGGAAGTCTGGACCCTGAAATCAGGCTGACGGCTCCTTTCTGGGGTCATCATGCTGGTCACTCTCCGTCTAGCTGTGACAGCCACGCAGACCTATCGCTTCCAGGCAGCTCTGGAGGGACAGGCACAGGACAGAGAGAAGAGAGGCTGCCCCCACCCCACTGCCCCCTCCCAGCTTCCCAATCACATCAGCATTTCTCTCGGCATTGTTTCCAGTCCCATTAATATTCATAAGCGACTTTTCTATTGTGTTTGCAATTTTCCAGCAGACAGACAGGCCTGCACTCCCCCGTGTTAATAGGATGCAAAGCTCACCAACTCAGATCTTATTAGCAAATCTCCATTAGATACCGAGGCCCTTCTGGGCTGCCTGATAGGTGAGTTTCCACCACGGGTGACAGCCAGAGCGGGTCTTAATCCAATATGACTTTGCAATCCCCACTGCAGAGACAATCCCGAGGAGGATCCTGGGCCGGGAGCAGATCAGGCTGAGCCGGGCATCCTGTTAAGGGGTGGAAATGGAGTCGTCGGGGTGGCCAGAGCAGAGAGGTCAGTGTGGGTGGGCTGCCTCTCCTCCCACAAAGGGGCACTTCATCAATTCCATCTTTCAATCACTTGAGCTTTCATTTATTCGACAACAGGATCACCCAGAGTGCTTCCCATGTGCTTGGCACTGGATGGGGGCTGGGATGTGGGCGTGACCCTCCGAGGCTTTCTGGGTTGGAGGCGTAGCTGCACTTACGGACAGTTGCCTGTCGCAGGTGCTGTGGAGAGAGAAGCCCAAGGTGCTTTGACCCCCAGAAAGTTGTATTTGGCCCCCTGGGAAGTTGTATTGTTCCTGGGTCTAAGACTCCTGCGTTGGTCAAAGAGTGGTGGGGTGCCTTGGTGACCCCCCGATAAGGGAGCTGTGTCTCATATCCCAGACCCACTTTGGCAAAATGGCTGGACTCCCTTCCTTACAGAAAGGGGATCGCTGGCTGATGGGTGGCCGAGGTCATGTGCCAGTCTCTGCGGTCCAAAATGGTCTGGAGTCATTCTCTGCTCATTTCAGGTCCCAGATCTGCCCCTGACCCCCTCCCCCCCTTCTCCACAGTCTGTAACAGTGACACTGGAAGTTGTGAGCCATTTCCAAATGCCTGGGGATAAAGAATGAAACTAATAATATACCTGTGAGAAGTGAAAATTTCTCTCAACTCCCTCAGTTGGTTTCAAGGGTGAGGATTTTTCTCACCTACAAAGCTCTCTGTATTCTCGAAGGCAGCTGAAGCCTGGATGCTTTGCAGTCGTGGGGCCTAGGAAGGGCAACTTTGGATGTCCCCCTGTAGCTAGGAGAGCTCTCAGCTGAGGAGGCGGGGGTAACAGATGGTGGATGGGCAGTGCGACTTGATTGTTGGGGACATGATATTTCTGAGTCACAGACACCTGGGCTGGAACTCTGAGTCAGCTGCCGGATAGCTGTGTGACCTCGAGCAAGCCGCAGAGTCTCTCTGAGCCACCCACAAGCTGGTTACAGGGACTAAGTGAGCTGACGCATGTAAAATGCTCAGCAATGAGCCTGCCATATAATAGGCCCTCAATAAAGGAGAGCTATAATTACTGTTACTGTTATTTTAGGGCTAGCCTCGTGGGGTCCTCAGCTGGTGGACAGCTGAGCGGTTCCGTCTTTGGGAGAGTAGTTGGAGCATGGCTGCTCTGCCCTTTGACCTCAGGCTGGACAGATCCCAGGGGTGTTAGGGAGGAGATTTTGAAGCATTATCGAGCCTGGCAGCTGAGAAAGAGAAACACAGACTCCGCCGAGAGGGGCATGAGACCGGAAGCTCCCAGCAGGCTTTGGGGCAGGTACACAGGGACTCTCTCAGTGGTCAAGGGTGATGCAGTCCTACCATGCAGAACGGAAGCATCAACATGTCACAGCTGGCAGGAGCCTTGGGGCTGTCCAGGCCAACCTCATCAACAATTTTAGTACCACTTTTATTAGTTTTTTTTTACTGTTGCTGTAACAAATTACCACAAACTTGACGTTTTAGACCAATACAAATTTATTTTCTCAGAGTTTTGAAGGCCAGAGATCCAAAATCAGTATGGTTGGCAGAAATCAAGGTGTTATCAGGGCAGTGTTTCCTCTGGGGACTCTAAGGGGAGAAGCTGGTCCTGGCCTCTCCCAGCTTCTGGGGCTGCCGCTTTCCTCGGCTCGTGGCTCTATCACTACAGTCTCTGCCTCTGTGGTCACGTGGGCTCCTTCTCTCCGGCCTGTGTCAAATCTCTCTCTGTCTCCACCTTATAAGGATACCTGTGTTTGCATTGAAAGCCCACCTGGTATAATCTAGGATAATATCCCCAAGGCAAGATAATTAATCCCACCTACAAAGTCCTTTTTTATTTTTTGGCATGTAAGGTGATATTCACAGGTTCTAGGGATTAGTTCACGGATATCGTTGGGGGGAACATGATTCAACCTGTCACATCATTAAAAAAAATTGTTTTGAGATTTTTTTTTTTTTTTTTTTGCGGTACGCGGGCCTCTCACTGCTGTGGCCTCTCCCGTTGCGGAGCACAGGCTCCGGACGCGCAGGCTCAGCGGCCATGGCTCACAGGCCCAGCCGCTCTGCGGCACACGGGACCCTCCCGGACCGGGGCACGAACCCGCGTCCCCTGCATCGGCAGGCGGACTCTCAACCACTGCGCCACCAGGGAAGCCCTGTTTTGAGATAATTTTAGTCTTATGGAAGAGTTGTAAAACTAGTGTAAAGAGTTCCCATACACCCTTTACCCAGTTCTCCCTTATGATTATCTTATGTTATCATAGAACTTTTATCAAAATGAAGAGATTCATCTTGTTACAATACTATCAGCTAAATTTCAGAACTTATTTGGATTTGACCAGTTTTCCCACTAATGTCCTTTTTCCTGGGTCAGGATCTGGTCTCTGATACCACATTGCATTTAGCAATTATGACTCCTTAGTCTCGACCCATCTGTGACATTGCCTCAGTCTCTCATGGTCTTTTATGACTTTGACACTTTTGAAGGGTGCTGGTCAGCTTTTTGGGGGATATTCTTCAGTTTGGGTTTGTCTGGTGTTTTCTCACGATTCTGTTAAGGTTATGGGTTATCGGGATGTATTCCACAAAAGGAGGTGCGTCATCAGGGCATCATATGGGGGTATGTGATGTTGACGTGTTAGCAACACATGACTAGTGACGTGAACCTTAGCCTTGGTGCAGGTGGTGTCTACTAGGATTTTCCCCTTTAAATTTACTATTTTTCCCATTATAATTACTTATTATTTGGGAGGAGATACTCTGAGATGATGCACATGTCCTATTTCTGCTTAAACTTCCGCCCACGAATTTTAGCATCCATGGACGGGTCTTGTCTGTGACAATTATTACTGCGGTGTTCGCTCATTCCTTCTGCATTTATCACTTGGAATTCTTCTATAAGGAAGAGTTGTATCTTTCCCCCGTTTATTTACATTTGTATGGACTCGTGTGTATGTATTTTATTCTTTGGGTTAGAATTCAATACTATTGTGATTTACCTTTTTGGCTCCACTTGTTCCAGCTTTGGTCACGGGGAGCTTTTCAGGTGGACTCCTGTGCCTTTTTGAAATGTACTTTCCTTCCTTTTTCTTTTCTTTCTTTCTTTCCTTCTCAGGGTTTGTGTCCCACTCTGAATATAACATGTGGCCTCATAGAGTCTTAGAAATCAGTCCCAGCCATTCTGAATAGAGCCTGAAGGTTTCTGGTGGAGAAGGATTACATTTTACTTCAAAATGGCGAGCACTTAGTTCTGGCCAAGGACATAAGACACACAGGCACATCTCGGAGATGTTTCATGTCCAGGTCCAGACCATTGCAATACAGTGAATATTGCAGTATAGTGACTCATGAATTTTTTGGTTTCTCAGTGCATATAAAAGTTATGTTTGCACTATATTGTAGTCTATTAAGTGTGCGATAGCATTATGTCTAAAAAAATGCAGATACCTTAAAGTTAAAAAATACTTTATTGCTAAAAAATGCTAACCATCATCTGAGCCTTCCTTGAATGGTAGTAACATCGAAGATCACTGAACACGGATCACCAAAACAAAGATAATAGTAATGAAAAGCTTGAAATATTATGCAAATTACTAAAATGTGGCACAGAGACACGAGGTGAGCAAAATGCTGTTGGAAAAATGGCGCCGAGAGCCTTGGTCAGTGCAGGGTTGGCACAGACCTTCAATTTGTAAAATACTCCATATCTGCAAAGTACAATAAAGCAAAAAGTACAATAAAACGAGGTCTGCCTGTACTCAGAAATGTGAATTTTCTCGGTTCCCTTTTCCCCTCAGTCCTCTTCCCTCCGCCATTCCTGGGTCACTGAAGGTCTGGCCTTGTCTGCCAGAGCAACTTCCTTGGGGGCAGGGCACTGTCACCTTAGGAATGAGGGCTTTGGAATCGCATCTCTGTTCAAATCCCGTCTCCAGTGCTTCCTGTCTCTGTGACCTGGGGCAGCTGACCTACCCTCTCTGAGCCCCTGTAAAATGAAGAAGATGAACTCAACCTCAGAGGGCCAGTGTGAGGATGACAAGAGATAACAGATGCTTGAGAAATACGGCTGTGACTGCCACAGTCTCCATAATTTGTTGGAGATGAAATACCAGACAAAGGCGGGGGGGAGGCTGGGATCTATGCTGGTCCGTCCTGCTTCCAGGAAAGCCCCAGTTTTATGTATTCATTTTAAATAGAGGGGGGTTGCTCAATCTGTAACTATAAGTGATTTAAAACAAATAAACCTGTGAGCCTTTACCTATAAATATATTTACAGGTAAGAATAAAACAGAGCTTCCATCAGCTCACGTCTTCTTTTTTTTTGCAAGCGGGTTCCTGTGTTTTTCACGTTGTCATGCCCAGGATGTTCTGGGTCCTGACATTCAGAGATTCCCTCCCACTGACACCACTCCCCCAACCTCGCTGAGTACTCCCCGCCCCCCCCACCTCCCCTCCCCGGCCCTAGCCCAGGGAAGGCGAGCAGAGGGCACACCAGAATAGCTTCCTTCCCAACGGGAAGAAAAAGCTGTTGTATGAACGACCACACTTAACATGCTTCCATTTTAATCCCTGCTTTCAATTTGGCACAATTGTTTTTACAGTAAAGCCTGATTTCTTCCACAATATGGTGCTGAGGGTATTCGCTTTCTATTCAAACACAAAGAGAGCCCACTTTACTTTGTAAAAGAAAGAAAGAAGGAAAAAATCAGTCTTTGTCTACTAGAAATTCACAGATTCAAGTCAGTTGCCAGACTGTTCAATAACAGCCTCCCCTCCCTTCCTCCACCTCCCTGTTAGCCTCACTCTCATTCTACAAGCATTCCTGAGCGCCTGCTGTATGCCAGGCATGAGATCAGGGATGAGTGAGGCACAACAGGGAAAATTGACCTCCTCAGCGGCTGCAGGCTGAAGATGAGTAAGCGACACCCAGACCCTGCAAACCGATCTTTGGAACGAGCCCTTCTCAAAGCATGGGTTCCCCCAGATTATTTCACGTGCTCACAGACTGGCATCAAGTCTCACTGAATTGTCTGGGTGAGAAAGTTACTCTCTTGCAATCATTTTCAATCCTGATCCAGGCTGGAGAAAGTCTCTGGTGGGGGCTGGTGAATGGTTAATACCACTCTAGCCCTTGTTGCTTTCCCTTTTTTTTTTTTTTTTTTTTTTTTTTGTGGTACGCGGGCCTCTCACTGCTGTGGCCTCTCCCGTTGCAGAGCACAGGCTCCGGACGCGCAGGCTCAGCAGTCATGGCTCACGGGCCCAGCCGCTCCGCGGCATGTGGGATCTTCCCGGACCGGGGCACGAACCCGTGTCCCCTGCATCGGCAGGCGGACTCCCAACCACTGCGCCACCAGGGAAGCCTGTTGCTTTCCCACTTTAACAAAGAGAGCAGAGCTTAGGCTCATAGATGTCCCAGGCCATGGTGGCTTTAATGCCATTGCCTTGTCGTTACTGTGTTTATTTTTATGGTTATGTTGCATTTGTGGACATTGATGCTGGTTTTCCCACGCAGGAGAGGGAAAAACTTCCTTTTAGGCCAGCATTAAAGAAAGAGAGTCAATGTAAAGAAATACAGTAAGTAAATAATTATGTGGTGTATGCAGACACAACACAATTCTGAGGATGGTGGTGCCCGATGACGGAAGACTGGAAAAATGATCTGGGCTAACGTTATCTTTGTGTCTAGATCCCAGGTGCCATTCTTCACCTCAGGTCTAAAAGTCCCAGCTCTTAGATGCCAGGGGCATTGGGAGTGGTATTTTTCTCTGATTGGGCCAAAGTGTTAAGAAACATGAGTATCCTTTGAGATCGGGATGGTCATGGCGACAGTGGCCAGACAGAAGACTCAGAGGGAAGGTGCAATGTGGACACAGTCGGTCAGTGGTTATGGGCTGCCCCTGGGCTGGGGGCCCGTGAGCTCCCAGCCATCTCTGAGTAAGGCGGCTCCCGTGAGCCCAGGACAGTCCTTCAGAGAGGGCTGCAGCAGTGACCACCCACACCTCTGGGTGGGGCGTCAGTGTCACTGGCTTCAGGCCCCTCTGCTTTGGGAAAATAGTAACAATCTTCTCCCAGTGCCGTGGCTTCCAGTCTTATGCACTGGTTTGACCTGGCGAAGGAACAGACCCAAGGAAGGGCTAAGGGCCTTTCCCTGAATCAGGGTGGCATCCAGCCACGCAGTGGGCTGTGGGCAAAGAGTGGAAGATTGGCACTGGCTCAGCCGGACAGGCGTGTGGCTGGCAGGATCCAGTGGGCCCAGGTCTTCAGTAGCCCATAAACCAGACAACTGAATATTTGATAGAAATATAATTCCAGAGAATGAGGACCCCTGTTGGCCCATGGTGAAATACAGTGGCTGTCTGACCTCCTGGAGGAATAAATCTGCCCAGCTGACACTTTGCAGCCTGAGGCATGGAAGTCCTCTCCATGTAGCTTTTCCTAGAAGACCTTAAACACTTAGCACGGGGATATTTGCTGTCTGGTGGAGCCCCGGGGTCCCAAGGTCGTCTTGGCCGTGGCTCCTCACGCTGCCCCAGGCGTGCCCCTGTGCCATCCTGGTACCCTGGGGCTGCCCGCCACTGTGGAGTGGGAATGAGGAGAGGCTAGCACTGAGAGGGAGGGGAAGAAGCATCTACCTCCACCTCCTGAGCTTTGTTAAAGGAAAAGAGGCTGATAGTGTGACAGTTAGCAGATGGGGAGGGGCTGGGCAGACCTGGGTGAGAATCCTGAAACTGGGACTGCTCGCTGTGTGACCTCAGCCAAGTTACTTACCTTCTTTGGACTCATCTTCTTCACCCACAAAGTGGGGTTAATAATAGTGCTTACCTCATAGGGCTGTGGGATGATTAAGTGGGCAAATGTACCTGAAGTGCTTTGCAGGGTGCCGGGCACATGGTTAATGCTCAGTGAGGGTCAGCTATCACGACAGCATAACAACAATCTGACTCTAGGCCTCCCACTGGCTGCTGTGTGTCCTTGAGAAAATCATGTAAGCCCTCTGAGCCTCGGATTACTCATCTGTAAAATGGGTCTAAGCATACCTACCTCATAGATGTAAAGATTGTAGAGGTAGCATACAAGGCTCCCGGCCTATGTAAGTGCTCAATAAATAATAATGGTGGTGCCGGTGATGACGATGATGAAGCCAAAGATAGATTTTAACAATGTGGGGTTAAGCCTCTCCTTTTGCAAGATGTGGGTTAACCTCTCTCCTGCCCCCTGGACCACCTTGGTGCCCAGAAGCCCTGGACAACAGGAGAGAGGTACAGCAGGAAGCTATTCTACCTACCTCTGCCCCCCAGCTAAGATTCCTGCTGAGACACAAGACTGGGCCGCAGATTCTGGTTTGCAGGAGTTAGCATGGCAGAGAGGCAGGAATTACGTGTGGTGGGGTGTCCTCCTTCATCCTTGCCATCTGCCTCGACCAGTGGTTCATGCTGCCCTGTTTGCCTGGAACACTCTCTCTCCAGTCTTCTTCTCGCTCTCTCCTAACTCTCTCTCTCATATCACTCTCTGGTGCCCATGTCCCCCTGCTGTGCACTCCCTCAGTAACCAGGGCATCCTCCAGCACCTCCTATCACACTGTATTAACGAATGCTTACCATGTGCCCAGCACGGCGCTAAGTACTTCGCATGCTAAACACCTCCTCCCCTCCGTGAGGGCGGGGACTGTGTCTGCCTCGGATTCCCTGCTCAGCCCATAGAAGGGTCTCAGAAGTTACCTACTGAATGAATACATGTGGCATTTGGGGTGTTTGGTCAGCAGTGGAGACTGACATCACCCTGGCTAACTGATTCCTTCAGGCTGGGAAACTGTAGATGGGAAAGGGAAGGAGACTGCGTCCTTTGTCCCAGGGGTGCTGAAACCCAAGTTCTTTCTACAGGGTATGGCTGCCTGATGCTCTCCCGTCATACACCAGTCCCAGAACCACGTAGTTCCCCTACCTTACCAAGGGCTTCCCCATCTCACCTGAGCCTCCTCAGGACACCAGGAGATGGGAAGGACAGTGGTATCATTCTACTTTTATAGATGAGGCTCAGAGGGGTCAAGGGTCTGGCCTAGGGTGACACAGCTTATGTGACACAGCCAGGAACCAGGACTCCTGACCCCTCGCTGAAGGCTCTTTCTCCTCCACTTCACTTTACACCCCCCTGGGCCACGTAATCATGAAGTCCCAGAATGTCAGAGTTAGTTGGAATCTTAGAGATTGTATTACACAGATGGGGAAACTGAGGCCCAGAAAGGGGGAGGGGAGGTAGCTGCCCAATTCCCCATAATTAGCAAGTGGTGAACATAACTAGCAGATATCTTGGCTTGAAGCCACGTCCTGGAGGGGGCGGGTTCACAGTTAGCAATTAGCCCTCTGTTGTGGCCAATCTGGGACTGAGCACAAAAAGATTCATTGTCATAGCCTGGAGGTGATTTTTACAGACAACTGTTATGATGTGTTCTTGGCCTAAACACTTTTCCAAAAAATCCCGGCCAGCTGAGCAGACGGGCATCTGTCATTGGCTATAACAAGGAGGCTGTGGGACTCACTCATCAGTCAGGCATCCCACTTAGAAATGGCTCAGAACACCCTTGCAGAGGAAAACAAATGTGATGGTGCTGGGGCAGAGCTCTCAAGTGAAGGAACAGGGAACCCCAGACATGGGCTGAACCAGACACCATTTCAGCACTTGGGACAGTTCCACGGAGGGCAACTCTTCATCCGTAGGAGCTTGGAATCTACAGAAATTTATAATCAGAAGCCTGGTCTCCAGGAGGTGGGCAGTGGTTTTTAAATGGAGAGCCACTGATTTTCTGAAAAAAGAATCCAAGTGTTCACAGAAGCATGATGTGATTTGATTTTGTAGAATTTTGTGGCCATTTGGGTTTTTAGAAACTGAAAAGTTTTAAGGTAAAGGAGAAGCATAATAACATTTGAAGAGATGAATTGATTTTTGGAATATGCCTGAGCAGTGATCACTCACCCCCCACTCCCCTCCACATTATAGCCAGTAGGGAAATGAGAAAGAGAAGATGGAAGGAGGCAGGATGAGAATCAAAGGGGAAAGATAACAGATCTACAGAAAAGAAGAGAGAGAAGCACACAGAGGGAGAGGAAGTTGAAAGGTACAGAGAAAGTGAGATGAGAGCATGGAACAAAGGGATGGAGGGAGGTTTCATAGGTTCTAGAGTATCATTACATTTCTTATCCACTTCCTGACTTTTGCATTGACCCCAGGCTGCTTGGTAGGATTACCTCTTAAACGTAATGAGTAGATTAACCACTTTTCAAAGTTCTTCAACTTCTCATTATGCTTAAAGCTTCAGAAACTCTACTCTGATTAGAACCATTGTGGCAGTCTATTACAATGATGTTTTTCCCTGGTGCTTCCAACAGCAGAGATTTCAATGGGGGCCCAAAAGAATTAGAGTGTGTGGTAGATTTAGCCTGAGTCTGTGACCCTTCATTTCTGATGATGAGAAGCTGACCCATGGAGGACCGATGTCTGGGAGCCGCTGGTGAAGATGTCAGGATGAGAAGAACGCTCCTGTGCGCCACTCAGCATAGGGACCAACAGACCAAATGTCTCAATGGCCCTGGAGGTCAGCACCGAGCTCTGCGACTGTTCATCACAGTGGTCCCAATGCACCGATCTTATGGTTTAAATGGTGTTCGATAGTCTCCATTTAAGAAGGTGGGAAGGTATAAAATATCCTCCAGAAACATTTCAATCAAAATAATTAAAATTAAAAGCTTGTAACTTGTTTTCTGGAGGATTCACTAGTATGTAATACTTCACTGCCCACTTATGTTGGACAATAAGGTGTGTACTTTTAGCCAAAAAGACTCATGCTGTTATAATGAATTAATCTGAGCTGTAAAATATAATAATGATGTAATGTGGTATGAAAGAGAATTAATATTCTGAGTTTCTATCACACGCCAGGCGTAGTGCCAGGGGCTTTACATACTGTGATAGATTGGATTATTACTCAGCGAATGTTCATTCCCTTCTCCCTTGAGGGAGTGCCTCTCCCCCACCCCCTGATGGTGGGTTTGGTCACGTGATTTTGTTTGGCCAGTGGATGGTGGGTGGAAGTAACAGTGGTCTAGTTCTAAGCCAAATCTTAAGAGGCACTGTGTATTTCCACTCGTCCCCTTGCAGTACAATGGAGTCACCAGGAGAAAAGCAGGCCACTTCAGATTGGGCCCCGGCATGAGTAGAGTACACGGAGTGGACTCAACCCAGCCAAACCCAGTCTAGTTCACCCAGTCTTAGTCACCTTGCAGACCTGTGAGTCCAAGAATAAATGCTTGCTATTGTCAGCCACTGAATTTTGGGGCTGTTTGTTTTTCAGCACTGTTCTGAAAGAACTGCCTAATACAACATTCATTGTCTTATTCAGTCTTCACAACAACTCTTTAAAGCAGGTACCACAATTTTCCCCATTTTACAGGAAACAGGCCTAAAGAGAAAAAAATGCCTAACTCAAAGCCACAGAGTGAGCTAACTAGTGATGGATCCACAATTAGCTCATCTTTATTTGATAAGGTGAGGAGACAGCTGCCTGGCCCTCCCCGGCTAGCCCCTGCTTGCCTCTCCCACTCACCACTCCTTCCCCTAGCTCAGAGCTCCAGGGTCAGGGTGGGGCGCTGGCGAAGCTGCAGGGAGAGCATCTGAAGCTCCTTTTAAAGAACCAGTGGGGGTTCCCCCACCCGTGGCTACTGGAAAAGGTCACATTTGGAGATTCAGCCCACAGAACAATGACATTTCAAGGATCAAAGAAAAGGTTAAAATATTCCTATAAATCTATTCTTGGGACTTTTAAGTATTTCCGATGTAAAGGGAAAATGTCATTTCTTCTTCCCCCAAAAGTGGTGGAGGGTGGGTTGCTGGTACCGGGTCTGCTCTTGTTTTCCTGGCGCAGATGAACAGGGAGGAAGAATGGATTCGCTCCACATCCCTTCATATGTAAATGAAGGTGCAGTTAACCCCAAACCTCATTTATTTATGGAAACTGAATCCCAAATGGCCCCCAGATGAGCTTCTCCAAGCTGAGAGATGGACAGTGACAGATTCCAGCACCCTCCTACTCCCTCTGTCCGGAGTGGCTGGTGGGCTACTGCTACAGAAGAGGCCTCCAGGCTCTCAGGGTGGGATGTGGGTGAGGCCAGGCATAGGCATGGGGGCATATGACCTGGCAGATCACCCCCCTGGGCTTCAGATTCTTATGTCAGCTGCCTTGTGCATCCAAACCCAGCGGAGCCCAGACTGACTCACCACCTTCTCCTGGATTCCACGTCTTGGTGGGTGGCCCCACTCTCTTTCACCCATTCGTTCAGCAAACATGTCTGGAGTGCCCTCTGAGTGCCAGGCGCTGTACCAGGCACCAGACGACAACAAGGGAGGGGCACTCCTGCCCTCAGGCAGTTTGTAGACTATTCGGGGAGACAAACCAAGACCCTGCATGGGTGAAGGACTAACACTTTTGTGAATGGGATGCTGATGAAACCCAGAGAGGGGAGTGACTAACTCTGCAGGGCAGTCAGGGAGGGCTTCTCGGAGGAGTTGTTATTGAACTGGGGCCCATCCAAATGGGACACTCCAGGCAGAGGGAGTGCACACAAAGGCCTGGGGTCCCAGAAGCCACAGCTTGTTGGAGACGTGGGAAATGCTGCGTACCACAGAGGAGCCGGCATCTTCCCACCGGCTTCTAAAGCCACTTTCTATCAGGGGACTGGGCTGCCGGCATGGTGGGCTGCAACCCCACAGTCTGCGAGCAGATGCTGTTATTCATAGCTCTCAAGCCATCACTCGCCTCCCACGTCCCATCAGTCACCGAGCCCTGTTCTCATCTGCCTCCTGAACATCTCCCCTCTCTGTCCCCCTCTCTCCCTTCCCACCTTCACCCCCAGTCCCGGGGCCCCAGCCTCTCCGTGGGATTGCCCACAGCCTCTGAGTGCTGACAGTCTCCATGGGCAGTCTCCCTCCCACCCAGCCCACCGGGCTGCAGCCGGAACTGGCCTTGGGAAGCATCAGTCTTGGCATTTGACTCCCTTCCGAGGTCCCTTTGATGGCCCCCCGCTGCCAGCGGGATAAGGTTCTGTTCCTGAGTGTTGCATCCGAAGCCCTTCGAGGCCAGAATCCCCACCTCACCAGCCTCACTGGGGCCCTTGTGGTTCATATGCCCGTTCTAGGCCCTCGAACCATCTGGGGGCAGGAACTCATCAAGCCCCTTCCTGCCTTTGCACCTGCTGTTTCCTCCACCTGGAATTCTTTTCCCTGTGCTTATCTGCCTATTGAACTCCCATTCATCTTTCAAGACCCAGATGAACAAATAATACAATGGTAATGAAAGCAATAAAGACTACCACTTACCGACCACCCGCTCAGGTCCCTCCGTACCTCATTACACTGCTTCATTTTCAAAGTATCTGAACTACTGCTCCACTGTTGGTGAGAATGTAAATTAGTATAGCCACTATGGAGAACAGTATGGAGATTCCTTCAAAAACTAAAAATAGAGCTACCATATGACCCAGCAATCCCACTCCTAGGCATACACCCAGAGAAAACCATCATTCGAAAAGATACCTGCACCCCAGTGTTCACGGCAGCACTATTTACAATAGCCAGTACATGGAAGCAACCTAAATATCCATCCACAGAGAAATGGATAAAGAAGATGTGGTACATATATACAATGGAATATTACTCAGCCATAAAAAAGAACGAAACAATGCCATTTGCAGCAACATGGATGGACCTAGAGATTATCATACTGAGTAAAGTAAGTCAGACAGAGAAAGACAAATATATGATATCGCTTATATGTAGAATCTAAAAAAAGGGTACAAATGAACTTAGTTACAAAACAGTAGAGACACAGATGTAGAAAACAAACTTATGGTTACCAGGGGGTAAGGGGAGGGGAAGGGATAAATTGGGATTGACCTATACACACTACTATATATAAAATAGCTAACTAATAAGGACCTACTGTGTAGCATAGGGAACTCTACTCAATACTCTGTAATGGCCTATATGAGAAAAGAATCTTAAGAAAAGAGTGGATATATGTATATGTATAACTGATTCACTTTGCTCTACACCTGAAACTAACACAACATTGCAGATCAACTATACTCCAATAAAAATTTTTAAAAACCCACAACGATCACTTCATATTCTTAGGATGGATATTATTAAAAAAAGAAATGGTGTTAAAAGTTGGAGAATATGTGGAGAAATTGGAACCCTTGTACACTGTGAGTTGGTAGGTTCATTGGTGCAGCCACTATGGAAAACAGTATGGAGGTTCTTAAAAAATTAAACTTAGAACTACCATATTATCCATCAATCCCCTTCTGTGTATATATTCAACAAAATTGAAATCCAGGTCTGAGAGAGATATCTGCACTCCTGTGTTCATTGCAGCATTATTCATAATAGCCAAAACGTGGAAGGAATGTGAACGTCCATCAGTGGATGAACGAAAAAAGAAAGTGTGGTATATACATACAGTGGAATATTGTTTCGCCATAAAAAGAAAGAAATCCTTCCATCGGCGACAACGTGGATGAGTCTATACCAAGTGAAATAAGCCAATCACAAAAGGACAAAAACTTCATGGCACCACTTACGTGAGGAGCCCAAAGCAGTCAAGCTCGCAGAATTGGAGAGAATTACATTTGCCAGAGACTGGGGGGAAGGAAGAAATGCTGAGGATAATGTGTACAAATGTTAAGTTGTATAAGATAAATAAATCTTAGAGATCTAATGTATAGCAAAAAACAAAAAAGAAAAAGAAAAGAAAAAGAAAATAAGGACTACCATTTACTGACCACCCCTTCCAGTCCCTCTGTATCTCATTACACTGCTTCATGTTCATAGCATCCAAAACAGTGTTTTTTAATTTATGGCTTTACTGTCTGTTGTCTGTCTTTCGCATCAGAGTGAAGGCTCCATGAGGAAAGGGCTTGGCTTTCCTGTGTCCTCGGTACCTAGAGCCATGGCTGGCACTGAGTAGGAGAGCAGAAGAGTTTGTGGGATAAATTAAGAAATGACCCCTTATAACAACCCTATTAGGTGTTGAGAGTTCTTATCCCCATTCTACAGAAGGGGAAACTGAGTCTTTGGCAACAAGGGCTTTGGTAGCTACCTCAGTGCTTCGTTTCCAGGCTGCTTCCTGGGAGCCACTCGAGGGCAGGGTCCATGTTGAATTCCCATCCAGAACCCCTGGGTTCCTAGGAGAGGTTATGGAAGTGGGTGGTGGATGTTTCCTGTCAGTGGCAGGGGGCTCAGTGGTGAGAAAAAGGGTGGTTGGGGCAGCTTGGGCGGAGGCACCTCAGCTAGTTGAAGCTTGGCTTCCCAGAGCCTGTTTCTAGGTTGGGAATTAAATGTACTGATGGTTCCCATTCATTCCTAATTGGCACCAAATTATGTGGAGTGGGCTGGCTGTGCTGCGCAGCGAGGCTCAGCAGGGGCTGAGGCAGGAGCTGGTGTCAATAAAAACGTTTTCGTCAGGGGTGGTGGGAAGTCAGGCTTATCAAAGCTGCAGGGGGTTGTAGTGGGAGCCCTGGGCTGGGCGTCCTTAGTCATTCATTTGGTGCAGAGCGGGAGCCCAGGCTTTGGGGTTAGGGACAGCCCAGCTGTGTGGCCGTTCATCTTTCTGAGCCTCCGTTGCCTCGTCTCTGAAATGAGGATGGTCATCACCCCTACCTCCTGGTGGTGTCGGGGGGTGAAGACTTCTGCTTTTCTGTGGGCACCATGCCTGGACCCTCTGCTGCAACTCCGGAGAGGGGATGAGGGTGGTTAGGGGGTAGTCCTTCAGACCTGAAGGGGAAGGCGGGCAGGGCCAGCGCCTTCCTGGGTTTATCTCATCTGGCCCTGGGGGGCTCCAAGCTTGAGAGCACATTCTTTGCTGAGACCTTTGAGCCCTGGGTCCTCTAGCAAGAGGGAGGGTCTGAGCGTAGGGCAAACAGATCCCTCCTCCCAGGTGACCACGTGGCCAGTCCTAAGAGGGAGCGTGGCAAGGCCTGGGGAGTACAGCTGTGGTCGGAGTCACAGAGCCTAGTGCATATTCTCTAACCCATGCGTGATCATGGGTCACCCGCTGCTCTCAGTCTCAATTTCCCTGAGCGTGAAATGAAGGGGCTGGACTGGCTGATCTCTATGGGCTCATCCAACTCTGACTGAAGTGAATTCTTTATTTCCTTCCATATTAAACTTCCAGTTCCTGCAAGTAGGCCTCTGGGAGGGATAGAGATAGGACAAAGGAATTCTTATGAAGTATTTGACTGATAGCTTCTTTCAGTGACGTTTGTTTTGTTTTATTTAAGAAAGGGGATTTCTTAACCCAAGCGCTAATAGTGGGACTTTAGGCAATGGATGAAGTGAAGAATTTCAGGAGTAGGGAGCAGAGAGAATGGAGAGAGGGGAAGCAAGGCCATGCAGGCAGAACACTGACACGAGGAGACTGACAGAAGATGCTGGAGATGAGCATGGTTTCTGCAGAAGGTGCTGGAAGGCGCACAAAGTACCACCAAATCCAGGCAAAAACCTGGGATCAAAGCCCGAGAGCGGGGCTGGGTTCCGGGAGCCAATGCTCTCTGACTAGTCAGGGGCTGCTTAGCTATTAAAGGGGCAGAGCCTGGGGTTTAGAGTCTCACAGCCATGGTTTCTGCTCCCAGTTCTGCCACTGACTGTGTGACTTTGGGTAAGTTACTTAACGTCTCTGAACCTCAATGTCTTTGGTGTGTAATGGGGATACCCAACCCCCTTCGCAGGGTTGCCATAAGGAGTCAATGAAATAACCAGTGTGAGATGTCTGGCACCGGCCCTGGCCCTAACCATTGTGAGCCCGCGGTTAGTGGTGGCAGGTACTGTCTGTGTAATTCTACTGAGGGAGGCACAGCCTTGTCGTGGAGGCTGTTTCTGGGGCTCTGAGGGGACAGCAGCTACAGCCCTGTGTCTTCAAGGCCCCTCAGGGCCTCGCACCCTGGAGCAGGGAGACCTTACATGTTCCGGTGTGAAGAGGGCTGCCCTGCCTGCCTGATGGGATGTGATAGTGCCGCATAGGGGGGAAGTGCACAGGCTCTGCAGCCAGCCTGCTCGGTTCAAATCCCAGTCCTGCCACTGACCTGCTGTGTGACCTCAGGCCAGTCACCTCGCCTCTCTGAGTCTCACCTGTTTCATGTTTAAAAGGGGAATGATGATAATAATAATTACAGCCACCACATAGGATGTTAACAAAGATGAAATAAATGAATATACATAAAGCATCTAGACCTGCACTAAAAGGGCAAGCACTTGGTACCTGTGGTTACTGAGCACTTGAAATGTGGCTAATCTAAATTGAGATGTGCCGTAAGAGGAAAACAACCACTAGACTTAGAAGGCTTAGGGCAAAAGAATAGTAAAACATCTCTCTAATAATTTTTTACATTGATTACGTGTTGAAATGATAATATTTTGGATATACTGGGTTATATTAAAGATATTGTTAAAATTAATTGCACCTGTTTCTTTTTCTTTTTACTTTCTTTAAAGTGAAAGTGGCTACTAGCAAATGGAAGTTACATATGTGGCTTGCATTGGATTTCCCTTGGTCAGCGCTGATCTAGAACAATGCTAGGCATTTGGTAGGCAGGTCTACTTCTGCTATTATTATTATTAGTTGTTGGGTTCGAGTACTGAGTTTACAGCTTCCTGTATGATCTTGTGAAGGTTATTTAACCTCCTTAAACCTCAGTTTTCCTCTCTGTAAAATGGGACAAATGGGATTAAATGAAATCCTGCCTGTAAAATGCTTGGCTGAGCTCCTGGCATGTAGGAAACAGTCAGTGTTAGCTGTTACATTGTTGGCCTATGGGATCAAAGGTGAGGGTTCCGGGCTTCCCTGGTGGCGCAGTGGTTGAGGGTCCGCCTGCCGATGCAGGAGACACGGGTTCGTGCCCCGGTCCGGGAAGATCCCACATGCCGCGGAGCGGCTGGGACCGTGAGCCATGGCCGCTGAGCCTGCGCGTCCGGAGCCTGTTGCTCCGCAACGGGAGAGGCCACAACAGTGAGAGGCCCGCGTACCGCAAAAAAACAAAACAAAACAAAGGTGAGGGTTCCCACCCTCGCTGATGGGAGACGGGCTCATCTGGTACCCTCCAGGCAGTGCAGGAGGGGCTGAGCCAATGGAGCTCCCCGCGAATGGGACGTGAGTTCTGAGTAAACTCTGCATTGACCTGGAGGTTGAGCTGTTTGGCCAGTTATATTAAGGGAAAAGTCAATAACACATTAATGGGATCAGCGGCCTCATTAATCTTCCTCTAATGAACAGCTATTCAAGCCAACCTGTCTTCCCCAGATCCTGGAAGACATTTTGTATTGGCAGGAAACTCGCTGGGTAGAAACAACCTCGAATCTTATAAAAGTGATTTAGTGCCTTTCCTTAGAAATGCATGCTGGGGACTGGATGCAGGACAGGAGAACCGAAACAGCAAAGTCACAGCAGATCTCTCCCTTGGGGCTCCAGATAGAAAAGCCAGAGGCGGCTGGGAGGGGATTCTGGTGAACGTCAGGGGTGAAGGCAAAGTTTAGCTCACTATGTCCGGCTGAACATTCTCACCTCTGAATCAACAAATTGTCGGCGATGCAAGAATTGGGATGGCCTTGAGGACCTGGAGGGATGGTGACGGGCGGCGGAGAAAACTGAGATGGGCACCGGAAGTCCCGAGTCTGGTGGGCTCACCTGTGGTGTCGAGCTCTGTGACTGCAGGGATCTTGTAAATGGTGTCAGAGCAGAGGGGCCTTGCAGGAGGTGAAGAGGCAGTGGGACCTGAGAAGGTGCTGAGCTGGGGTGGGGATACAAGAGGAGGAAGCTGGGGGAGGGTGGTCCCAGGTCCCTGGGATCGGCTGACTTTCGATAGAGCCAGGCCACAGGGATGGGATCTTCCACCCCTCCCATTCTCCTCCCCCACTGCCCTCCCCCCAACCCCCAGGACTTAGAGTTCCTTCCCCTGACCCCTCCGCACCCCCAGCAGGTGGTTGAGTAACTCACAAACTACAGGAGCGCCTCCAAGAAGAGGCTGCGGAAGGGGTGGTGGTGATTAGGGGTTAAATTAGAGAATGGACGATTTGCACATTCATCAGGACCTGTACCAGTGTGTGTGCACATCTTCATGTGCCTGTATTTGATTGACTGACAGGCTATGGATAGAGTTTTTTGATAGGGAAAGTGGCAGGTGTCAGACCTGGACACTCTCTGCTAGGTTTATTCTGATGGGAACAGGAAGAGGCAATCCCCTTCCCTCTTTCAAAACTCATACTTCTGTTGATGCAACCTAAGGACACATAGGCTTTTTGGTACCTGCACAATCCCGTTGACTCAATTCATACTTAATGTAGACTAGAACCCCTAGGATGTTCCTTGACCCTGAGCCACATTTTCGCCCACTCCAGCTCTCCTTCCGTCAATCATACCCTGTTGCTGTTGTCAAATCTGCTAGCCCAGACCGGATGGACAGCACAGCCCTGTGGCTCACCACGTAGGACCTCTCTTGAGTCAAGCTCACAGTCATCCCACCGGGAGCTTTTGTCACCACATCGCTCTCCCTCTCGCCCAGCCCTGCCCCATCCATCCTTCCTCACCGGGCCACCCTGAAGGAAGTCCCACTACTTCGAGGACCCAACCTCCTCTTCTTCCCACTGTCATCCACCTGGGCCTGAGCACAGGCACCACAAAGCAGAGGCAGGAGGTGAGACTGGGAACACTGCTATTTTCACTCTGACATTTTCAGTTTATGAAAAATCTCACTTGATGCTCATTCTGCTGTTTGCCGTCTTTTGAAGCGGAAGGGCCGAGTCCCTTCCACCCTGGGCCAGATTCCTGATGAAATTCCCCATTTTTTCCCACACCAGCCCCTTCTTTATAAACTCTAGGACGGGGCAATTGTGGAAAACCATAAATAAAACCCCAGAATTAGTGTTAGATTAGACCCGTCTGGAAGAGTGAGGCCAGGACACGGGAAAGTGATCCTGCAGGGTCCACATGGAGATCAAACTGGACCCAGGGTGGATGGGTCCTCCTGGAATCTTCTCCTCTCCAGGGCCCTCAGAGTGCAAGGCTTAATGTGGAGGCATCTCATGCTTCCCAGCCCCAACCGGGGAAAGAAGCTGCTACGAGATGGGAGGCTTGGCCAGGAGACCTCAGCCTTGGAGAGTTTAATTAGGGCGTTGGCATTTTATTGGAAGGTTAGAGTGATTTCCACTCCTGGAGACATTAGGATTCCCAACAAAGTCTGTCAGTGCTTTATAGTTTGGAAATACAATATATATTTTATTGTGGGCTTTGGTGTCTTCCTTTAAACAACTGCCCAGCCTGATAAAGCAGAGACGATAGTAAAGCAGAACTGCAGAGGCACCAGCCAGGTCTTTATATATTGACATGCGGCTCTCGAGGAAGGTGTGGCCTCCCTTTCTGATGGGGAAAAACCAGATGCTTGGTTAACCTGTTGGACCACACAGGTAACTGAGAGTGTGTTTCCGAGAAATTCTTCCAGATCTGGGACCTCAGGGGGTGTCTGGAAGAGTCCCCTCCCTTTTGAAGGTTTATTTATTTATTTATTTTTATTCTTTTTTGTGGTACGCGGGCCTCTTACTGTCGTGGCCTCTCCCGTTGCGGAGCACAGGCTCCGGACGCGCAGGCTCAGCAGCCATGGCTCATGGGCCCAGCCGCTCCGCGGCATGTGGGATCTTCCCGGACCGGGGCACGAACCCGTGTCCCCTGCATCGGCAGGCGGACTCTCAACCACTGCGCCACGAGGGAAGCCCGAGGGTTTATTTTGATTGACTTCAGCAGTTGTCTGTTGGGTGGAGTGGACATTTCCTGTGTGCCAGGCCTGCAGGGGCCACTGAGATGAATAAGGCTCCATCCTTGTCCCCGCCTGGCTCACGGTCTGGAGGATGGAGGCGAGCTGTGGAGCAATGAATGATAATGTCAGACAAGACAGAGGGCAAAGGAAGTCACAAGGGGGTGGTGGCAGTGTAGATGAAAGAGGAGTGGATTCTGCCAGGAGAGCATCTGGGAGGGCACCACAGAGAACATGACGTATGAGCAAGGCCTTGAAGTATGAAAAGGTTTTAACTGATATACCCCTGGGGCTGCACACTTGCGTCACCTTCCATCTTCCTCATCTGAACTCAGTGTCTCTGCCGCCTGGGGTGTTTAGGCCAGAAACCCTAGAGACTCATCACCCACATCCCACCTGTCACCAAGTCCTATTGATCCTACTATCAAAATATATGTCAAATCTGTCCCCTTCTCTCCACTGCCACTGCCACTGCTCTGTCACCTGGACGCTGCAGTATCTTCTCAGTAGATAATGGTTGTGTAGGGCTACCCAGTCTCTTTTCACTGTATTTTCCATAAGAGATCCTGGTTCTCATCAGGGTGACGTATCTGTTCACCTTCTAGGCATGTAATTCCAAGGAAGCTGGCCCCATCCCTAGCTCTAGGGGCAGAGCATGTGACCAAGGCCAGACCAATGGCTCCTTCCATTCCTCTGGCCAGCGATTGGTTCAGGGATGAGCACAAGACTGAGGTCAGACCATTCAGAGCCAATGAGACTCAATTCCAGAACTTGATTGTCTTATCAGTGAAGCAGACTCAACTCTTTCCTGGCTGTGCCTGGATAAGAGCAGATGTGGGACTGGAGCTATGCCAGCCATCTTGCCCCCATCCAGCATGGTCCTGGGGGAAAATGGAGCCACCTAGGGGTAGATGAGACAAGAGATGGAAAGAAAGAAACTGGGTCATGGCAACATTGTTTGAACCTTGATCAAGCCTTACCTGAATCCCTTCTCTATATCTGGGCTTTCAGCTACACTTATTATCAAATTCTGTTTTTCCATGAGCCACTTTGGGTTGGGTTTTCTGACATTTGCAAAGGAATGATGTAGTTTCTTAGAATCTCCCCACACTCTCTCCTCCTTCTCCAACCGCCCCCCAAAGTTCTTCACACTGTAGACTGTAAAACCCTTTAGTGACTGTCCAATGGCCTAAGGATAAAATCGCCAAATCCTTAATGTGACCCATGAGACCCAGCATGATTTGGATCCAGCCTCTTTCTCAGTCTCATTAGTTATCATCCAACCATGCTAAAGTCTTCAGTTTTTCAAATACGCCAGCTTTTTTTTTTCTCCAGTTCAGAGCCTTCCCATACACTATAACCTCTGCCTGGAACACTGTCTTAGCTCTCTCCCTGATGGGTTTTGACTCATCCTCCATGTCTCAGCTCAAAGAGGCCTGCTCTACATGCCATGAGTCCCCGTTACATTTTCTCATAGCATCTGCTTTCATTCTTCATAGCGCTAACCCAAGTTGCAGTTAGGTATGTACACGTGTGTGTAGATGAATGTCTGTACACTCCGTGAGGCCTGAAGCCATGCTGGTCTTGTTCATCATGCAATCTCTTAGGCCTGGAAGAGTTCCTGGTACATTCTAGAGGCTCAACAAATATTGTTTGACTGATGAGTGAAGAATAGGTGAAGATTGGGTTGGGTTGGGTGATCCTGCCTGAAATTATAACAGGAGCAGCAGTTCAGGGCCTGAACAGGCAGTGTGTAGTTGAGGAAATGTAAGAACCCTGGAGCAGGGGCCAGATTAGAAAAAGTAGGCTAGGGCCAGACCACGAGGCCCTTAGTTACCTGAGATATTTGCTATTTAGTCTGTCAGCCAGTAATTTCCAAAGTCCTGCAAAATGCTCTGCAAAGGAAAAGACCAAGTGGAGCAGAAGTTACAGAAGCCTGAAAGCAGATGGATGCTCTAGGACCCTCTGGGAGAGGCACAATACACATGATCGTTCCAAGGCCCTGACAAGTCCTGCGGTGGCAGAATCATAGGCTAACTAAGTGTCGACCTCAAAAATCTGTCTTTTCCTCCCACAGCAGTTATAATTGTAAGATGAAATTTCCATATTTCTGAGATAGGGGCTTGTCTTACAATTGATACACACATGTAACATAGGGTTCCTTTAAAGTCCAGGAAAGTGGGTTATTTAACAGAGCTTTATTAATAGGGCTTCTTACAATTGACAGTATCCTAGAATAGAGGCCATATGGGCCATGACTTGCAGAAGTAATGATCTATAGAAGCCACTTTTGAAGAAGTGAGGGACAAATTGTAACCTGTGTTTTGGGGCAGGCATTCCTGCAGCAGTATGAGTGGGTTGGGGGTGCCGAGCAGGAGTTAGAAGCCTGGAATCTGGAGCTCCCGCTGACAGGGCTGTGAAGTGAGGTGCTGACTCTTGGTGGGTGCAAATAGGAGAATTTAATTAGGACCCTGAGGTATTGTTGAAAGGTTGAATCAGTTCCCCCCCATGGAGGCCTCCCATCTTCTCCTGTGAAAAGACAATCTAGAAGGTACCTATTGTTCTTCGTACAGCTGTCCAGAGATGTCTCTTGAGGGTGCCTGGGGACTGACGCTGGGCTCAGAGCCTTGGGGTGGGACCATGGCTCTTCTCCACCTTCAGAACAGATCCAGGGCTGAGGCACGGCGGCTCTTCCCCTGGATAATTGCAAAGTCCTCCTAATTGATCTCCCTGCTCTGCCCTTGTCTCCCTGCAGTCTATTCTCAACCCTATAGCCCAAGAGATTTTTTAAAACATGTAGGTCAAATCACGTCATTACTATGCTCAAAATCCTGGGATGACCTCCCATTTCACTCTGTGGAAAACCTAGGTCCTCACCAGGGCCAAAAAGGCACTGCCTGACCTCATCCCCTGTGACTCTTGCTGCTCCAACAAGCTGCCTCAGGGCCTTTGCACTTACTGTTCCTCAACCTGGTGCCCAGTCCCCAGAGGGCCATGTGGCTATAACTCCTGCACTTTTAAGTCTTGGCTCCAATGCCACTTCTCAGTGGTGCTTTCTCTACCACCTAATGAAAATTACACCCCCATCACTCTGTGTTCCCCTTTCCTGCTCAATTTCTCTTCGTACCACCCTTGCACCTTCTAACACACTGTAGTGGGCAGAGTTCCAGAATGCCCGCAGACTCTGGCCCTCTGGCGTACACACACCTTTTCCCAGTTATTCAATCAAATGTGGATCTAGATGTAGCTGTGAAGGGATTTTGCAGATGGAATTAAGGTCTCAAATCATTAGCTGACTTTCAAAGGGAGATTATCCTCCAGGGGCCTAACCTGATTAGGTGAACCCTTCAAAGGGACTGGGTTCCCCTGGCGAGAGAGATTCAAAGCTTGAGGGGGTTTATTTTACATGTGTGAGTTCTCCATTGCTGGCTTTGAAGATGGAGGAGCACACGGCTAGACCCGAGAGTGACCTCTAAGAGCTAAGAGTAACCCCTACCGGCAGCCCGTGAGGAGCTCAACGTCTCCAACATCCACACGACCTTGAAAGAGTACCCTGAGCTCCAGCTCCTGCGGGAAAAGCAGCCCGGCTAGCACCTTGATTTCAGCCACGCGAGACTCTGGGCAGAGGACCCAGCTGACCTGTACCTGGACTCCCAGCCCACGGAAACTGTGAGGTCACTTGTGCACATTGTTTGAAGCCACCAAGTGTGTGGTCATTTGTTATACATCAATAGAAAACGAATACAATGAGATCCTACTATATAGCACAGGGGACTCTACTCGACGTTCTGTGGTGACCTAAATGGGAAGGAAATCCAAAAAAGAGGGGATATATGTATACGCATAGCTGACTCACTTTGCTGTACAGTAGAAACTAACACAGCATTGTAAAGCAACTATTCTCCAATAAAAATTAATTAAAAAAAAAGAGATTTATAGTTTGGAGGTGAAACTCAAAAATTAAAATAAAATTGCATGTTTCCTCAAAAATACTAAAAAAGAAAAAGAAAATACAACAAGCTACGTATTTCTTTTGTTTATTATCTGTCTCCCTTGATGGAATGGAAGCTCCAGAAGGTCAGGAATTTTGATCTGTTTTGTTTGCTGCTCTATCCTCAGCGCCCCGGCACAGTGCCTGCCATATAGTAAATAGGTGCTCAGTAAATACTGGTTGAATGAATGAATGGGAGTGGGCCCTGGCATAAGGACAGCCTTGCCTTCCAGGAGGTCCCTATCCATAGGAGGAGATACTCCCCATCAGTAAATAACAAGGTGGAAAATGCAAACGGAGCAGGAGAGGTGAGTGTATCTTGTCTGCTATAAATCCTGCCTGGCTGCCCAGCAACAAGGATCTGTGTTTTCACAGCACCGACAAAGCCCTCTCCTCTGAGAAGAGCATCATTGAGATATTAGTGCACACCTCGGATAATTAAAGCCAGCTTGGCGCCCTCCAACCCTCCTGCACTCTCTGGGAGGTTGCCTGGGGAAGACTGGTCACCCCGTAGTCGCCCTGTGCTGAGAAGGAAACCTCTCGAACACCTACCTGTCTAAGTAATTAACCTATTAAAATGAAAGTGATAAATTCTGGTGCCAAGGTGAGGCATGGGGCGGGGGGGCAGGGTGTCTCTGCTGTGTTTCTTTCATTTCGATTTCAAAGCCCATGTCACCATTGCTTCAGAGCCACAAGGATAATGGGTCTGGGTGCTGTCTGGCTCCCAGGGGTCAGCCACAGTGTTGAGGTCTGTGATGAGGCTGCTGTGCCCCCACACCAGCGGCCCTGGTTTGGGACTAGCCGATGTTGCCCTCTGGTTGAAGTGGGTCAGGGTCTGGAGGGGTTTGGGGTGGAGACTCTGGACCCCTCCTCTCAAATTCTGCGTCTCCCCCCAGCTTCCCACTCTAGCTAGGAAGAGGTTGGAGCCTGAAGCCCAGGATCTTAGAATTCTAGAACAGGAAAAAAAGACCATAGCGATTCCTCATGATACAACTGGAGCCCTGAGGCCCAGAGAGGGCGAGAAATTTGCTTGAGATCACACAGCAAGTCAAAGGCAGAACCAGTACTGGAACCCAGGCTCCTCCCACTATGACCGCGCTCTATCTCTGTGATAACCTCACTCCACAGAGGAAAACAAAATCTCCATTTCCAGCCCTCCAAGGGTCTGTTTACAGTGTCCGAGCCCAGGCCGGGCGGGGCGTGGAGGACGCAGTGAGAATCTCAATCCCGGGAGGGGGCTTAGATAGCATGAGCCCCGCAGACTCCAATTTACAGTTGAGGAAACTGAGGCCAAGGCCTTCTAGTGAGTCAGTGGTGAGAAGCCAGGATTTCCAGCTCCTGGTCAGGGCTCCCTCTCCTCACTCCCTCCAAATCATCTCTTCCTGTTAGGAAGGAGGTGGCCTTGCATCAGGAGGCTTTGAAGGAGCTGGTGGGGAGGGAACACCAGGTGAAGGGACAGCTTGAATTAGCAGCGGAGGTGTGAATGGGCAGGTGTGCGCAGGAAGAAGAAGAGGTTCAGCCAGGTGGAGTGCAGGGCTCAGGAAGTGGGGGTGAGAGAGACCACAGTGCGGGGGCCTGGCGGGGGCACAGTCAGTATGTGTTAGAGGGGGTTGAGAAGGAGATGTCGCTCTGTGCTGATCTGCTCCTGGCTGGCAGGAGAAAGTTCCTGTGGAGTTGGGCGGGGGGTGAGTGAGGCCACAGCCACAGCTCTGCCCAGCAACTCCCTTCCCTCTCCTGCCCCATGGGTGCGTTCCTCACACAAGGTACGTGCCTAGTATTTGGGGGGGATGAGACGTGGGGCCCCCTCTGGCTTCTTCCTTCTAGTGCCAGGTTGTATTTCTCTCTCCTTTGCTGCTGACCACATGCCTGATATCAAGTTTGCATTCCCTGTGGGATTATTTTCATTTTTTTCTCTCCTGGGAATGCTCACAATAGCCAGATGTTATTATTCCCATTTTAAAGAAGAGAAAACTGAGGTCCAGGGCCTCTTCTTTGCTCAGAATGCACTGAACAATTTCTGGGAATCCAAACAGTGTTGAGTAATAGACGAATAAGCCCAGACTCCCTGGGTTTCATCCTGGCTTCCCTAGTCATCAGCTCTGTGACCTATGGAATGTTACCAAGCTCTCTGGGCCTCAGTTTCCTTATCTTCATCATGAGATACTAATATATCTACTTGTAGGGTTGTGTGAAGATCAAATGAGTGAATACATGTAAGTGTTTGAGAAATGTTAGCTACTGTCAACACCACTGTCATGACAGAGAGGGATCCCCAGGCAGAGTCCTGCCAGCGAGGGGGGCCCAGCCAAGCCACTGGAGGTGCCCCCCCGCCCCGCCCAGCCCCTTCTACTTTGGCCCAATTGAATCTGAAAACAATGAACCAGCCCCAGTAAGTGTTTTTAGTCCTGACAATCAGGGGAGGAAAAAAAAAGGAAAAAGAAAAGAAAAGAGAGTGAGAGTGAATTATTTTCTTCAGGGAGAAGGAAATCTCATTTGGAGGCGCACTCTGTGCGGGGAAACGGCGGTGCGGGATGTGATACATGATCTGTCCATCTCCATGCGGCTCCGGAATTGCTGCTGGCATTTCTAGTATGAAGCCGCCACGGGCCCCGCTTCCGATAATATCCTAATTAAAGGGCTGTTATTCATATGGGAAGTGCTGTGGTCCAGTGACAGTCTGGTGGCTGACAGTGTCCCGGGCCCCGGAGAGCAGAGGTTGGAGGCTGGGAGGGGCTGGCAGCCAGCTCCCCGCTGTGTGCTTCTCTGTTCGCTGTCCACGTTCCCTGCCCATCACTGACATCATCCACTGCCCGCCGCCTCCTGCCCACCTCCAGGCCTGAGCTGTGGCATTGGGGAGTGTCAGTCCCCTGGGATGGGCATGGGGGCCTCTGTTACTGTGAGGCAGGAGGTGGGGTGCGGATCCTGGAGAAGGGCTTCCAGGAGCTCCACAGGGTGGAGAGACAGGGAAGGAGCGGGACAGACTGCAGAGAGGAAGGAAGGAAAGGGACAGGAGCTGAGGCCTCCCTGACCCAGGTGCCAGACCAGGACTCCTTCTGTCCATCATCCCACGGACCGACATTTCAATCTGTTGAGGCAGGTACCATGATGAGTCTTTTCCCCGTGCCTCAGTTTCCCCACCTGCAAAGCGAGAGTGGGCTGAGCAGGTTCTGAGGGCCTGAATGAGATGAAAGAGGGAGGGAAAGGGCACAGGAACGAGGGTGGGCGGAGAGGAAAAGGGGGGAGGAGAGGTTGGGGTGGAGGGGAGAGCGGCAGCAACTGGAGTGCCATCCTTGAGGGAGTGGGGGCTTCAGCCGACACAGACAGACTTCTGGGGAAGCCAGGGAGTTCTGAGCACTCTCCCCACAGCCAGGAATCAGGGGAGGAGGGCTGCTGCCCCCATTTTACAGATGTGGAGATCGAGGCTCCGAGGGGTTATAAAACACGCTCAGGGTCACACAGCTGACTAGTGGCAGAGCCAGAATTCAACCCCATCCAGTATTGCCGGACTCTAGTTCTAATTTTTTTCTTACACCCATTCCCGGGGAAGATGCCAACACCTCCCAAGGGGCTCTTCCCAGCCCCCGCTCTCTGCCCCCAGACTCCCTTCCATCCCTAGGCCCAGAGGTTAGAAGGAACAGGTTTGGGACTTCATTCTACTGGGAAAAGACACCAGAGCAGAGACACGATGGGCCCAGTGTGAGGGTCTGTAGGGGGAGGATGGGGAGGGGTAAGTGAGGAGTGACTCTGAGTCATTATCTCCAAGGGCCACCCCCTGGGGGGCCTCCGAATTAGACGTCTCACCCCATTGGTCTCTATTCATTCCCAGAACAGAAGTGGAGCGATGAAAGAGGTGGCCCTGAGGGGAAAGCTGGGGGTCAAGACCCAGGGGTGTCTCTCCTTCACCCCTGCAGAAATACAGAAGGACTCCTGAGGTCAGCCCCTCCTTGGGCCCCCGGCTCAGCCCTTGGGTCTGAGGAGGTGGCCTACAGTATGGTTAAGGGTTGAAGGGGAGACTGGGGTATGATCCTGGCTCTTGTCTACCTTCAACTTTTGGGCCTCAGTTTTCTCATCTGCAAATGGGCCTTATAGGCTCTGCTCTTATGATCTCAAAGACTGGCTGTGAGGACCCCAGAAAGTGATGGTTAGAAGGAGGATCAGTGATGTATTTTGCAGGACCCAGGGCAAAATGAAAGTGTAAGCCTCTTGGGAAGAAATTATTAAAGAATTTCAAGACAGCAACAGCAGAGCATTAAACCAAGCCTGGGTCCTGCTGACTACACGGGTCTCCTGAGCATGAAGCTGGCTCGGGTTAGAGGAAGTGAGGAACGGCAGGAGGCCCCTGCTTCCACCTGATGCCTGGGCTCTGGGCTGGCTTCACATGGAAGCCAGACCTTCAGCGGTAGATTCTGGGTAGGGCTGGTGGATGGTGGGAACAATGGGTAATCTGGGGGTGCAGAGCTGAGGAGGGCTAAGGAAGGAGGCGATGGTGCAAGTGTGAGCACAAACCCATCGTCCCCACACTCTCCTGGAGAGATTCCATCCTTTTGTCTGCCCCAGGCCTGCCTCTGAGCGAGCAGCGCCAGGGTCTCCCTTGAGAAGTCTGCAGCCAGCTGACATGCCTCAATTGTAGGCATGAGAGACAGAGACCCTGAGCCGGAGACTCAGGTAAGCCATGCCTGGGCTCCTGGACCATAAAAACTGTGAGCTGTGTTGTTTTTAGCTGCTAACTTTTAGGGTAATTACTAATACATCCCATAATAGTAATAACAACAGGGCTCACTCATTCATTCATCCATTCATGACCTTAGACCTTACACATCCATCCATCCACTCATTCATTCATTCACTCACTGAACCAACAACCGTCAGTTAAGCATCCACCATATATCAGGTACTAGGATCATGTTACCATGAACGCTTGACTTGGGAGCACTTTACAGTTTATGCTATTTCCTCTCAGAGCTCAGCAGAAGTGGCTCGTGAGGCCCTCGGGACCCCCCCCCCCGACCTAGGCCAAGGCCAGCTCATTGCTTTGTCTTCCTCCACAGCAGCTGAAGATGCCACGCTCAGCCTGCAATACTCACTCCCGGCCTGTTGGGACCCCACACACCAGGGCAGGGTCAGTTCAAGCCCAGCACGACCAGGAAGGTTGGAGCGGTTGGTTTCTGAGCCTCAAGTCCCCCAAAATTCAAGGGTGAGAATCAGAACCTTCTAGGCCACTGGACAGAAGAGGCAGCTATAGCTCCTCTGCTACGCATGGGAGTGTCTTTCCTGGACTCTCATTCCTGGGTCCAGGGCCTTGGAGAGTCGTGGTGGTGTGAAGGGGGTCTTCCCATCTGTCTGAAGCCCTTAGATGTGGAGGAGAGGGCCCTGGTCTGGTCCAGTCCTATTCCTGACCCACTCTGACCTGAACTCCTGGAGGAGTTCAGGTCAAGAGGCCGTCAGTTAAGATGCCTTAGTCAGCAGGCAGTGGAAGACCCAACTACTACAGGCATAACAATAAACAAAATGTGTTATCTATGAGATGAGATGTGTCCAGAGGCGGGTTGCTTAATTCTGTGACTCAATAATATCACCCACCTATGGCCATGATTCTTTTCCTGTCCTTGCTCTGCCGTCCTCAGAATGGGCCATTCCCTCATGGTCACAAGGTGGTTGTGACTGCTCCAAGCATCACAGCCTCACACAGCTGCAACCAGAGGCAGAAAGTGACCTGCTTCCTGATGCTCATTACTTTTTAAGAGTAAGGGAACCTTTCCCAGAATTCCCTGGCAGAATTCCTTTCTTGTTTTTCTGACCAGAATTGCACCACACGCCCTCTTGTTCCCCAAAAAAGCACGGTCACTGGGGTTACTGGGACTGGCTTAGACCAATTGTGATTCTCTCCCTGGGACTGGGACAGGCCCAGTCTTTTCTGGCCTCTAAACAACACTGAGCTCTGTTAGCAAGGAAAGTCCACGCTGCCCCTCCCATTCCCACACTGGGCTTCAGCTGTCAGGAACCCTCTCCTAACTCCATGCCCGGGCGCCTCCCCTCCGGGCAACCAAGGACAGGCAAGTATCAGCGTTCCCCTGAGACAGAGGGCCCAGTGTGGGCCAGAGTCCTGGGCTGATGCAGAACTGTGTCGCTGTCCAGCCCCCAAGTCCCTGGGCGGCTGAAGTCAGCGCTCCCCCAGCCCCAACCTGAACTCACTCCTGCTAAGACTTACATCACATTTACCAACTCTGTCCTAAAATCTTCACGTAGGTTAGTGATTCTTACAGCAACTGTAGAAGCCCTGCTGTTGTCACCCTCCTTTATCAACAGAGCAGTGAGTGGAGACATGAAGGGAGACCGCTCAGCTAGAACTTGGTGGAGCTGGGATATGAGCCCAGGCAGTCTGACTGCAGAATCTACCCTTTTAATGGCAGCCTTACTGCCTCCTAGCCCTGGCTCTGTCCCCTCAGTGCAGGTCCTGTAACCGCAGACCTTCTGGGCTGGATGGGGCCTTAGAGGCTGATGAGGCAGTGGGGCAGGTGAGGAACCCCAGGTAGAGGGCCCGGCTGCTCATCTCCTGGTGGCTTTGGGAAAGTCACATGGCCTCTCTGAACCTCTGTTTCTCAGATTTGAAAGGGAAATTACAGATACATCAAAGGGATGTTGTGAGAAATAGACATAATATATGTAGGTAGTAGTAGATACCCAACTAGTCTATGCTCGGTAAATAATAGCTATTGTTATATGAGGCCAGATGGAACTGGGATTAAATTCCTGGTCCAAGATTTATGAGCTATGTGTCCTTAGGCTAGTCACTTTACATCTCTGATCCTTTAGTGTCTTTATCTGTAAACTGGTGATAATAATGTTGACATTATAAGGCTGCTGTTGGGTTAGTAATGAGATAATGCCAATGAGAGCACTTTGTAAACTGTAAAGCACTTCTCAAATGTGCAGTGTCACCATGATCTCCTGCTGACCGGTCACCTCTTTTCTGCTTGGGTCCCTTCAGGATCACTTTCTCTCACAGCAGGCAGCCGCTTGCTTCTCTGTCCTTGCTGCTCCCTGCGGGTGTTTGCCAAGGGTCCCGGTGGATGCCATCTGTCCATGCAACCATCCACGATTCTTTCAGTAAACACACGTACCTGGTGATGGAGGTCTGATAGAGCGAATGTCGAGACTCTGGTCTTGGAGTTTGCCATCTAGTGGGAGAGACAGTTGTTAACCCAATCACCATACAAAAATATATTATTACAAACTGTGAAAAGTGCATGAAGATGTACAGCGAGCTAGAGAAACTCACAACAAGGGTGCAGTTAGGCAGGAAGATCACGGCAGGCCTCCCTGAGGAGGTGACATACACCATTCATGCGGTAGACTTGCTGTAATGAGTGTGGGGGATGCAGGCTGGATCCAAGACTCCCTCTTGTCCCTGTAGACTAAGGGCTGTGCTCCTGCCATACCTGGGCACCATGGACCTTCCCGTAATGGCCAGAGAGGCAAGGCTCCAAACCTCTTCGCCTTGCAACCCCAAGTCTGGGATGGGTCCTTGAGCTCTCCTGGGCCTTGCCCGGGAAAGCCAAAATCTCAGCCAGTGACTTGGAAGCAAAATTTCCTCTTGCTCTGGGGGGAAGTCTCCCCCTTCACATGAATGTATGCATGGGCTGAGCCTCAGTTTTCCCTCCTGTCAAATGGGGTAAGAATTCCTGTCCCATACACCTCTCAGGTGAGAACAAGGAACCTAGTGCTGGAGGTGCTTTGCAAAGCCTAAGGAGTGTCTGCTCACATCAGAATCTTCTTTACCCGCCTCCTTTCCACTGTGCACCCACCCCCTCATCCCTTCTTTCCTTCACTTCCCTAACTCCCTTGTTTTACAGAGCCGAGAATGTGAGCATAGGGGATTAAGCCCTTGGTCCTGCAGCTGGTTGGGAAGTTGGGGCTGTCTGGCCCCAGAGCCCAGGTCCCCATTTTGGGCCTTTCCCAGAGCTGGGGCTTGGGGCTTGTTCTCAAGAGAATGGGAGGGTGGAAAAGGGGTGAAGGATGGACAAACAGTGGAGACAGTAGGGGCTGCCCCCTCTGCCTGGCACCCTCTTCCCCAGACAGGCACATGCCTTGCTCTCCACTTCCTACAGATCTCTGCCCAGATGTCACCTGCCCAGCAGGTCTTTCCTGACCACTGATAGGAAACAGAACGCCCACCCTGTGCTACCTCTCCCCGTGACCTAGTCCATGAATAAAGGACTCTCATCACCGTCTGACCTGTATTTAACGTGGTTATTATCTGTCTCCCGTGATTGGAACGTAAACTCCAGGAGAGCTGGGCTTGTTATGTCTTGTTCGTTGCTGCATCTCTAGTGCCTGGAATGTTATCCGGCACATAGTAGGTGCTCAACATATAATGGTTGGATAAATGGGTGAATGAAGGGATGGATGGGGAGAAGGATGGAAAGATCCATGCAGGGATTTGAACTCTGGTCTTGCTGAGGGAAGGAGGAGGCCAAGTCTAGGGAATCCTGCAGCCACCATTACTGGTAAATCCATGGGTGGGGAGGGAACTCAGACTTGACCTTCGTTCTTGCCAGTCCCCTTCCTGGGCACAGAGTCTTGTCCCAAGCATATGCTCAAACCTCTCCTCATAGATGGTTCATGGGAACTTTAAACTTCAGGAGCAACAGGTTAAGAGCCAGACAGACCCGGGTCAAATCCCACCTCTGTGGCTTCCTTGCTATATGACTTTGGGTAAAGTGACTTGGCTCTCTGAGCCTCTAGTTTCTCATCTGTAAAATGGGTACAATCTCAAGTCTGAGTGGAGAGCGTTGTTGTGAGGACTAAGTGTGATAGTCCACTTAGAGTGGTTAGCCTGGCTTGTGAGAAAGGCTTAATAAAACATTTAAAAACAAACAAACAATTTACTAAGTGTTTACCCTGGGCTGGGTAAGGTGCTAAGTGCTTATGTGCACTTAATTCTCACGCCCACTATCTGGGGTAGGTACTAACACTATTCCCATTTTAAAGATGAGAAAATTGAGGCACTGAGATGTTGCATTATTCACTCAAGAGCACAGAGCTAGTGAATGGCAGGGCGGGGACTGAAACATCTAAAGCAAAACAAAACGGAGGCAGCAGAGAACAGGTGTGATTATGGAACCATGGAAAGCATGCTGGGCTGGGGTCAGGAGAGTGGGCACCGGGTCCCTAACTTTTTGGGTGACCTGGATTACTCACATGGCCAGGTGCTGAGGAAGCCCGGGGGAGGACAGCCTCTCACTGAAGGGGTCTGGGGAGCAGGGCCTTGAGATGAGAGAACTTCTGTGTTGTTCTGTTTCTAGGAGCTTTTTGGGGATGGGGGAGGAAGCTTCTGGTTTTGAAATCAACACTTGCCCATTTTAGAAAACATGGAAATGACTTAAAAGTATAAAGAAGTAACTAAAAATGATCTGAAATTTCCCTACCCTGAATATCCACTGTTAGCAGTTCAGTGCATTTAATTTATTTGTTCAACAGTGTTTATCGAGCGCCTCCCGTCAGCCAGACCTTTCTGGGCTCTGGGATCAGTGTGAGAACAAGACAGTCCCTGCCCTCTTGGATCTGACACTTCGCGGCAAAGCTGACCTGGGGCAGCCTTTATGGTTGAGGTGCTGTGAGCGGAAGGACAGGGAGAGGGTGGGGTTAGATGTAGACATACCAAATCAGGACTTTACTAATGAAAAGGTTTTCTATTCTGCGTTCTCCACTAACTATTAAGTGTGGCTGTTTTTAATCGAGAACATTGTAAAATGCAGCCGTGGGTGGAGAGGGGACACAGGCAGAGGGGCCAACAGGAGCAAAGGCATGGCAGCCCTTTGCCTTTGGGCCAGGCCCCGGGGCAGGTGCCTGATTCCTCCACAGGAACTCTCTGCCCTAGTTTCTTGTTCCTTCTGGGTGTTTGTGTCCATCAGGGCCTGGACCCAGCCTCACCCCACCCCTTGTGGCCCAAATCCTGAGGCAGTGTGAGTCGTCCAGGGACACATCTAAAAGTCAGCCTTCCTAGTCACCCCGGCCTCCTGCCTTACTCAGCTCAGAGTGGGCAGGGGCTCTACTGAGGCTGCACAGCAAGGCAAGGCCATGGCCATGGCCAAGTTTAGAGTCCAGGCTTCTTTTTTTTTTTCCTTTTTTTGCGGTACGCGGGCCTCTCACCGCTATGGCCTCTCCCGTTGCAGAGCACTGGCTCCGGATGCGCAGGCCCAGCGGCCACATCTCATGAGCCCAGCAGCTCCGCGGCATGTGGGATCCTCCAGGACCGGGCCACGAACCCACGTCCCCTGCATTGGCAGGTGGACTCCCAACCACTGTGCCACCAGGGAAGCCCGGCCAGGCTTCTTATATCCTGTGTTCTCTTTCTGCTGCCACCCAGGTCTGTCCTAAGCCAGGGTCTGGAGACAGGCCAGGTCCAGCTGGCTGGGGGGATTCTGGCCTGTCCCCTGACCCCTCCCTTTCCTTCCCCTCCACGATCAAGCTTGCTAGAGGAGCGGCACCTTTACCAACGTCCCTTCCTGATACCTCCTAGGTGCCACGGTGATGTCCGAGTACACAAGAGAGGACAATGTCTCTGCCCTTGCCCTCATTTTCTTCAAGAGCCCAGGAGGGCAACACGGTGACTGTTTATCTCTCAGGCCTGCCCCTCAGCCCAAGAAACGTGGAGGAGTCACCTCGGCTGACCCGGGTTGGTGGCTCCAAGATAGGACAATGTCCAGGCTGGAGGTCACCTGGTACCTAGTGTCCCCTCCCCCACCGGTGAGCTGGTCCAGGCACGGAGTGGGGCTAGGAGAGAAGCTTCTCCTTCTTTCTGGCCAGGTCAGGGGAGGATGCCAAGCCCCTCTGGGTAAGGCATATACACACGCTGCCACGTGCATGTGTGTTAGGATAGCACATGTACACACCCGCTTATGTGCACAGACCATGCCCTGCACGGAGGGAGGCGAGGACTGTGCTTTGTTCTCCGCTTTGTTCCCACTGCTAGAACAGTGCCTGGTGCATAGAAGGTGCTGGCTAAGCGTCTGCCCGATGATGACTAAGTGGATGATTAAATGAATGGATTTACTTGTGGGCACCGGTGATATGTACATGAAGGCGTGTAAGGAAGCACCAGCGTCCATCCCAAAGCATACATTAGGCTCCTACTTGTACCCACGGACACCGGCACGTAAACAGGTGTGCAAAGACAGGGGAACACAGGTATGTGCCAGTTGCCTGAGTTGATGTGCACATCTGTGCGTGCATGTGCATTTGAACCCATGGGTACGTGGGCTCGTACCAGCACACACAGGGAGACTCACGTACGCACAGCCACACCTCTGGTGCATACGTGCGCACACACACATTTGTAAAATTTAAGAATATTTAACAAGATTCAGCATGCTTCTCGTTCAGATTCCTGTGCTAAGTGCTGGCAGGACTCAGGGGTGGAGAGTTTGGAGGTGGACCAGCTTGGGCTCTGCCCTCAAGATACTCAGAACCCATGGGTGATGACAGGCGCTGTTTACACAGACAGTACCAGGGAGTGAAGGAAACCGTGCTTGTGGATGGCCGTGTGTGTGCACGAGTCCGAGAAATCCTAGCGTCATCGGAACAGAGACGTGGGTTCCCAGATGTATCTCTAGGGGAGTCCAGGGGCACTGACTGACTGGAGTGGAGGCCTAGGAGCAGGGACGAGATGGACGGGCTATTTTAAAATCCATCTGTGGCCTGTGCTCCTCTGCCCGTGTGCACACCGTGGACACATGTACCCAGGTGCGCACAGACGCCCGTGCCCACAGACACATGGAACACCCCCGCTGGCGCTCACACAGCTGGTCATACACATGGACCCCACAGGTTCTGATAAGGCTGGCAGACACCTCTGACTTCCCTTGAGTCAGGGGAGGATGTGTACTGGGAGACCCTATAAGAGAGCGGGAGCTCTTCTGACGAGTCTACCACATCACCCAGCTATTCCATTTCGGATGTGGGTTATTGATGAGGGCTGCATCCTGGGGGTAGGAAGAGGTTTGAAACGTGGCTAAGTCTTAGAAGTGACCCCCAAGGAGAGAGCTTGTTTCAGGCAGCCCTGGACCTTGCTCCTGTCCCTTCAACCACACCAGCCTCCCCATTTGGTTTGGAGAAGCCTGGAATGGCAGAACCCTGAGGTCAGGATGGAGGGCTGACTATCGTTGTCCACCCACAAATGCCAAGACTGACTGAGCCAGTCCAAGATCTGTTACACAGGGGAAACTGAGGCTCAGAGAGGGCAAAGATCTTTCCCAGGATTACAGAGGGAGGCACCAGTGAATTTGAGATGAGAACCCAGATCTCTAGAGCACTTACTATTTGCAGCACCGGGATGCCTCAGGTAGAGGCAGTAGGGTCACTCAGCAGACCCTCCTTCCCTCCCAAAACAGAAATCAAGCTTCCCCCCTCCCCCAGACCTTCCCACGAGGCGATGGCCTCTAGCTCCACTCTGTCTGCGCCAGTGCCTTACCTGCAGCACTTCATGCAGAAGCAGGGGTTTGGACTTAATGACCCCCTGACACCCCATCAGCTCATCGGACAGCACCGCTAGGGACGTGGAACCTATATCTCAGACCAAGAGTTTTGTAATTTAGGCCAATGTGGGGAGGGAGAGATCCTAAACCTGGTGTCAGGGGCTTTGGTTTCAGCCTCTGGACAGCAACTTCCAGCTGTGTGACTTTAAGTATGTCTTTTAACCTTCCTGTGCCTCAGTTTTCTCATCTGTACAACTGGGTTAACATTCTTTACTTCACAGCTTGGCTTGTAGGTTAAATGAGCTCATGCATTGAAAGTGCTTACCTTTGCCAGGGAGGTAGTATGTGCCCGCTCTGAAGATGGGAGCAATGATTCTTTTGGTTAAAGTAGCAATTATTAGATTTGTCTGTATGGCCTACAGCCTGACACAGGCCTTGCAAATAGTAAGTTCTCTAAATCACAGCTGGTTATTGCCCAAGGGGCTGGGATTTTATAGCCTTGAGGGCAATGGCTGAGAACTTGGCTCTCTTTTACCCTGAGGTGGGAATTTGGGAATGGTTCTGTTTCAGTGCATGACAGTGTCTGAGCGAAGGTGCACAGCTGACAAACGCCCAATGCACAAAGCAACTTTGCCCAAATCAGGCTACCCATCCAGCCAGTGCATCGGCTTGAGAAACGAGTTTCGATTTCCATCTGCCTGTGATAAATGGGTGCTGCGGGCTGGAAGCTCCTAAGCCTGGTGTTCAGGGTTCCAGTGCTGCCGGCCCAGCGGGGCACCGCGCCTCACCCAAGGGAGGCTCAGGGAGAGATGGTTGGAGCGTCATCCCAGCGATTTCCTAGTGATGGCTGAGCACCGGGAGACCTTGGGAGATGGGATGTCACGGCTGAGAGCAGCTGGGGACACCTCAGCTCCTTCATCCTTCTGGGACTCAGAGGTTTGGGGAGCTGGGCTCCTCCTGGAGACTGGAAGAGCTGATCCCGGCTGGGGCAGATCCTCCCCTGTGCTTGGGTGGCCAGATTCATCAAATAAAAATATAGAATGCCCAGTTCAATTTGCATTTGAGATAAAGAACAAATACTTAAAAAATATAAATAGATCCCGAACATTGAATGAGACATCCTATAAAAACTCTTTGTTTATCTGAAATTAAAATTCAACTGGGCATCCTCTATCTTATCTGGCAGCCTTCTCGAGGCCCCACTGGCACCGGATATGTGACCTTGGACAGAATGCCTTTCCTCTCTGATCTGTGTTCTCTCCAGTACAGCGGGGATCAGCTGCTGCCCTCGTGGAGCTGTCGTGGGGATTGACAAGATTGTGTAGACAGGTGCTAGACGGTGGTGGCTCAGACTGTGAGCTCTAGAGCCAGACTGCCTGTGTTTCAATCCTGACTCTGCCACGTCTAAGCTCTGTAACCCTGGATGTGTGCCTCGGTTTCCTTATCTGTAAAAAAACAAAAACAAACCAAAAAACCCCACGTAACTTCCTCAAAGAGTTATGAGCAGCATTAAGTCACATAATATATACATAAGTGCTTGTTATAGTTCCTGGCACAAAGTAAGTGATATATTTTAAGGATTAGGTACTGTTATTATTATTTTTTTTTTAAGGAAGGAAGAAAGGAAGGAAGGAAGGAAGGAAGGAAGGAAGGAAGGAAGGAAGGAAGGAAGGAAGGAAGGAAGGAAGGAGATGGCCTCAGAGACAGATGTAGAGGAGCCAGATCCTTTTTGGTCGCTGTTTTAGGTCTTCATTGCTGCACACGGGCTTTCTCTAGTTGCGGTGAGCGGGGGTTACTCTTCGTTGCGGTGCGCGGGCTTCTCATTGCAGTGGTTTCTTTTGTTGCGGAGCACGGGCTCTAGGCACGTGGGCTTCAGTAGATGTGACACACGGGCTTCTTTGCTCCATGGCACGTGGGATCTTCCCGGCCCAGGTCTTGAACCCGTGTCCCCTGCATTGACAGGCGGATTCTTAACCACTGTGCCACCAGGGAAGTCCCTAGGTACTGTTATTATTGTTTTATTATTATAGGTATTATTATCATTATTATTGATTGTCCCCTCTTATTGATCTCTTAAGGCTGTTCCCTTCTTATCAGCCATTTTCACTTTAGTATGAATTATGGGACAAAATAATTTCCAATAGATTAGTCATGAGCGCAGGTTTGGGAAGGGATGATGGAGAGAGAGAATGAGAGCATGGAAGGAAAGGGCACTGAAGACCATTGACCCCCACCTCGCACCTGGCTGTTTGGAGAAGCCAGCTGGGGAAGAAGAGGGGGAACATTAAACCAGGAGTCAGAGAATCTGATCCTGCTGTGTGATCCCTGGCTCTCTTGAGACCCAACACCCTGAAGGCTTTGGGAAGTGAGCAGAGATAGAAGTGGCTGACCTGGCTCCTGAGCTTGGAGGCAAGGGTTCTAGGGACCCCTAACAGGCATCTCAAGCCTGACATGTCCAGAAACAAACTCCTGATCATCCCTGCACTCCAAACCTGCTTTGTCTGTAGCGGTCCCCATCTTGCGATGGCAAGTCTACTCTTTGGATTATTCAAGTCAAAACCCTGGGTCTCCCCTTGGCTCTGCTCTTCCTTCCACACTCTGCATCCAATCCATCAGGAAATCTTTGTGGCTTTACACAGATCCCGCCTCTGACCACTTCTCCCCCCCTCCATTGATGGGAAGCCACCTGGATTATTGCAGAGACCTCCTCACAGGTCCTCTCTAAGCCTAAGATTTGGCTTCTCACCTCCTCCTGGAAGTCTTACCTGATCATCAAACACCGGGGTGGGCAGAGTGATACTCAGAAAGTGCATGTGAAATGAAGCGTGGGGGAGATCGGGGGGTTTGGGGGTGGGGGGCAGGAGGTTGGCTCCGGTTGGACCTGGGCTCTGTGAGGCAGTGAGTGGAGACAAGCCATCAGGTTCTCTGAGTAGCTTCTCCGTGAAGAAACCATTTTGGCCAAGCACATTAATCCGGGGCCCAGGTCTCCATCTTAATTTATCAGCATCTGCAGGGCAGGGGCCTTCTCAGAGAGAAGCGGACAGGGCTGTGGGCAGTCTCAGGGGTCCGCCTCTTTGGGAAGGCTGGGCAGCAGGCTCCCCTGTCCCCATGTGTCTTTTCCAGTTCACACCCACTGCATCCGCATGCGGGCTAGAATCTTGGTGAGAAGGGCTGGGGTTGATTTTAACATAAATGAATCTCTCCTTCTTGCTCTCCAGCAGCCTGAACTGCTCTAAAAGGATAATTAATTGGAATGAAAACACCAGCTCTGGCTCCGAACTGCTTCTCTTGGAGAATTCACAATTCTCTTCCTCTAGGCCCCCCACCCCTTCAGGCTCCCCGTGAACGATTTCAGCATTTCAGCTGCAGAAGGACATCCCTGGCCCTGTCCACCTTTGGGAGAGGCCATGGTGTTGAGGGCTTCTTGTGAGGTGGCCAGAGGCAGGTCAAGGTCAGGAGAGGAGGCCAGCGATGGTGGAGGTAGGGGTGCAGTTGGCCTGAACCACTGCAGGGGCAAGTGGTATGGGTACTCAGTGGCCCTTCCCAACCGAGACAGGGGCACCTCTCCTGGCCCAGCCTATCTTTTCCACTCCCCTCCCCTCTGCTTCTCCCTCTTGACCCCCCTTCTTCTTCCAAAGCTGATGGTAAAATTGGGACATCAGTCCTAGCAACCACCATCACAACTAACCCTTAATGAGTGCCTGAGACCAGGCGTTTTCTAAGAACTTTGCATGCATATTGAATCTTCACAAGAACCTAGTAAGCTGGCTACTATTATAATTCCATTTTACAGAGGAGGCGACCAAGGCACAGAGAGGTTATGTCACTCACTCAAAGTCACACAGCTAGTGAGAGCTAGAACCAGGATTCAAGCCAGAACATATAACTCTGGACCCCTTTCCCGTGCCTTGGGCCCTGGCTAGGAGGTAGCAGAAAATCTGAACTTACAGGCCAAGTTCTGATCCATCAACCAGTACTTTTCTCCCAATAATTACCCCCCTGTAGCCCTTTCCACTGCTATCTCGTACACAGTCATACCCCTCCTCTCCTGCTCTCTCTTCCCCCACAAATGGCCCTAATCACGGCTGATCAGCTCAGCCGTCTCGCGAGGATACAAAGGGGACCTGCGTTCTCAAGTGAAATTAGCCATAATAAAGAACAAGAGCGCTCAGCCTCAAAAGCCCTTGAGAAATCCCAGAAACCCCCTTCAGAATCGCCGGCACGGGCTCCATTTACCTCCTTGGCCTCCACTCACACAATCTGCTTTGCAGAGTGTAAGTCTGCACCCACTCACTTCCTGCTGTTTTCCTGTCGGGATTAGTTTTGAGGCAGTATTTCACCCTATATTCTCTGGGGCAGAAGGAGAGAATCAGAGTTCTGTGACTGACTGAACAGGCTTTTGTGGGCTAGCCTGGGGACCAGTCTGCCTTTACAAATTTTGTTTCTATGGAAAGTGCATGCTGGGTCCCAGCAACATGGCTTACTCACTGACAGAGGTGGACGTAGCTTATCAAGTTGGCTTCTGGTAACCTCAAAATGCCTTTGGCATCAGCCCAGATTTGAGAAAGAAAAAAAAGGCCCTTTCTGCCCTCAGTCTTCCTGACTTCAGCTCTAAAAATAATGACACCCCACCCCCCCAAACTCTTCACCCATAATGCACTTTTGAATGCTAGTAAATAACCCAGGGGGAGGAGGGGTGGGAAAGGAGGAAGGAGACAGTCAGGTAGGTTAGAGAGAAGAAAATGAGATGGCCATTGTAGCCATTTGCTGAGGCTGCCTTAACAAATACTACAGACTGGGTGGCTTAAACAACAGAAATTTATTTTCTGGAGGCTAAAAGTCTAAGGTCAGGGTGGGTTCCTCCTGAGACCTCTCTCCTTGGCTTGCAGATGGCCGCCTTCTTGCTATGTCCTCACATGGCCTTCCCTCTGTGTGTGTCTGTGTCCAGACACACACTCTTATAAGGACACCAGTCATATGGGACTAGGGTCTACTCTAATGACCTTATTTTAACTTAGTTACTACTTTAAAGACCCTATCTCCAAACACAATCACATTGTGTGGTCCTGGGGATTAGGACTTCAACATATGAATTTAGGGGGCATAATTCAGCCCTAACCGTAGCCATTTACCCATGTGGAATTTCAAGCACCCTGTGTGGCCTGGTGGGGCATGTTTGAGCTTAATGGGAGGTGGTCCCCACACAACATGAAGCATAATGGAAGGTGCAATGACCTCCCACAGCTCCTCCACTTTGGTAACTGATTATTTGGGATCCAGAAGCAATGAAGTGTAGATAGAGACTGATTGAGCTCATGGCATCTGTAGAAACTTGATTGACACCAAGATGCTGCCGGCATCTTGGGATCAGACCAGGGGTGTTTCACATCTGAGGCAGAGGGATTTCTTAAGAATCTAAAGTTTAGATTTAAGCTTTTGTGAGTCAAAAAACCCCTCTCCCGGGCCTCCCTGGTGGCACAGTTGTTGAGGGTCCGCCTGCCGATGCAGGGGACGTGGGTTCGTGCCCCGGTCCGGGAAGATCGCACATGACGTGGAGTGGCTGGGCCTGTGAGCCATGGCCGCTGAGCGTGCGTGTCCAGAGCCTGTGCTCCGCAACGGGAGAGACCACAACAGTGAGAGGCCCGTGTACCGCAAAAAAAAAAAAAAAAACAAGAAAAAACCCTCTCCCACTGCAGTGTTTCTCAACCCTCCATCCCCACAATGGCCAGGACAAGTGGAGAGTGCTTTATAAACAGGAGGAGGAGTGAGGCCTCCAGTGCCACTCACATCCCTAACGTGAAGATGTTTGCCCTTTGGGCCTCGCCTAAGAATTTCATCTCCCTCTGGTGACTGGCCCATGTGTCCTGAAACATTTTTGGGTGTATCTGGCGTTGACTTGACATCTTGAAAGTAACGATATTGATTGGGTCATTTTATACCAGTAGATTATCAGAAACTCAAAATGGCAGGGAGCATACCTGTCACCTATGGGAAAGATGGAACCTCTAAGCCAACAGAGAGGAGATTAGGCCCAGGAGGCTTCTTTTATTCAGTTAGACAATGCAGGGCAACTGAGTACTGGATCCCAGGGAATAAGTCAGGAAGAGCAGGGAACAAAGTGGATTTGACTTCAGACTTTTGCTGTAGAGGAGCCCATAAAGCCCCCTTCAATGGAAAGAACCCAAGATTTAGGGTCTAGAAAATGTGGGTCCATATCCTGGCTGTGTGACCCTGGGTAAGTCACTTAATCCCTCTGGATCCTCAGTTTTTGCAGCTGTAAAATGGGGATGCCCAAGTGACATCATCTGTAAAATTGATGAGCCCAGCGCCTAGCACATCATAGGTGTTTAGTACACACCAGCTCCGTTTTCCCTGTTCTCCCTTCCCTTAATCTGTGTCTCTGGGTCTTCCCACACTCACCTTGCCCAGGCAGGGTGACTGCCATACCTTTTCTTGTCCCTTCTCTGTAGGGCAAAGAATATAGTAAGACAAAAGAGGCCTGATACACGCAGCATAATTTGAGAGTTCCTGGGTTTTCCCACCTATAAGTGAGTGGGTTGGATATGGTGATATCTGAGTTGCTTCCCATCATGAATGTTATACTCCATTGAGATTGTGGGACCTTGACCTTGGAAATTCAATTTGGGGCCAGCTGGGACCCAACTCATCCTGATGGTGAAAGGCTGGCCTGGATCCCTGGGGGGACAGCTGCAGGCCACACATACGTCTTCCCACCCCTTACCATGAGAGCAGGGAGGGTGAGGTTGGCACTGGGGACAGAGCTAGAGGGTGTTGTTATAATTAAAACACCAAGTCTTACATCCATTCCATGCTGACACTTTTCTACAGAGTCAGAGTGACATCCATGACTTATAAGAATGCTTTGTCAAAGTAATTTTTTCATTTAAAAAAAGAAAAATTCTTGCCAAAGCAGCAGAGTCATATCGTCCAGGGCTCTCTGAGGGAGACCTGGCTGGGAACAAGCTCCAAGCAGGTAAATCTGCCTGTTGGACTTAGAGAACCGGGGCTGGGGTGGGCCTGAGCTCTGAGGGGTTCCTGGCTACAAGTCTGGCTCTCTAGGGTCAAGGTTCCACACTCCTCTAAGAGATGGAAGTAAAAATTCTTGGAGCTTGGTGCTCCAGTTCAACTCAGAGTGGGAAAGGGAGCCTAAGGTCGCGCTGCCTTCTGGGAGGGCAGGGCTGGAGCATCTTATTCATGAGCCAGGCACTGTGGAGTGGGCACAGTGGTGCTCGTCTCTTAGACCCCGTTTTCTATTTTGAAAAGTAGGGATAATAATGCCTAAACTAGGCATTTGTAAGGGGATGAGGTGGTTTATGGAAAAGTGCATGGCTCAGTGAAGAAGTGGGTGCGATTTTTAAAAATTGAAGTGTAGTTGACTTACAGTGTTATATTAGTTTCAGGTGTACAGCAAAATGATTCATAATATCTATATATATATTATGAATATATATATATGTACACTCTTTTTCAGATTCTTTTCAAGTATAGGTTATTACAAGATAGTGAATATATTCCCTCTGCTATACAGTAGGTCCTTGTTTATCTATTTTATATATAATAGTGTGTATCTGTTAATCCCAAACTCGTAATTTATCCCTCCCCCTCCTTTCCCCTTTGGTAACCAGAAGTTTGTTTTCTCTGTCTGTTTGCTCTGTAAATAAGTTTGTTTGCTCTGTAAATAAGTTCATTAGTATTGTTTTTTTTTTTAGAGTCCGCATATACGGGATCCCATATGGTATTCGTCTTCCTCTGTCTGACTTCACTAGTATGATAACTTCTAGGTCCATCCATGTTGCTGTAAATGGCATTATTTCATTCCATTGTGTGTGTGTGTATGTGTGTATGTATATATATGCTACATCTTCTTTAGTGGATATCATTTTTGAGAGTATTCTCTGGAAGGGCGGAGAACTTGGATTCAGGAGGCCCGGGTTCTGGGCCTGGCTCTGTCCCTGATGCACTGCGTGATCTTGGGCCAGTCATTTTTGTTCTCTGGGCCTCAGTTTCCTTATCTGTGTGATGAGGATGATGGTGGCTTCCATGCCTTTCTCCCAGGGCTTTGTAAAGATGGTTGAAGAGCCTCCCTTCTGAACAATATAATACTCTACAACACCAGACAGGAGTAACATAAGAATTGGGGTTTGAACAGTGCTTGTTATGAGGTCAACAATATTATTTCCATCTTATAGATGAGACAACAGAGACACGAAAAGGTTGAATGGCTTGTCTGTGATGGGGTAGCCCAGGCAGTCTGGTTCTAATCTCTGTACTCTTGACTACCCAGCTACACTGTCTCTCTAGAAAGATCATGAGCCATTATTATAATAAAGACTCAGTTCTATAAGGATGTCCTACTCACAAAGAATATGTCAGGGCCAGTGGTTCACTGACGGTGTTGTCCCCTATCCCTCCCCAGTCCTGGGGAGATGTCTGGGTGGAGGAGCCATGCTCTGGGCTCTGGGCTGGTGGATTTCTCCCTCCTTATGTACTGACCTTTTTGTCTAACTACCTGTGAAACAGCTGTGCTCTTCTGCACCCTGGGGGAATCCGGCTGGAAGTCCGAATGGTGGCCCTCCATGGTCCAGGTGGAGCCAATGGAACAATGCTGTACCCCTTCTTCTGGGAAGTCTCCAAGACCCTGGTATTTGGGCTACACAGCCCCAGAGGCTCCTGGGTCATCTTCCCAATGCCCTGTGGGAGGGCTCTGGGGGCAGCCTGGGTACATGGGGTTGGGGGTAGTGGTGACAGCTCAGTCGGAATTCAGGATGAGTCCAGGTAAGGGCCTAACAGGCTGCAGGCTGGGCTGGGGACAGAGAGGAGTGAGTGGTGCCCTGAGTCTCCATTGCAGCCACAGTACAAGCCTGAGGGGGAGGCATGTAGACTCCTAGCAACCCAGAGGGCATTGGCTCCAAGCCCCTCATTTTTCAGAGATAGAGACTGCAGTCCAGAGAGGGCAAGGGAGTTGGCCAAAGTTACACAGCAAGTTGGCTGCGAAGTTGGGTCTAAACTAGATCTTTATAGGGAATTCCCTGGTGGTCCAGGGGTTAAGATTCCATGCTTCCACTGTAGAGGGCACGGGTTTGATCCCTGATCCCTGGTTTGGGAACTAAGATCCCACATGCCATGCAGCGCGGCCAAAAAACAACGACGACAGCAACAACACTAAATGTTTATAAACCCTGCGGGCAGCACGCTGTCCCCCCACCTCCACCCCAACCTCCCAGATCAACAGCGAGAGGTGAGGAGGATAGAGGCCTGGAGCTGGAGGAAAGGGGATTGTCCTTATCTCGGGGTTCTAGCTTCCCTCCCATGACCTTGCCCTGCCTAAGTAGCCAGTTCCAGGCTTGGGAGCTCAGCCTAAGACCGTTTCAGAGAAGCTTTCATCAGCAACCAGATTTATGGGCACATACGAGGCAGTTCCCTTTAAAAACAGTGTACGGCTAAATGACGCCTGGCCTCCTGCCCACTGTCTTTCCTGTGCTAAGAGACCAAGCCAGAGATATTCCAGCTGGAGGTGTTTCTTAAAGCAATAGAGACCATAATTCAGAAAGGGAGTGACTGAGGAACTGGCTTTTGTTGGGTACTTCTGATGGGACAGTCGTGTATTGAAGGCTTTACATACATTTTGTCATTTAAATGTCATGTGGGCAGTGTGGGGCAGGTATTATTTAACTCTCATATTACAGAGGAGAAAACTGAGGCCAAGAGGAATTTATTTGCTCTAGGACACAGAGCTAGAAGGAACCAGAGCCAGGATTCACACTCAAAGCTGTTTGACTCCAGGATCCAAACATTCATCACATCAAGTTGCTCTTTTAGGGGAACCATGAATGTAGGAGAATTCCCCCTAGTGGGGCAAGAGCTTGGATGTCATACCCCAAGTCCTGAAGTCCTGAGCCTTCGAGGAGGAGAGACATGAGGACCTTAGGGGTCCAGCCATCCCCATCTCACCGGTTCTCTGGATTTCACTTGCGACATGGGGCAGTGCTCATTTCAGTGAGCCCATGAAGCTTAATGCACAGAAGGGGACACTGCGGCTCAGAGAAACCCAGATACCACCTCAAGGTAGCACTATGTTTGAGGCAGAGTTAGAACTTGAACCCAGGTCTCCAGCAACTCAGAGTTCTGGTGGTTTCCCAGGCTCAAGGGAGCTGTCCATGGTACCAACCCCAGACCCACACTCTCTACCTTGACCTGGCTTCTTATCTGGCTTCGGTTCCTGCCTCAAAGGACCCTTAAGAGCCTCTTTCGATAGAGAGAGAGACAAAGCCCTGAGAGGTCAAGGCCACATAGCAGATCTCTGTGCCACTGGAGTTACCACACCCTCTATTGCCTGGGGACTTTGCATCTCTAGATTGACATTGAACTTTTCTTGTCTCTTTGGTTCACTGTAAATACTGTTTGAGACTAGGCTTTAAGCTTGTCTTGGACATTGACTCTGTCAGGGTAATAGAAAGAAATATCTTATTACAAGCGTGTTGTACTTGTTAGTTTTCAACGTGATTTTACTTTTACTTTTTAAAGTAACCCTTTGAACAAGATAGAAAGAATAGCAAGTAGAGATGAAATAGAAGAGATTCAGAGAGGTTGAGTGACTTTCTTTGGATCACCCAGCTACTGAGTGGTAAAATCAGGATGTGAATCTGGTTCTTTGGTCTCTTTACCCTGACATACCTTGTATGATCCCCATGAAATTCTTTGGGCCAAGCTTGGCCCTGGAAGAAATCTTGCTGGGTTCAGACCTCTTCTTGAGTGGACATGTCTCCATCTGAGCCTCTGCCCCACCTCATGTCTCAGTCTGCTTCTTAGCACTTGTTGGGGGTCCTGGCTCACCTGGCCTTGGGCAGATGCCCTCTTCAAAGCCATGTCAGGAGGAGAAAGGAGGTAGACCATTCCCTGCCCATTCCCCACCCCCCTTTATCCTGGATGGTGTCAGCCTCAGGGACATTGGCCAGGAATTCATACGCAAGCCGTATGGGGGCCCACAGTCTGGACCAAATTTCCCTTCAGGACTGGAGAATGAGCATGAAGGAACTTAGCTGGGGGCTGAGAGGAAGAAGGCCGTGGAGGCAAATAGGAATCAGAATGATGTTCACTGTCATCAGATGGCGTCATGTCCACAACACTCTTTCTCAGTGTGTGTGGACCCTCTTTCAGGCTGGTAGCTTATAAAGGTATCTGCAAGGTGGTTGTAACTTATAGTTTGACTCGCAGTCATGGGTCCCAACGAGGTTCTGCAGATATCTTTGCTTCTAAATCTGCTCTTCTCCATTAATATCACTTCCCAAAGTGGGATTAGTGGAGATTTCCTGTAACCACTGTGTTTATGAGTGTGTGCGTGCCTACGATTGGGCATATATCAGTACACCCTTTCTCTCTTTCCTTTATCTCTTCCTTTCTTTTCTGTTTCTTTTTTTAAAATTTTATTTATTTATTTATTTATTTTTGGCTGTGTTGGGTTTGTTGCTGCGTGCGGGCTTTCTCTAGTTGCAGTGAGCGGTGGCTACTCTTCATTGCGGTGCGTGGGCTTCTCATTGCGGTCGCTTCTCTTGTTCTGGAGCACGGGCTGTAGGCACGCGGGCTCAGTAGTTGTGGCGCACGGGCTTAGTCGCTCCGTGGCATGTGGGATCTTCCCGGACCAGGGCTCGAACCCGTGTCCCCTGCATTGGCAGGCAGATTCTTAACCACTGCGCCACCAGGGAAGTCCCTCTTTTCTGTTTCTTATCTTACCCTCACCCATCCCATCTTTCCATCCAAGCAGAAGCGGGTGAGGACTAAGTGACCTTGGACCCCAGGGGATGACGGTGGGGGCAAGCTGGGAATGAGGAATTTCAGCATGACTGCCTCATCCAATCAGGTGACGAAGGAAAGCTGCTTCTCCCCTCCTTACCCCTCACTCCATGCTTTATCCGTAATAAGCTCCCTTTTCCCAGATTGCCACGGAGGAGGAGAAGGTAGAAAATTATTCCTGTTCTGCTCCTAGAAAACTTTAAAATGCTATCACCATGGAAACTGCTCTTGTGCAGTCATGGAGCATGCTTGTGGGAGAGGGCAAGGCAAGGGGAGGGAAGGGGAGGGGAGGATGAGGAACATGTTGGTGTGAGATGCTCACAGGGGTCTCCCCACCACCTCAGCTCTGTTTGTTAGTTCTTTCGCTGTAGTTGATGTATGATGGAACCAGGCTATCTGGGCTGAGAAGTCTCCCTCGGAGGTAAGTGGGCACAGAGCCATCCCTGGCCTGGAGGCTCTGTGTATGTGTGATTGTCAGGGATAGCTATAGAGATAAAATAAGACCTCTGCCCTCAAAGGAATTTGTAAACTAGACAGGGAGAAAGAACTGACACTTTTCCAAAAATTACTACATGCTATACACTTTATTATATATTCTTTTTTTTTTTTTAATCCTGATAAAAGAGGCATTTAACCCCCGTTTTACAGAGGAGGAACCCAAGTCTCCGGGAAGCCAGGGACTTTTCCAAGGACACGCTGCCAGTCAATGACAGAGCTGGAATTTGAGAACTGCTCAGTCTGTCTCCAAATGATAATGATGTTACTGTTTATTTGGTGTCTCTTCATGTCAGGCACTGCACTAGACACTTAATGTATTTATAACTCGTACAGCCATGTGAACAAGGGATTTTTACCTCCATTTCACAGAGGAGGAAACTGAGGCTCAATGAGGTTAAAGAATTTTCCCAAGGTCACATGGCTAAGGAGTGACCGAACCAGGATGAAAAGGTAAGAGACAGAGCTGGGATTTGAATCCAGGTATGTCTGAGGCTGAAACCAGTGTCTTTTTACTACACTTTTCAGCCAGATAATATACAGGAGAGTGAAGGGGGTGGGGGGATGCCAAGCATGGGCTGAGGCTAGGGTGCCTCACCTCAAGGGTCCATTGTGAAGACCAGGGCCACATGGGCACCTCTCAGATCTTGTCTCCAAGGCATTATTAACCCTGGAAAGTTTGATCCAGAAGTGGGGGGTGAGGAAAAGGCTCTATGATGAGCCCAGGGAACAGGAGCATGGACAATTGGTGGAAGATCCTACCTGAACCAAGAGGCAGGGGAGTGGGCTGAGTAGAAGGGAATGGTTGAACAGGAGGGAAACTGTGATGGATAAAGCCCCTCACAGCTTAATTGGGATGTACTTCCTTTCCCAGAGGGAAAAGGGAAGGAAATATATCAGTCAGAATGGGCTAGGTTGTGCTGCAGTAACAAACATCCCCAAAGATCAGTGGCTTAATACTCTGAGGCTTATTTCTTATGCATTTATTTCTCATTATATCCGTTAGCCTTGGTTGAGTAGCAAACCACACATTTAACCACACATTTAATATTTCCCCCAGTTCTGTGGGTAGGCTGGGTGGTTCTGGACTGTGCCAATGGGGCTAGATGGTTTAGGGTGGCCTTAATCATGTGTTCGGAGCTTCATCTGGGACAGATGGGACCTTTCTCTACGTGGTCTCTCTTCTTCCAGGAGTCGAGCCCAGGCTCATTCACATGGTGGCAGAGAGTTTACAGCCCAAAAGAGGGCAAACTCCAATGTGCAAGGGCTTTATAAGTCTTTGCTTGCACAGCATTTTCTAATATCCCATTGGCCAAAGCAAGTCACATGGCCGAGCAGGTTCAAGCGGTGTAGGAAGTAGCCAAGTAATGTTACCAAGGGGAATACATACAGGGATGGGAAGAGTATTGCAGCCGTATTTACAATTTACCACATATTCCTCCATCGTAGGTCATTGGTGCTGGGGGGGCAGGGGAAATCTGGACCATGTCTTCCTCATTCCAGGGCCCAAGCTGGTCGTGGCTCTATGTTATTGCTGTCATGATTACTGAAGTAGCAGAAAGGGAGTGTGATAAATTGCACGTGGGCTCTAAAAGCCTCCATTAAGGAGTGATGCACCGCTTCTGGTCTCACAAAATAACTCGTGTGGCCACACCCAATTTCAAGGAAGGGGGAGTAGGAGCCTACCGCGGGCTTGGAAAGAGAGCCATGGGCATTTGGAGAGCAGCACTAATGACTACCACAGCAACCATTTATTGAGTGCCTACTATATGCAATTTAAGGATGTCATCTCAGAGTATTCTGGCACCTTTCCGAGGGAGGGGTTATTATCTATTTTCCAGCTAATGAAGCAGAGCGGTTGTGGAACCCACTTAAGGTCACACATCTGATAAGAGGCAGAGCCAGGACTCAGGTAGTCTGACTCCAGAGAGGTGATGTGCTTTCCAGCGTGTCATGCTCATCTCCTACTTCCACAGAGAGAGGACAGACGGAATTCTCCGCAGGTGACTCCGGCTTCCTGCAAGGAGGTAGGTAAGGTGGCCTTGACATCATTTATTCACTTAGTCATCTATTCATTTGATCCGTAATTATTTAAATGCCACCGTGGACAAGAGGAGCAGTGAACAAGAGAGACCTGGTCTCTGCCTCCACGGAACTTATGGTTTGAAATACTCACCTCTGATCCCAAAGGTCGAGAATTCCATAATCTCCTGGCTTTAGGAAGTGGGGAGTTTCTAAGATTGAGGAGGTGCACAGGGTTTCCCGTTCTAGCAGGGCTTCCCCAAGGATCAGCGGAGCTGGGGAAGGGGGCGCTGTCGCCGAATCTGGGCTTCATGGAAAGCCTGAGGAGCGGCAGCCTCATTGCAGCATCTTGTAGGAGCACACAGCTACTGAGTAATGCATTCCAGGCTCTGGGCAGAGCCTCTCCTGGCTGCCTCTTGCATCCAGAGAAGTCGGTGGGCTCAGACAGGAGTGGGAGGGCTCCTGGAGCCCATACAGGTGAGCTTCTTGGCAAGTGAGAAATGGGAAGGGAGACCATGGTCTTGCTAAGCCACCAGGGTCCTGAGAGCTCCCAGTCTCCGTCACCCCAGAGGCAGACTGGGACCCAAAGAACTTTGCAGTCACCCGGCCCAGCCTTCTCCCTCTGCCTTCACCGAGCTTCAGAGCTCAAAGCTTGGCTGTTGCCTGTTCGTCACATAGTCACCTAGCTCCCCCCAGAACCCCTCCAGAGATGAGGCGCTCACTACCTCCAGGATCAGGCTGTTCCAAAGTCCTTTCTGATTTTACTTGGCTACTTTGCCCAAGAGCCCACACAATACACATGCCACCAGCCACGTGGAGCCAGCACATGCCAGGATGCCACGTGTCCTGGGTGCAATGACACCCTTGTGGCAGGCAGGCTGCTCCTGGGGAGGGGGTGTTATGTGAGCACGCGTAGTCCCAGGCAGATGGCCCTGGCTCTGCTGGGCTGTCAGTCAAAGATGCGAAAGCCTCAACTCACTCTGGCTCCAACAAGTACAACTATTTATAAAAGATGAGGCCTGCCAGGGAACAGGGAGAGGCTGAGACATCTGCTCCCTCTGCCGGGGTGGCCAGCACTTACCATACACCTTCCGGTCTCATCGCCCTGGCTGGAGGAAGCCCAAAGGCCCCGTCAGCGCTCAGTGAGCCCCACCAGCCCCACCTCTCGGCCCTGCCCCTGCCCCCAGTGGACCAGCTCAGGGCTGTAGCTGCAGGCAGGGGATGATACTCTGCTCACGGTGGCGGCTCCCTTGTCCTGCCCCCTTCCACACCCAGCTTCTGGAGGGGAGAGGGCAGCTCCCCTCAGAGGGGTGAAGCTGGCTGCTCTCTCTGAACATGCAGTAGCATCTGCTTGCCTCTTACAGAGCTGGGTCCTGGCCACCTGGGCTTATTTCCCCTCCGAGACTGGAAGCGTCTTGAGGGCAAGGACCACGAATGGTTCTTCGGTGCCACCCTTGAAGTATGGCCCTCAGGGTCCTGCTGGAGCAGGTGCTTACAGCGGGAATTGCCACACTGTGAATATGGAGCTGGCTGTGGAGCCTTTTGGAGCAGGAGAGACCTGGGTTTGAATCCCAGCTCTGTCGTCTTCTCTGCACCCCAATTTACTCATTGATCAAGTAGAGATGAAAGTGATGGCTACCTCTCATGGTTGTAATAAAATTGCATATTACCTATTATGATATTTTTCACTGTTCAGTGAATGACTGAGCTCTGACTTGAGGCCAGGGGTAATAGGGAGCCACTGTAGGTGTTTGAGCAGCAGCATGGCACAATGGAAGGCAATGCTGACGGATACTTGGCAGCTGGGGGTAAGACTAATCATTAAATAACAATACCAAAAAAACCCACCCCATAATAATAAGAATGAAAGATTCAGGAGTATCTTGGCTGCCTTGGCATCCTTCTTTCTTAATCAGACAGGGCACCTGGAAGTCATTATGGAGCAAAGCCATGTCCAGGATGGAGAGAGTCAGGGAAGGGATAAAATGTAAGGGGAGCAGGGAGACAGGGGACTGATGGGTTCTGGCGGCTCAGGGCAGAGAGAAGACGGAAAGATGGGCTTTAAGGGATATCTTGGGGACTTTTTCTACTAACACCCAGGCAAAGCCAGAAAGGCAGCCGTGTCAGCCTAGGGTTAAGTGTGTGGCTTAGCTCTAGCTAGCTGTGTGATCATGGAAAAAGTACTTGACTTCTCTGAGCCTATTTCCTCATCTTTAATATCCAGAGAATACATTGTCCTCCCCCTCCACAAAAAAAAAAAAAAAAAAAAAAAAAAATTCTGTTCCATTCCTCTTCCCCCTGGCCCAGGGCTACCCCTTGGAGGGCAACTGCACAGAAAACATCTCAGTCCCTCTGGCCCCTTTCTGTAGAGGGTGGGGTAGCTTTCCTTTGAAGGAGACATTTGAACTGGCCTTGAAAGCAGGGACGCAACAGCTGGAAAATGGCAGGGAAAAGGCATTCCTGGCAGAGGGCACAGCAGGAGGAAAGGCGTAGAGACAAGGATGGGTCTAGCTCCTGACTTGGCCACTGCCTCATATCTTGTACCTCTAGCGGGTCTGTTACTGTACATTCTCCAGGCAGCTGGTGGACTCCAGTACTTAGAGAGCACTTGCAGGTGGGGTTTGCACCCATTTCTTGGTTGGGATAAGCTGAGGCAGAAAGAACATCACTGCTAAAAAGTGAGAACAGAATTCGGAGGCCCTGTTGGTGCTGCAGGTGGTAATGAGGCTGTCAGGGAGCAGGCTGGAAGGGAGGGTTTGACTGCAGTCACGTTATTTTTGCTCCCAAATTGAAATTAAAGATCATTTCTACTTCAGATGCTGGAAATGCCTGGGTTCATTACTTCCCAGGATTTTGTCCATGCTCTCATTCTAGATTCAATTAGAGCAATTTAAAGTAATTAATTAAATTTGTTATTTGATTAATAAAGATAGAAATTCAGCTAAGTTGCTGGGAAGGAGGAAGCCATATTGGGATTTGCTAGCAGAGAGGTTTGGGGAGATTCCTGCTCTGCTACCCCTGCATCCCCCAACTTACCCACCGTACCGTCCATGGAGCCCTACCACTCCAGCTTCAGCCAGGGAGCCAGAGATTTAAAGTCAGGGCCCCGTGTGTGGTTGTATTCTAGAAGGAGCAAGGAGGCTGGGGTGGCTGGATAAATGTGGTCCACGGGGGAGAGGTAAGGAATGAGGAAGGAGCCAGTAAGGCATTGCTTCCCCTGGAGGGGGTGGGGTGTTGAGTAGGGACCAGAGGGATTGCAGCAGGCTGGGAAGAAGCTGGACAGGCACAGAAGCTGGGGGCTGGGGAGGTGGCAGGAAGCCAAGGGCCAAACTACAGAGGTAGAGGGCAGGGAGGAGGGGAGGAGGATGTCTAGCCAAAGACAGGTGGGGCTGCCCAGCAGAGGCTGGATACAGGTATTAGGTGCTAGCACTGACAGTTGGTCAAACCAGGAAGGAAAGTTCAGGCCAGACACCAACATGGGGAGTCAGTGTGGGTCAAGGTTTAAAATCAGAGGATTTCTAAGCATGATACAAACCTTAGAAATTCCACAACATCCAGATCAGTAAATTTGATGACACTAAAAAACTCATCATGGAAATAAACACTGTAAGAATAGTCAAAAGACAAAGGAAAAACTGGGAAAGTGCTTGAAGCTGTTATCACAGACAGAGGCTATGTTCTTCAATATATAAAGAGCTCCCACAAATCAATAAGAAAAAGAAAAACCTAAGAAATGTGGAAAAAGTTTAGGCATGGACAGCTTGCAGGAAAGAAACTACAAATGGCTCTTAAGCATATGCAAAGTTGCTCATTCTCTCCTATAATAAGAAAAATGCAAATTAAAAATAGGTAGAGATACCACTTTCATCCATCAGATTGAGCAAGGTTAAAAAATATAGTAATATACTGAGTAGAAATTGGTGTGGAGAAACAGGTACACTCAAACAATGCTGGTACTACGTCTGTGAAGGGCAATTTGTTATCTATCAAAATTATAAACATACATATTCCTTGACCTAGAGATTCAGCTTCTTGGAATTTATCCTACAGATAACAGGATTATTTATTGCAGCACTATGATAGCTTTATGGGAAACAGCAGAAGAGCACACGAATAGGAGACTGGCAAATAAATGATGTTATATCCAGGTAATGGAATACTATGCAGTCATGAAAAAGAAAGAAGCAGCTCTCCATGTCCTGATGAGGGAAGATCACCAAGAAAGGCTGTTGGGTGAAAAAAAAGCAAGGTCCAGAACAATGTGTATGGAATTTTACAACTTATGTAATATAGAAAAGACTGTATAAATACATGTGAACTTTTGCTTATAAAGGTATAGTCTATCCCTGGATCACTCAGTCACTTGAGTCTGGGAGCAGTGGCTGCCCTCTGAGGAGGAAAACCAGATGACTGGGAGAAAGGAAAGGGAGGGACTTACTTTCCCCTATATTTACCCTGTTATGCCTTTTGAATTTTGTACCAAGTATATGTGCTTTCTATTTAAAAGAATAAATCAAATAACAATTTAAAAAATGAAGCTAAGCAGGCACTGACAGGGTCAGAGATGCAGGGAGAGGTCAGGTGATCATCAGAGCCAAGGGAGGTAGGACGGGACCTCATCAAGCCCACCTCTGGTAAGGTGAGGTCTGTAACCCTTCTGGGAGCCATTTTCAGCAAGGCATCTATTCCGTCCCTACCTCTTTCTACCCTGGAGCAGCTCTGAGAGGAAGATATAATCATCCCCACTTTATAGAAGGCCAACTGAGGCTCACGGTGAGGCTCAGATGCAGGTATGGAGTGCTGCATCCTTACCTGACCACCCTCACAGGCCGGCCCTGAGGATGAGGCTAGGATGGAATTCTGGGCCTGGCTGGCTGCGCTGTCGCATCGGCAGCTTGGAGTCTGGGTATTCCGCTGAGCATCTGGGGGTTGCACCTGGGCTGTGGGACCCTGGGAAAGATGAGGTGAGGGAGGAGCTTGGTTCTTCCTTTGGGGAGAGGGCGGCAGATGCCTCCAGGGATGGGAATATCCAAGGACAGCTCCAAGAGGGGCTCTGAGTCAGACTGACCCCTCAGCTCTTCCCCACTGGGAGCAGATGGCAAGTAGGCTCTGGGAGGACGGGTGCTAAGACTGGAGGGGCTGAGAAGGTGTGGGACAGCCCACAGGAGGGAAGTGCACTTCTGAGCGGTGTGAGAGTCACAAGGCAACAAGAAGATGGACTTTGGATTCTGTCTGGAACGTGATAGAATGTACTGTTCCTCTGATGGCGGGGTGGGCGTGAGGGAGTCCCCTTCAGGCTGTGGCGCTGCTGATGTGATTGGAAAGACCTACGGGTTTTTGGATCTCAGAGGTCTCCCATAGGGGCCACGCCCAGGACTTTAGATTCCTCTTCACACAAATGCTATCCAGGCACCGTCTTGGGAGGCCCGGCCTCCTAACGTGATGCGGAAGTATTATTTCACTTAGAAGGGGGAACGAGTTAGCCAATAAGGAGCAGGGAGCAGTTCGCCTGACTCACCTCCACCCAGGCTCAGGCCAGAGAGGATGGGGTGCAGGAGGGCTGAGCTTTGACCGCATGCACGATGGAGTAGAAAGAACCCGAGTTAGGAGACGCAGTTCCAGGCAAAGCCCTTCTCTCTGGGCCCTCAGTTTGCCAACTGTAAAATCAGGCCATTTGGGCCAGATGGTTTCTATGGGCCCTTAGAGCTCTGGGGAGTGGCGCTTATGGGGTTTCCACCAGGACTTGGAGGAGGAGCAGTGAGGCTGGGGGAGCCAGAAGGACAGGCGGGCCGTGGTGTCCCCCCGTCATCTTCCCTACATGGCATTTGTGGTTTATGGGAAGCTCTCACAACACTCTCTCACTTAGGGCAACCCATGAGATACGTGAAGATTACCCCCATTTTCCGGATGAGAAACTGAGGCTCAGACAGATAAAGAAAGCTGCCCCAATTCACACACCTGGAAGGTAGGGGATGTGGGATTCAGACCTAGTTCGAATGACTCAAGGCATCTTCTTCCCTCATACCGCAGCTGCCTCCTCCTTGCTTTTTTGTTTGTTTGTTTGTTTTGTTTTCATAAATTTATTTATTTATTTTTGGCTGTGCTGGGTCTTCGTTGCTGCACTTGGGCTTTCTCTAGTTGCGGCGAGCGGGGGCTACTCCTCGTTGTGGTGTGTGGGCTTCTCATAGCGGTGGTTTCTCTTGTTGCGGAGCACGGGCTCTAGGGTGTGCGGGCTTCAGTAGTTGTGGCTCGTGGGCTCTAGAGCACAGGCTCAGTAGTTGTGGCACATGGGCTTAGTCGCTCCGTGGCATGTGGGATCTTCCCGGACCAGGGCTCGAACGCGTGTCTCCTGCACTGGCAGGCAGATTCTTAACCATTGCACCACCAGGGAAGCCCCTCCTTGACTGTTGATTTTATTTTATGGTGGAGTAGAGAGGGGCCTCATCTGCCCCACCTCTGGGAAGCAGACCTATCTCTACATCCTTGCTCTGTAGATGCTCATTCCGGGCAGGGCCTCAGTGGAACCCTCCAGTGGCCATTTCCACCCCCTGGTCCTCCAGATGGTTCTATGACACTCCCTCCCCTCAGCCTTATAATTAGATCTGGAGGCCTTGGGCAGCTGACTTGCTTTCCCCCTACTCCAGGTCCATCCTTCTTCCTCCTGGGGATCTTACAGAGACCTCAGATCTCCTACACTGGCTAGGGCATAGGCGGGCCAGCCATGGCCTCCTCTCTCACTCCACACTGGGTGAAAGGGCATCAGTCTGTTTGGGAAGCCATTTCTCCCTGTCCACAGCCTTCCCAGTTCCTGCTGTGACCTCAGCTGCCATCCTTTCTCATCACCTGCTGTATCCAAGACAACCGACAGCTCCTACTGGGTAGTGAGAAGAGGAGGGGTGACAGGCAGGGTCAGTTCAACAGCCACAGCTCCCCGGCTGAGGGAGCCACCTGTTCTGTCTGAGGATCTCACGGTGGGAGGGAAAAGACTGGGGCTTTCATGAAATTCAAGGAGGTGTGTGAGGGACTTTACAGGCACTGGAAAAGAAGCTGATTTATAAACCAGTGCCCCAGGCTCTGGCTGATCCAGCCTTCATGGAGAGATGGGAACAGCATGGGTGTGGAATCAGAACTGGGTTGGATGCCCTCCTCAAGGACTGACTAGCTGTGTGACCTTGGGTAGGTTTCTTGACATCTCTGAGCTTCTGTTATGATTGGTTCGTGGACTCATTAGGGGCCTGCAATGAAGCTAAATATACTTTGCCAGCACTAAAACTTTAGTGGCTAAGAGCATGTGCTCTATGACCAGAAAGGTTGGGTTTGGATCCCCGTCCTGCTATGTGACCTTGGCCAAATGGCTTCATCTCTGTGGCAAGTGCTTTGGCAGCGCAACAAACACCCCACAGCTCAGTGGCTCAATGCAACAGCCACTTATTTAGCTCATGGTTTTGGGGGTCAGCAGTTTCGTCTGGGACCAGCTAAGCAGTCCTTCGGGTCTGGGCAGGGCTCAGCTGATCTTGGCCGGGCTCACTCATGTGTCTGCTGTCCTTTGCTGGGTCCCCTGGGACTGGCTGCTCCACTGGCCTCATTTGGGATGAATGGAACTCCTGGGCTTATCTCCATGTGGTCTCTCAGCCTCCATCGTGCTAGTTTGGGCGTATTCACAGCCCCGAACCTTGTGTTATAAGGCTTTGAAGGCAGCCAGAGAGCAAGCCTCAACGTGCAAACACACCTCAGGTCTCTGCTGGCAACAGGCTTGCTTCTGTCTCATCGGCCAAAGCAAGTCTCGTGGCAAAGCCCTGCACCAGGGTGGGAGGGCACACACAAAGGCATCGCATGAGCAGATTGGGGACCACCACTGCAGCAATCTATCACTGCCTCTCTGGGCCTCAGTTTCCTCTGTAAAATGAGTATAACCTTGTACCTTCCTTAAGGGATTCTTGGGAGGCCCGAAATGAAATGAGCAAATGTACGTGAAATGCACACACTTCTTCAGCACTGAGAGAGAGCTAGCAATCCACAAGGTGAGCTGTTAGCATTTTCATTAGCAGGGGCCTTGAGAGACAGTAAACATCCCATGTGGCAGGCTCTGGGGTAGCAACCAGGGCACAGGCTCCTGGAGGACAGCTGTGGGCCTGCTTTTCCTCTCAGAGGAAATGGATGGTGCCAGGGAAAGTTGCCCTGTGGCAGCGGTGGGGTGGTTATGGGGTGGTGGGAAGGCTCTTCCCTTAATTCCCTGGCTGCAGGGAAAGGGGTGCCCATTGCAGCTCCTGCTGGGGATTTGGTCCTGGGGCTCCTCCCTCCCCCTACTTCCATTCTCTCCCTCGTCCTGGGCTCAGGCACTTCTGGATCTGGAAGAAAGCTGTCAGGACGCATGCTCACCTGCAGTGCTTGGCTCTGGGAGGGACTTTAAGGGGCTGTTAAGCTGGGATCCTAAACTTCTCCTCATCAAAGCTCACGTAGATCATCAGGTAACCCTACGTGTCGTGCTCTCTGCAATACCGCTTCTGCCACAGCCCACATTTGCAGGGTGGTGCATGACCTTCACACATCCATTGAGTGCAATGTAGTGACTGTCACTAGCGGGCATGTGATCTGGAATTGGGGTTGGTGTCTGTGACATCACTAAGTGCCAACCCGAGACCCTGGGCCATGGTTACGACCCTGGGAAAAATCCAAGAGGCTGCCATCTTGGTGAGCTACTGCAAGCCGCCTGCAGGGAGGGGAGGGGGACTGACTTTATTAGACTTTTGAAAACCTTGAAAACAAAATTCACGTAACAGCCTTCACAGACCCCAGCTTGGCAACCACAGATGTGGCTGAGCCCCCTCGTTTCTTTGGTTCCAGGAGTCCTTTCTGAGCTCACCCAGGCAGCTCCAGGAAGGTGGATGGCCATCCTTCGTTCATTGAGTCTTCATTCCCCCTCATGTATCAGGCCCCATCCCAGACACTGGAGCTGGGACAGTGAGACACATCAGGTGCGGGTCCTGCCCTCACAGGACTTACGGTCTAAGGGAGACAGAGTAATTGATCACAAGAATAAATGCAAGATTATATGGCCAGATGGTTTTCTTTTTGAAATATTAACCTTCCTTCCTTCCCTGGCATTTCCTCTTCCTTTATAGGGCGTTTGGACTCAAAACGTTCACTGCCGCAGGGGACAGACGATCCAGTGGTAGTTAGAAGTCAGTTCTTGTCTTCTGAGTGTCAAAAACTGAAGCCTGGGTGTGTGGGGATTTGGAAAGAACCAGAGATTTGGAAGATGCAGGATGCTTCAAGTCCCCAGACCAGACGATGCTCCCTGGGCTGGGGGAAGATGGTGTGATGGGAGGAGCATATGGGTGTGTGTCGGAGATGGGCCACACGCTTGCCCTGACCTCCCTGTTTCCTACTGAAATAGGTTTGGAGGACCTGGGAACAGAGAGGACTTGCCTCCCCATCTCCAGGGTAAAATTTGGAGAGGCGGAAAGACCCCAGCCTATTGCCCAAGCCAGTGTAGCACTGACTGCCGGGCAACTCAGAGCCTAAAGTCTTAAGGCAGCCTGAGTCTCCTGGGGCCGGGCCAACTACTCTCCCCGCTAGCTAAGGCTCTCAAGGGTAACAGGTCCTCCTACTGCCCCCTACTGCTGGGTCCACACCTGGACTACCAGGTGGGCTGTTTATCTTTTGTTTTGGGGAGGAAATTGTTCCTCTGAGTTTCACTTCTGGTTTTTAGTTTTTTGGTTTTTTTGACACAGCATACTAGTCACTCGGGCTCCTTGAGCCCAGCAGCACCTGGCATTGTTTTCGGACAGCCTGACATACCGTGGGCTGCTGCCCCCCTCCTCTTACCTGCCGATGCCCACGCTCTGAAAGGTGAGTCAAGTATGGGGAGGGGGTAGAGGAACCACTGGCTCAACTCTCAGCCACAGGGTCTCTACTGTCCCCAGATCTACTGTGGGCTGGTTTACCAACCGTGGCCGGCCTCCCAGAGGCAGAGCGCCCTGGAGTGGGAGTGGGAGGAGGGGATAAGCCTGGCCATGCCCCTGAGCTGGCCACGTGACACGACGCAAGTCCTGTTCTCTCTCTGAGCCTGTTTCCTCATTGCTAAGACAGGGACAAGACCAAGATTGGTGTGGTTGATGGGATAAAGTCTGTGAAAGACCAAGTCTCATCATCACAATTACACTAACAGATCACTGAGCACGTCCTGTGCTATAAGGCAGGCACCATGTTAACAGCCAGCCTGGATTATCTGATTTATTCCTCTCACATCCCCATGAGGTGGCCATTACTCTTATCCCCATTGTATGGGTGAGGAAACTGAGGCACAGAGAGACAAGGAAGTTGTCAAAGGTCACAAAGTTCCAGTTTGGCAAAGCTGGGATTCCAGTCCAGGCTATCAGACCCTCTTCTATACTACAGGCCGCTGACAGAGCTTTGCTCAGAGGCAGGATAGCAAAGGGCCTTGAGACCATCTTGTTCACTCATTGTACAGAGAAGGAGATGGACGCTCAGAGAGAAGAACGGACTTGCTTAAGCTCTCACAGCAGCCTAGACACCACACTATGTGTAAAACGTCAGACCCTACATGTAGCTTTTGGGCAAATGTATTTGAATCCACAAAAAGGGCTTTCTGAGGATGTCAAAACTTCCCCCAGTGGGATACCCTAAGTCTGAAAAGTGCAGGTTCTGGGGAGGCCTGTGGAGAGGAGAGGGGAACATTCTAGTGCCTTTGAGGACTCCCTCAAATCTGCCTGGAGCGAAAGGAACGAAATGGGCCACCACTTCCTTCGCCCGCCTGGACTTCTATCCAGCTTTGTCCGGAGAGCGAGGACACAGTCAGAGTGAACGCTGGGATGCATGACTCAGGGTGCTCACTGCGGCACGGTTTCCAAGAATAAACAACCTGAAGCAACAACCTAAGAGTCCAACGACAAGGGGCTGGTTAAGTGGCATCATAGAAACGATGGTCCTAGCTTCCTGACACAGAGCTCTGAAGTCCCTTGTAATTTCCTCAGTGATACTGTTATATGGGCATCTTTAGCTCTAATGAAGCAACTCCTGGCAGGTCCCCAGATAACTTCAGGATGGAGGCTGGTCACCAGAAAGACCAAACCTTGATGAGAAGCCTGGAACTTTCAGCCTTGGCCCCAACCTCCAGGGAGGGCAGAGGGGCTGGAGATTGAATTCATCACTAAGGGCCGATGATTAATCCATCATGCATGTATAATGAAACCTCCATAAAAACCTCTAAATGGGGACTTCCCTGGTGGTCCAGTGGTTAAGACTTTGCCTGCCAGTGCAGGGGGGTGCAGGTTCAGTCCCTGGTGAGGGACCTAAGATCCCACGTGCCTTGAGGCCAAAAAACCAAAACATAAACAAAACAAACAAACAAAAAACAGAAGTGATACTGTAACAAATTCCATGAAGACTTTCAAAATGGTCCACATCAAATAAATAAATAATCACATCGACAAAGACCCTTGCCAAAAAAAACTAAAACAAAAATGAAAACCTCTAAATGATGAAGTTTGGAGAGTTTCCTGGTTGGTGAGTGCATTCAGGGGATGGGAGGATGGCGGTCCTTGGAAGGGTATGGAAGCTCTGTACCTCCTGCCCAAACCTTGTCCGATTCATCGCTTCCATACAGCTATTCCTGAGTTGTAGCCTTTATAATAAACCAGTACATGTAAGTGTTCTCCTGAATTTTGTAAAAGTCTTTCTAGCAAATTACCAAACCTGAGGAGGGGGTCCTGGGAACCTCCGATTTATAACCAGTCGGTCAGAAGTATGGGTGGCCCAGGGCTTGCAACTGGTATCTGAAGCGGGGGCAGTCTTGTAGGACTAAAGCCCTTTAACCTGTGAGATCTAACGCTGACTCCAGAGAGACGGAGTCAGAATCCAATTGAATCCTTGAACACCCAGTTGGTGTCATAGCCTTAGAGAGGTGATGTTGGAAAAGACACCATGTGTTTGGTTAGCGTCAGGGAGGAAAAAAACCTAACAGTGAAATATACTATGGTGGTTCAGCTTGATTCCATAATACAAGACAATCAGAACTACTAAAAATGGCATTATAGAAAAAAATGTATAATGGCCTGGGAGTATGCTCCCAATATAATATATAATGTTAAGAATAAAGTCAGTTACAACATAGGATGTGCCACCTGATCTCAATTTTGTAAACAAAACAAAACAAAACCCAGAGTAGTATGTACATAGGAGATTAGGATTTATTTCCTCTTTCTTTGTGCTTTCTTGCAGTTCCCAATTTTTCTAAGAACATCTATGTTTCTTATAATCAGATCTCCCACACATTCTGCCATTATTTCTATTTCTGTAAATCAGAGAGGGGGCATCTCCGTAGGGAGAGGGTCTCTGTCCCTGCAGAGCTCAGAAAGCCTGGCTGGCCACCTGCCAGGGAAGCAGGGAGGCTACTCAAGCAGCAGATGGAGGCAAGGTGGTGTCCACTGCCCTTCCAGTGGCCTCTGAACCATTAGCCGGTCTTGGGAAAGTTTTCCCAGATTGGGGACTGAGCCCCAGCCCCGGCATGGCCCCTCTGCTATGTACCAGGGTAGGGCAGGAAGCAGACTACTATCCATGTTCCCTGGGGAACTTGACTTCTTGCAGTGTCCACCGAAACTGATGAGTCTGGCTTTTTCATTCATTCATTCCACAAAAATTTACTGAGCACATACTATGTCCTTGGCACCATTCTAGGTGCTAGGAATACGGTGTTCAACAAAATAGCATCATTGTTGTCCTCATGAAGCTTCTTTTTATTGCATAAACAATGGGCAACTGAATAAACATATAGTATAATGTCAACTGGTGAAAAGAGCCATGAGGTAAAAAGTAAATATAGAAAAGATAGAGAGATTGGGGGTGCTCTTTGGAGGGGGCTGGTCAGGGAAGGTGGTAGAGAGCAGGAGGTGGTATTGAGCAGCCAGCTAAATACTAAGAAAGTACCAGCCACAGGGATACCAGGAGCAGAGACTTCTAGGCAGAGGGAACAGAAAGAGCAAAGGTCCTGGGGTAGGAATGTTAGCGGTACTTCAGGATGAGGAAGGAGGTATAGTAAGGCTAGAAATAGATGGCAGGGGGATGTGAGGGGCAAGATCACATCAGTCTTGTGGGCTGAAGCACTGGCTTTTGTTCTGAGTGAGAAGCGAGCCTCCAGTGGGCTTTCAGCAGAGGACTGACAAGACCTGACTGACGTTAACAGGATGGACCTGGCTGGGCAGAGCAGGGCGGTGGCTGCTGCAATAATCCAGGGGAGACATGATGGCAGCTGGGCCCCAAGGGAGGGGATGGAGGTGGGAATGGTAAGAAAAGGTCAGCTTCCGGATGTATTCTGAGTTGGAGTAGAGCACTCGGGACCCTCCCTCCACACGGGCCTGTCTCCTGGGTCCCACCCCTCGAGTCGTCTCCCAGCTCTTCATCCCCCCACAGGGATGGGCCTGTGCTCACCCTCTCTGGGGGTGGAAGGGGCTGAGGGGGAACGAGTTTTGCTCCTGGCTGGTGCCTGGCGTGGCCAGGGCAGGGCTGCACCAGCTGCCAAAAGAAAGTCCCTCCCCAGAGGGAGGGCAGGGGGTGGGAGGGAGGGATGCCAGGCACGCAGACTGCTTCATTTATTTGACAAATATTTATTGAGCATGTACTACACGGTAACAGCTGTGAACAAAACAGCCCAAGCTCCTGACCGCACGGAGCAGCCATTTTTGTGGAGGGAGAGAGACACTAAACAGATAAGTGAGGGATGATACAGTTAAGCAGAGGATGGTGAATGCTATGGAGAAAAATAAGGCAGGGGGTGGGATTGGAGATACCCCTCCCCCAAAACTCCCATCTCCTTTACCTGCTCAACTTTCTTTGTCTTTGATAGCACGGATGTTCTTCTAATATTTTATATGGATTATATCCTTATTAAGCTTAACGTAAACTTTCTGCATCCCCGCTCTGGCCTCCTACTGGAAAGCGAGCCCCATGAGGGCAGGGCTCTTTGTGAGTTTGGTTTATGAGCCTAGAACATGAATGAGTGGGATAGGGAGGGGCGGGTGGGAAGGAGTATCCCCCTCACAGGCCCTCCTACCCTTAGACCAGCAGCTCCAGTCCAGCAAAGGGACAAGGGGGCTCCTCTTCACTCCCCACCCAGGCTGGGTGGTGGCAGGCGGGTGGGATGGTGCAGCCTGGGTTGTGCTGCAGAAGCCCCCCAGGAGTCCTCTTGCAGTGCCTGGGCAGGAAGGACAGAGCTCTCTGCCCCCGCCTCCCCGCAGGATCAAGGACAAAGGCTTTTAATTCAGCACCAAGTGCACGCCAGCATCACAGGCCTGGGATTTTCGAGGCCAGCAGCACTCACGCTGCTTCAGAGGAGTGAGAGGGGGAGGTCTCCTGGCACCCACTCCCCCATATTTCCCCCCACTTGATGTAAGTGCTTCATCCATATTGAAACCTTGTGACGGGGAGGCTTGGGCTGACAGGCCCACCGAGACCCTAATGTTTCCCCAAGCTTCCTCAGCGCGCTGCAGAGATGCTGGAAAAATGGGTCAGCCTGGCTTCAGGGCCAAAAATGTAGGAGGGGTGTGGGGAGTTGGGACAAGGGATCAGCAGGCGGGTCTGGAACAGGAAGGTCTGGAAACTTTGTCACAACTGCCTGGTGGTCTAGATGCAGCTTCCTAAAAATGGAGAGAGAGAGGCATTTTGCGATAAAACGCTTAAACAAAATTAAAATGACTTACTTGTGGGAGTTCTCAGGACCTTTATATGTTAATGAAAGGAACCAATGCAGCATTTCTCAAACTCCTGTCCGTGGTACCCCTTTTTCCATGGAGGATCTTGAGGGATTAGGGTTCCTATGAACACTCTTTGAGAAATGTTGGCCTATGTCAATAGCCATCTAAGAGATGAGGCTTCTGCTTCCCCCCCTTCCTGCCCCCTCCTCCGTTCCCCTCATCTTTTCCCTCTGATAATCCAGCTTGCATAATGCTACCACCCCATTAAATCAAAGAAGAGCACTTGACTCTCTTCTGTGGGTATTATGGAGCTATTGAGAGCTATGCAGATACAAGGAAATCAGACTTCTCCACCTGGGTTTCAAGGCTCCAGTCTGGCTTTCAATTTAGCACCTGCAGCTCCCCTCCCCTGCTCTAGCCAGGCCCCTGTCCTTACAGTCCTAGGACAGCTCTGAACACCTCTGTCTCTGAGACTTTGCTTTGGCTAGAATATCCCTCTTTCCTCCTCTTAGGCCACCTCTTCCAGGTAGCCTTCCCTGATTATCCCAGCCTTGCCTCTGAAGTCCCTGGGGGTGGTATTAGAAACAGACAGAAGGTGGGAACCCCTAAATATTCATTAAAAATGACTATAAAATCACCCCCCCCTATATTATCCTGGGGAGTATAATTATGGGCACCCAAAGGAACAAATTTATTAAGGACTCAAAGGGAGGCCCAATGGCCTCAGGAAGATTGACCACTGAACCCCCTGGCTTTCTCAAAAGGACCCCTATAGCATTTGCATTACATGCAGTCTCAGGATTCCCGATACAGGCTTGTCCTTGGAAAAATTCAAACATATACAGAAGTAGAGACTATTATAATGATAGCCCTTACATTTGTCACCTGGCTTCAACAGTGATCAATCATGCTTCATGTCTACATCTACCCACTCCCCTGTATCATTTTGAAGCAAACCCCAGACACCATATATTCTATCCATATTTATCCCAGCATGCTTTTCTATGTTTTTTACATAACTGTAATATAATTATTCCACTAAAAATTAAGAATAAATCCTTGATATCATCAAATATCCAGTGACTATTCACATTTCCCGTTGCCTTTCACATCTTAGTTCTATTTATTTTATAGTTTGAATCAGGATCCTAAGGAGGTTGGTTGATGTATCTAAGTCTCTTTTAATCTATAATCCCTCTCCATCCCTCTCTCTCATATTTTAAAATAGACTTTGTTTTTTAGAGCAGTTTTAGGTTCAAAATTGAGAGGAAAGTACAGAGAGTTCCTATACATCCCCTGCTTTCAGACCTGCACAGTCGGCCCGTTATCAACATCCCCACCAGAGTGGTACATTTGTCACAATCAATGGACCTGCACTGACACATCATAATCACCCAGAGTCCATAGTTTACATTAGGGTTTATTCTTGTTGTTGTATATTCTATGGGTTTGGACGAATGTATAATGACATGTATCCATCATTATAGTATCATACAGAGTATTTTCACTGCCCCAAAATTCTCTGGGCTCTGCCTATTCATGCCTCCCATCAGCCCTGGCAACCACTGATCTTTTTACTGTCTCCATAGTTTTGCCTTTTCCAGAATGTCATATAGTTGGAAGCAAACAGAATGTATCATTTTCAGATTGGCTTCTCTCACTTACCAATATGCATTTAAGTTTCCTCCAAGTCTTTTCATGGCTTCATAGTTCATTTCTTTTTAGCACTGAATACTCCATTGTCTAAATGTACCACAGTTTCTCCATTCACCTACTGAAGGACATTTTGGTTGCTTCCAAGTTTTGGCAATTATGAATAAAGCTACTATAAACATCCATGTGTATTTTTTGGTGTGGAAATAAGTTTTCAACTACTTCTGGGTAAATACCAAAGAGCGCAATTGCTGGATCGTGTGGTAAGAGTATGTTTAGTTCTGTAAGAAACTGCCGAAGTGTCTTCCAAAGTGACTGTACCTCTCTCTTTTTAAATTATCTTTTTTTTAAAGAAACCAGATGCTTGTGCTATGTTTTCCCAGTGTGGACTTTACTGGTTTCATCCCCATGGTGTGTTCTAACTCATCCCTCTGTCTTCTGTATTTCCAGTAAATTGACAATTAGTTTTTGAAGCTTGAACAGATTCAAGTTTGGCTATTTTAGCAAGACGATCTCACGGTGCTTCGTGTTTCCATCAGAAGACACACAATGCCCGCCGTCTCCAGTTTGGGGATGTTAGCAGCTGTGGATGTCCAGGATCTAGATCCATTAGGGGTTGCAAAATGGTGAGATTCTTATTTTATCAACCCTTCTTCATTTACCAGCTGGAATCCTTCTAAAAAGAGAAATGTCCCTCATCTGTAATTTGGGTACCCAGTGGCACAGTGTGCATGGCAAAGGCAAGATAAATGCTTGATTCTTTCCCTTTATTTACCAACTAATTACCTTTTAATGGAGTGATGCTAACAGCTAACACTTGTAGAACACTTACAGATCACCAAATGTTTTTATCAACACTATCTCATTTCATTATCACAACAACCCTGTGAGGTAGACAGGACAGATGGTGCTATATTTTTATCTTTTATTTATTTTTTTGCAGATGAGAGAACTAAGGTCCAGAGTAGTTAAATGACTTGCCCAAGCTCAGGGAGCTACTGGAATAATCATCACCAACGTACAGGGAACCCTAACTCTCTGCCAGACACTGCTCTCTAGAAGTGAATGAACACATTTCCTTCTCAAAACAACTCTAAGAGCCAGGGAGGGGGGCAGTGATTATCCCCAAGCCCAAGGCCCAGACAGGTTAGCTAACTTGCTCAAGGTCAAATGGTAATAATAGTGGTTATTTATTGAGCACTTACTGTGTGCCAGATGCCTTGCTAAGTGTTCAAAACCACATAACACAGTTCTGCCATCTGTTGTGGCAGCGGTCCCCGACCTTTTTGGCACCAGGGATGGGTCTCATGGAAGACAGTTTTCCCACTGACGGGCGGGGTGGGATTGGCGTGGTGGGGGGGATGGTTCAGGCGGTAATGCGAGCGATGCGGAGCGATGGGGTGCAGCAGATGCAGCTTTGCTCACTGGCTTGCCGCTCACCTCTTGCTGTGCAGCCGGGTTCCTAACAGGCCGCGGACAGGTGACCGCGGCGCCGGTCTGCGGCCTGGGGGCTGGGGACCCCTGTGCTGTGGGATGAGTTCATGCCACGTGCCAGGTACACTGACTCTTCATAGCAACCTCATGTCAACCCTGTGTTACAAAGAGGAAACGGAGGTTCGGAGTGGCCGGGTCACACGCCCCGGGTCGTAGGGCTTGTCTGTGACTGCGCTGGGTTCCGGCCTAGCTCCGCTCTGCATCATGCTGACCTTTGTACCTACGTCTGCCTCCGCCTCCTCCCCTCTCCAGCACCCATAGAAGGTCTGACCGGAAGACAGAACTCTTCCCATGGGGCTGTAGCTGCCTGCCACCTTCTCTACCCCCCAGAGAGAAGCTGCCATGTTTGGCATTAATTGACAAGGGGAGAGAGAGGCAACAAAAAAGGGAAGAAACCTGGCAAAAGAATGGATGGTTTTAGTGCCTCCACGACGTCCTCCATTGTAGCTGGCTCGGCTTCTAACTGTTGTTTTCCACCACTTTTCTTCCAGAATCGGAATATAAAGCCCACTCAGGCACACAACAGATTGAAAGGACAGGGGGCCTTCTGGACTAGCAGGGAGAGATAGAGGGCCGGGCCTGCCTGGATCAAGAAGCCCACCTCTGTCGCAAGCCACCCTGGGTTCCCATCAGACATCACAAGGCCCTAAATCATGATGGCCTCAATAATACTTGCGCGCCTGGGCTAATGCTGCTGCCGCAGCTGGCGAGAACAGTCATAAACGAGTTTCCTTAGAGGGATGCCGTATCATAACGAGACGCTGTAGCCTGCTTCCTGCGCTCAGAGAGGCCCTTTGGAAGGCAAAGGCGATGGGGGAGAAGACAGGAGGAGGAAAAACAAAAACCAATTAAACCCTCAATTCGAGCAGAGTAAATGAATTTGACTTTAGGTGATCAAGAGGGAGAAAACTTCTAATTAGACACACGGCAATCCTGGAGCTGAGCACACTTGTGACCGCCCTCATGCCCGCCCCCGTCACTTTTTAAATAAATGTTAAGGATTAGAATGCGATGTAATTAAAATCCGTCAATTCCATACACTTGCTGCTGGTGGGGTTTGACGGCTGCTCGTCTACTTTCTCCTTTGCCAGGCGCTCCCTCCCCCCTCCCCCCTCCCCCCCCGCCACCCCCCCCGTTTCTGTGTTCTGATTGGCTCTTGGCACAGCCAATCGCTTTTGAGCAGGAGGAAGGCTCAGGCAGGAGGGCCAGCCCTCTCTCTGGCAGGTCTTTCCTCAAAGACCAAGAGAGGGTTGGGAGAGCAGGCATCACCAGGACACTGCAAGTTGGCCAGGGGTTGCAGACTGGAGGCCCTTGGGCAAAGTCTGTACCATACGTGAGTTTAAAGAATTTCAAAAGTATTTCTGGCGCTGCCAAATCTGGATATTTCACATCAATATTGTTTGTTTGTTTGTTTTTGGGGGGAGTTTCTTTGGAAACATCGAAGATGGCAATACTGAGCCTGTATTCCCACGTAGTGACAATTGACCCAAGCTGAAGAGCAGCTACCAGCTAGACAGGGTGCTGCTACCCCAGCTCACGACATTGCCTGTCTGGCTGGATTCACTGGTCCCTGTGGTCATTCCGCCCCTCGGGCATTTGAGTGTTCAATCTTCTAACCTCGGTTTTCAATCTCCAAGCTATGGGAGATGCCTGAGGGTCCACCCTGAATTTCCCTGCCACTCGTGCTGAGCCCTCTGCCTCGAAAGCCCTTCCTCAGCCTCCATCCAAATGCTACCTCATCCAGGAAGAATTTCCCATCTCCCCAGTGGGAATTTGTCACTTTCTGCTCTGGCTCTCGGAGCCTGATGTCTACCCCAAGATCGCACCTCTCTGGTGTATGATGGTGAATCCACTTGCCCCAATGGGCTGTGAGCTCCCTAAGAGCAGGGTCAGGTCTGATTTGCCCTGTCTCCCTCTAAGTGCCCAGCACAGGGCCTGGCCCAGGGTAGACACCCAGTGAATGTGAATTGAATGAAATTGAAGGACCAGCCCAGGCAAACATCTTTGCCTCTTTCCCAGGCCCTCATTACACCTTGCTGGTCATTTTCTCCTCCTTTTGCAGGCTCCAGGCTCGATGGCTGGAGATCATTTACAGAAAGGTCTTGTGGGAATTAACACATCCCCATGGCCGGGGAATTCACCTTGCAATTGAGAATGAAGAGGCGCAATGCTTAACACAATGGAAGATGTGCTAACGGTGGACCTGCTGGCACAGGACAGTGGATAGGTCCATGGGGGAGATCCTTTTCGAAAGCAACTTCTACCAAGTGACATATAGAGCCTATGATTTTCGTCAATCTACTTCCCTCACTGGGCTATGAGCTGGTGTCACAGGGCAATTCACTTGACCTCTCTGAACTTCAGTATCCTTCTAGGAAAAATGATGGTATCACCTCTGTAGTGTAAGTACCTGACCGTTAGGTTTTTTTGGATTGTAATGTAAGTGCTTGACATCAAGCTTTCGGTGGCAGAGACATCCATTTCAAAGACCTCGACTTGAATAAGCACATTGCCAGCTACACAGCTAGATAGATACAGAGCCAGGCTGCCCACCGATGAAGTTCTCCTTTGGAAAATCCCCGGGTGACCCAGACGATTGATTGCTGAAGTGACCCTGCTTTTTCCCTTCCCACGTTAATTCCTGTTCTTATGTTTTCAAGTCACCAATAAAGAGTGAACCTGCGAAACCCATCCTCAACCCCAGCTCCTCTTTCTCTCTCTCTCCCTCCCTGTCTCTCTCATTCTTCCTGTGACCTCGCTGAGTGGCCCCGGGTGTGCTGCGTATCCTGCAGGGCTTGTGAGTAATAAACCTTGGGGTTTTTTTTTGAAGTTCCCTGATGGTGGTTTCTGAGCTGAGCTGCATCTTACAATCATAATAAGAACCACAAGGACCCATCCAGCCACAGCACTGGCTCCAGTTGGGGAAATGTCTGTGGGGGTCCCTACAAGTAGTGCGGGCCCAGGTGAGGGCCCTCAGGCATTTCTAGCTGATAGCATCACTTCATGATGGGCCAAGACTGTGCACACTTCTTAAAAAGTGAAACTTTCCATAGGACCCAGCAATTCCATTCCATCCAAGAGAAATGAAAACGTAGGTCACACAAAGATCTGTACATGAACGTTCATGGCAGCATTATTCATTATTCATAAGAGCCAAAAATACATGTCTATCAATTCGTGGATAGATAAACAAAACGTGGCCTACCCATACAATGGAATACGATTCAGCCTTAGAAAGAAACTAACTACTGATACGTGCGAGAACAGAGATGAACCTCAAAACCATTATGCTATTTGAAAGAAACCAAACATGAGAGACCACATATTGTGTGATTCTATTTATAAAGAATGTCTAGAAAAAGCCAATCTATAGAGGCAGAAAGTAGGCCTCGGGCAGGGAGGGGGTAGAACAGGGATTAACATAAAATGGGTTCGAGGGATTTTGGGGGGGGATGAAAATGTTCTAAAACTTTGGTAAGTGTGCTAAAAATCATAGCATTGTAAACTTGAATTGGGTAGATTTTAGAATATGTAAAATATTCTTCCATAAAGTTGTGAAAAATCACCTTCTGCATACAGTGGGGGTGAGACTCACATGCGACGAAGCACGAGGGTGTCCAGGCAGTCCAGGCCCATCCCAGGGGCTTCGTAAATGTCAGTTCTGCATTTTTCTTTCTTTATAGCTGTGGTTGACTCAGGACATTTTCAATGACTGGGGCAGAACACCTTGTGATTTCTGGTTTCCATCCAAGCCATTACCTTAAGGACACTCGGCCTCACGCCTCCAGGCTCTGCTGGCCTCCAGGCCCCTCAGTCCTTCCCCTTTGATGTCCTTAGCCCTGCTCTTCCTACCTCCTTCCTTGCCCATTGTGACAGCCTCCGGCCAGGCCTCCCTCTTGCCACAGGGTTCTCATTAGTCTGATGCAAGCCTCCAGGCCGCTCTTCAAGAGCCCTGTGCTCACAGACCTTCACTGGCTCCCTAGTGCCTGAAGCAGAAATCCGAAGCCATCAGTCTGCCGTTGGTTTCCTCCCACTCTCTGATTTCACTTCTTCTGCTGCACCTTCAAACGACTTTCTTCCTGGCCTGGAACTGGCTCCCTGTGTTACCCCTCTGCTCCTTCTCCTGGGCCATTCCTCCTGCCTTCCAGCTGCCCCGGTCCCGACGAGCACTGACTGCCCCCCCGAGCACTGGACACCAGCCACACTCAACTGGGAGGAGGAAGAAGTTTTGGAGCCAGGCAGACCCAGCTGATTCTAGACCTGGCTCTGCGACCCAGCAGCCGAGACTCCTAAATGTCCTGAACCTCCACTCCCTCATCTTGTGAAATGGGTCTGGTGTTAATATACAACATATAGAGCTGGTTAGTGTCTTTCTTGTCACAAGATTGTGATGTTGGAGAGGGCAGGGATCATGAACTGCACAATTTTCTGTCCCTATCCAGAGTGTAGGCTCCTGCGGACCTAGAAAAGTGCCTCGCACAGGGCTGTGTTCAGTGGCTTGTCCGTGAATGAATGAATATCTTGGTTGATTTTTTTTAGCACCTGGTACGTGTTTGGTAAGTGCCCTTCCCTCCTCCTTGCCTGCCATTCTTCCAACAAGCATTTCACAGGTGTCCACCATGTGCTGGGTATTGGGTGTGGGGTTCAGGCTACAGGAGAGGGGCTGTGATGTGGTGTCATTCTACCTTCCTCTGCTCTGTCCTCGCCTTGCCCTGACCTCCTGGCTCTGCCCCCCTCCAGGCCCGCCTCTGGCCCTTGGGACTTGGTCTCCCTGGTGTTAGACTCCTGGCTTTCAAGTGTAGGGATGGATGCATGTAGTAATTCATTCGTTCATTCATTCATTCAGTTCATATTTCCCAGGGTCCCACTTTGTGTCAGGAAATGCTCCAGGCTGGAGACATAGCAGAGATCAGGACAAACGAACATCCCCGCCTTGATGAACTGTTTTCAGAAACAGACATGGTCATAACTAACAGAATAAGCAAACCATCTTGTGGAGTGTTTGCTGGCAATGAACGCTTCAGAGAAGGCGGTGGTGGTGACAATTTTGAAGAGGGTGTCAGGACAGACCTCACAGAGAAGATGACACTGGAGTAGATGCTTGAAGGGGGAGCCATGCTAATTTCTGGAGACAGAGTGTTCCAGGCAAAGCGAAGAACCAGAGCAAAGGCCCTGGGGCAGGAGACTGCCAGGTCAGGGGTGGGGGGAGAGAGGCCAAGGAGGTGACAGAGGTCAGTCAGAGGCCATGCTTAGGACTTGAGCCTTTGTTCTGGGTGGAGGAGAAGCCATGGGGTGCCGTAAACAGTGCAGTGAAGCGATCAGACTTATCTTTTCAAAGGATTCCCCAGGCTGTTGTGCTGTGGTAATAACAACAGCTAACATTTATCAGGAACTTGCCTTGTTATCAAGGCACAACTCTGAGTCCTTTACCCATTTCAACTCATGTAATCTTCACAACACCACAAGGTGGGTACTATTATCCCCATTTTCAAAGGGGGGCTAAGTGAGGCTCAGAAAAGCAAGCTGCCCAAGTTCACACAGCCTGTAAGTGGCAGAGCTGGGCTGGAACCCAGACCGCAGTCCAGCCTTGGTGCTCATGGGCTCACCACTGCTATGCACTGCCTCTTGGGCGTGTAAAGGCATTTAATAGCTGTGCGGCCTTGCAAGTTACTTAACCTCTCTGTGTCCTAGAATCCTCATCTATATACCAGCCTTAGAGGTTGGAAAGATAAGGCAAGGCCATGCGGGTAAAATTCTTTGTGCTGTGGGGTAGGATTTCCTGATGAGCCCAGGGCTTCGCTGCCCAGCCTGATCGCCACTTCCTCCCTCCCCCTGCTGCCCCCAACTGTCCCTCCTCTTCCCAGCAAGGGGTGAGATGACCCTTGAAGATGGTGTCTTACAGTGGGAACTTAGCCCACTCTTGCCCTTTCCCTGGGCCTCTGGAAAGAGGAGGGGCCCATGTGGTACGGGCCTCCATCTCTCCCATCTCTGCAGTATCATCATGGCCCTTGGTAACTTTGGGCTACCCTCCCCACCCGCCTGCCTGCATCCCTGCTGCTCTGCCCCAGGACCCCAGGAAAGTAGAGTACCCAGGAAATAAAGACCTGACCAAGCCCCTAGTCTCCACTCAAGTCCCTGCAGTTGGGGAGGCAGCCAGGCCTACTTATGGTCAGAGATGTTTAAACCCTTTGCACGTTGGGGGTCCATCGAGAGAGCTGCCTGCAGCGTCGGGTCTATCCTGGGCCGCCCAAGTCCCCCAAGGGCCCGAAGCAGATGGCTTCTCTCAGATTCTAATTATCCACCCACCCAGAGCTTCAGACAGGCCCTCACTGCGACAGTCATGGTCTGTCTGCCTTACCCTGGAGAGGGAGCAGGGGAAGGAAGGAGGGCGGCCAGCAAGCCCACCCACCCGTGGGCTGGGGGATGTTCCGGAACCCACCCCAAGGAATGTGCTTGTGTTTGGGAAAAGGGGCCCAGCTCTGGAGTTGGTGCCGTTCTAGTCCTGACTCTGCTGATTCCCAAAAAGGTTGTTCTTTGGGTCTCTGTTTAGCTGTCTATGAAATGGGTGTCATATTAATCTATTCCTCTCAGGAGGAAGGAGTGGTTCTGAGAGAAAGGCCTGGGGTGGGGTTGATGGTAAAGAGCACCCCCTGCTGAGCACATCTTTGCATCCTGGCATTGGCCATGCTGGCTTATGACTGTGATTTCCATGTCTATTTGCTAGTAGCCTAGGGGTTGGAGCTGTGTCTGATTCATCCAGTGTCCCCACTGCCCTGCACACAGCGTAGTATGTAGTCGGTACTCCAGAGTTGGTTGCTGAAATGAATAAATGATGGCAAGAGTTCACCACTGAGTATTTATTTTTCTTTCCCTTTTGGCTGCTGTCAAGGCTATTCTTTGGCAAAATTGAGATGAATGAAGTTTGCCTTAGAGCCCTGCCCATTTTATTCTCATGTCCTTCTTCCTCCTCATTTGGTATCTTCTATCCTCTTCTATCATTAGTCAGCTGTCATGGAGAAAATGATCAGTGTATCTAATTTATACTAAAGTGAAAATGACTGATAGGACTATCTATCATTCTTTAGATTTCTATAACAGACAATCCCTAATCCAAAGGGATGAGACTTAATGGCCGATGACAGGCACTTCAGTACTCCTTTTCAGCCTCATCTCCTGGTACTCATTTTTGGGCTACTCTCTTTCTCCCCATCCTGTGCATTTCTGGTTCCACCACACGAGCTAGCTCAGTGGCTCACTGGGACTTCAGAGATGATCCTGGCTATCCAATGCAGGGTAGGACAGATGGTCTTCCAGCTTCTGCTTGAAATACCCCAAAACAGAAAGCACAAGTGACAGAGAGCTCACTACCTTTAAGGCAACCCATTCCATTGCTCTGACTAATGCTGAAACTTTTCTTCATTAGTCCGTTTTGCCCTTGTCTGGCCTCCGGAGCAAGAGTCAAATGGAATAAGGTTAAGGTTATCTCCTTTTATATAATAGTCTTTCCCTTAAATAAAGACCTCTAGACTTGCTGCTTCCTGAACACACTCTGAATGCACTTTCCTCCCGCCTGACTTTGCTCTTTTTCTCTCTCTGGGCCCTCTGCCTTCTGAGGTCACTTCCCAATCTGAGGTCATTCCTTGTTCTTGGTCTGTTTCTAGGGCAAATATGATGGACAGCACCTGAGCCCAGTGGCCTTGTGATTCTTTTCCAGTGTGAGTTTTCAGAAGTCCTTTGAGGAATGGGTCTGGAAAGTTCTGTCAGCGCTAGTGAAATAACAGTTAATGTTTATTGAATGCTCACTATATGCCAAGTGCTATTAGCAGGAGCTTTTCAAGTATTGCCTAATAACCACACTAATGCCTTGAAATAGGCACTATCATTATCCCTGCCTATCGGGAAAAACTGAGGCACAGGGATATTTTGTAATGTCCCCAAGGTCAAATAACTGTAAGTAATGGAGGCAGAATTTGAACCTAGGTTGTCTGATTTCATAGACCACTCTCCGACCACTGAGATCTGCTAAACATCTGACACGGCTGTCATGCGTGTCTGCACACGTGTGCACGTATACACACACCACACAGCCACCACCTCATACACATACACATACCACACGTATACACACTCCACACACGCCATACCACACATGTACACACACACACACACACACCACACCACATACCACATACACTCCATCACACACACACCACACCACACCACACCACATACACACATATAACCACACACCACATACCTGTGTTTACCTCAAGCTTATCTTTCAGTTCCAGATGTTCAAATGTGCTTCCCACCTTTACTGACCTGGTCTCATCCTTCAAGACTCAGCTCAGATGTCACCTCTTCCAGAACGCTCTCCTCCGTGCGCTGCCCCAGAGTCCGCAGAGCAACCACCCTCACGGCACCTACCACCTTAACCCAAAATTAGTTCCTCAAGGGTGGGGAGCCTTGTCTGGTTCTTTTTTATTCCCGAAGACCTATAACAGGGGCTGACACATCGTGGGTCCTCAATAAATGTTTGTTGAATTTCACTGAACCCACTAGCCATGGAGTGTGGGAAATAGCACTGATCTTCCAAGCCTTTGCTTGGAAGAATAGCTGCCCTATTCTGCCCTGGGAGGGTTTGGTGATGCTCCTACGTGGGACTGGATGTGGAGGTCTTTTGTAAACTATACAGCCCACGCATGCGTAGCAGGTCATGGGGTTGACGGGGATTCTTTATAGCAGGTATGTCACCAAGCACAAGTGCCCTTAGCTCTCCGAGCCTCAGTTTCCTCATCTGTAGCTCTGCCAGCTGCACAAGGGGTTGAGGATCAGATGGGACGTTATATGGTTGTGAGCCCGCTGATGGAGAAGGGGCTGTTTTCCATTTACAAACGACTGGAAGGTAACCTGCTGCAGCTTGGACGGAAAAGCTAGCCCCAAGCAGAGGCATTTTGCTCCTTCTTTTTTGAGCTGGCGAAAAACAAAGGATAAAACAGAAAGCGAGACAGAGAAAGAATCCATCCTTTAGTGGTCCCAGCATCCACAAGCAAAGGTGCACGTGCGCGCACGCACGCACACACACACACACATGCGCGCGCGCGCCAAAGACTGGGAAATTCTGGGGGATCAAGGAGTTTGCTCCAGGCAGAGAGATCTCAATGGGGACCTCATGGCCAGATAGGAGGAACGATGAAGACTTCTGATGCCAAAATTGCCTGAAGTCACAGAACTGAAGTGTCCTGGTCTATCTGAGCTGGAAGAGACACCCCTGCCCTCAAACTTAGAGAGGCCAGGCGAGCTGCTCCCACTGCTACCCGACACATCACCTCCTCCCTGACACATCACCACCCTCCTCGGAGCGGTTCCCGGTATTTATTGGGTAGAACAGAATTTCATTTTATATATAGCAAAAGGAATAAGGCACTCTTCTAAGTGCTTTATAAATGTCAGCTCATTTAATTCTCATGACAATCCAGTGAACCCCTGTTATTTTCATCCTCGTTTTACAGATGAGGAAACTGAGGCCCAGGGGGGTTGCAGAACTGGTGAGTGACTAAGCTGGGATTCTAACCGAGGTTCCAGAAACAAGGGTGGCCGGCCGCTCCAAGCGCTGAAGGAATGAATGGTCAGGCTGCCAGCTCTGCGTGCCGGAGGGAGGGCAGCTGTGCCTTGGAAGCCCTCACCAGGCACGGGGTAGGTTCAGGGCTCAGCGTAGACCCCGTGTAGACATCACTTCCCAGGCTAGAATGGGGGACCCCATCATGTTATGATTCTGGGACCAGCCAGAGCAATGAAGAGGTTAAAGGTCCTCATGTGAGATGTCTGTTGCCCAAAACAACTGGACATCTGGACAAGATCAAACAGGCTTGAGGCCCCGAGCTCCTCTCACCACGCTGCCTCCCAAACGCCCAGGGCCCTGACGCACTTGGTTTCCTCCACCAGGATTGGTCTTTCTCCCCCAGTACCTCTACACCTCACCCCTCTGCTCCCTGGACTATTTCCGACACATCATTCCCATCTCAACCTAAACCTCGCTCTGCCCGGAGTGCTTCTCAACCCCCAGACGAAGGTGGCTCTTTGTGTCATAAATTCTGAGTGTTCGGGTTGCCTCTCTTGTAGCTCTTTATTTCACCTGTAATTAAGTGATTCATTGTGCAGCTGTAATTTTTAAAACGGCTTTATTGGCCTGCATATGTTTAAAGTGTAAAACTTGTTACTTTTAGCATATATTTCCGCTTGTTAAACCATCATTGAAATTAAGATAATGAACCTACCTGTCTTCCCTAAAATGTTAGCACATGACTCCCTATGATTCCTCCCTCCCAATCCTTCCCCCATCTCATCAACAATCGATCTGCTTTCTGGTTTGTATTTTCTAGAATTTCCTAGAATAACTGGACGATCCTAGAGTATAGACACATCTTATGCTATAGTATATACACTTTCACTGAGCACAATGATTTTGAGATGCATCCGTACCGTCGTGTCTATCAGTGATTCCATTTTATTGCAGTGTAGTATTTCATTTCTGGACATATCACCATTGGTATATGGTGACCATTTGATGGTTACCTGGGTGATTCCAGGTTTGGGCTGTTACAAATAAAACTGCAGTTAAAATTCATGTACAGGTCTTTGTACGAATGTATGTCTTCATTCCTCTTGAGTAAATATCTAGGAGTGGGATGGCTGGATTATATAATAGGTGCAGGTTTCACTTCTTAACTAACTGCCAAGCAGTTTGCCGAGGTGGCTGTACCATCTTACACTCCTGCCAGTGCAAACGAGTCCTAGTTCAGCAACTTCCTCGCCAGGAGTCGGGATGGGCAGTCTTTTTGGTTGTAGCCATTCAAACAGGTGTGTGGTGGTATCCCGCTGTGGTTTTAATTTACATTTCCCTAATGATCACTGATGTTGAGCATCTTTTCATTTTAGTTGCCTCTATGCCATGCATATATCTTTGGTGAAGCGTCTGTTCAAAAGTTTTACCCATTATTATTCTTTAAATTGGGTTGTTGTAGTTGTGATTTTAAGGTCTTTCCCTATCATGCAGGTTGAAGGTCTATAAGGGTGGGGGCCATGTCTGCTCTGATCAAGGCTATAGCTGAGGCTCCAGGGCCCAGCACAGTGCCAGGGTTACAGTCAGCACTCAATAAATGTTCGATAAATTTTGAGTGAATTTAAATAAATTAGTGAATGATGAATGAAAGAAGGGTATTTCTGTGCATGGCTGGGGTGGACCAGATATGCTTGGAGCAAGGTCAGGAACCAGTGAGAGCCCGGGGAGAGGGAACAGGTAGGGTTGGCAGAGAAGGGCAGAAGCAGAAGATGAAAGGACAAGGTGAACCCGCAGAGACTGAGTCTGGGTCACTGTGAGGCCCCCTCCACGCCTGGCCCTGGACCCTCCAGGGTGGCCAGAAGCTTTTACACTGAGCTAATTCTACCTAAAGTGTCAGGGACTTTCAGGGCCCATTGCAGGTCTCGGCCTCTCCCTCTCCATCACCTCCCTCCCCCAGAAGCCAGAGCCTTGTCCCAAAGGAGTGACGGACTTGCTAACGGAGGAAATTGCAGGCCTGATGAGAGACTCGTTGGGAGATTTCAGGGCTGCTTCAGTCCCAGCTGTGTGCCCTGCCCAGACTGAACAGTCCGTTTAAACATGAAATAGGGCTGAACTGACGCCATAACCATGAGATTGAAGCCACAGCCAGCTTCCTGCAAGACGAGGCTGGAGCTCACAGGGGGAACTTTCCAAGAAGTCTCAACACCGAGGTCCCTTTCCTGCCTCTTCACTCCCCCGTCGTCAGAGGCGGTCTCACACATGTGAAAGGCATCATGTCTAGACTTTTAGAGTTATTTCCCAATGAGGTTATACATCAGTCATGGGCTGTGGGTACGTGGCAAGAGCATTAATTAGTTAAATGCAAACATTTAAAATAAGCCATGAGGGCTTCCGTGGTGGCGCAGTGGTTGAGAGTCTGCCTGCCGATGCAGGGGACACGGGTTCGTGCCCCGGTCCAGGAAGATCCCACATGCCGGGGAGTGGCTGGGCCCGTGAGCCATGGCCGCTGAGCCTGCGCGTCCGGAGCCTGTGCTCCGCAACGGGAGAGGCCACAGCAGTGAGAGGCCCGCGTACCGCAAAATAAATAAATAAATAAATAAATAAATAAATAAAATAAGCCACGAGTTCTGTAACCCTGCTTGGCTATCTTCATTTTTAATATCTGCTGGGTCTCAACAGGAGGATGCCTTGAAGGTTCAGGGCCAACCCCCTGGGGCTTAGGGCTGGAGCACGAGGTCTTCATTATCTCCTGGCCCCCACCAGGGACCCCACTGTCCCCTCCCCAAGCCCCAGCTCTGCAGAGGACCCAGGAGGCTTTAGAATAGCAGATTTGTGCTCAGGGGCCCTGGGAGAGCTCAGCCCTCTAGCAGCCTGTGTGGCCTCAGTGATCACCCCAACTTCTAGTTAAGTACAAGGTGGAAGCAGTGAATCCCATCTTGCTGTTGAAGAAATCAAGAGGGAGCTGAATAATTGTGGTGGTCCTTAGTGCTATTTGCCAAATATTTCTGACTCTCCTTTTTCTGAGCACATGTTAGGACTGTACTTCCTGGACCCCTGTACCTCAGAGACCCCCTCAGGTCTCTGAGCTTGAGGAAATAACAATCTAGAGATTTTGCTTTTCAGCAGAATTATAAAATGGACTGTGGGATGGCAGCCAGACAGGAGGCCAGGAGGGATGAGGGGAGAAGATACTACCCACTGAGAAGGAAATAAAGAGGGAGAGCACATCAGAGTCAGGGGAGGAGCGCGGGTGACCTGCGGTGGGCAGGAGACCCCTGGTTTCTCTTTGTAGATGGGGGACCGCAGCCCACGAGATGAGGCAGACAGTGAAAGGAGCAGGAAGCAAGGAGGTCTGGTGGCAAGAGGAAGAAAGGGTGTATCTGGGTACGAAAACCAGGGGATCTTGCCGCAGGGCCTGCGGGGGTGGAGGATGCTGGGCCGTGTAACCCTCCTCCCCTGCTTCATGCTCCACAGAGGGGGAAGAAGGAGCATCGAAGGTCAGCTCTGCAGATCCAAACCCCAGAGAAAGGTGTTCAGGTCTGACAAATACAGTCATAGATAAACATGGCAAATCCTTCTTGATCCACAAATGGATCGGAACTGGGAACAGGTGAGCATGAGGATAAATAGCACTAGCTTGAGTCTCCGTTCTGCCTCTTCTGAGCGCAGGACCTAACCATTAGCATCTCTGGGTCTCAGTTTTCTCACTTGCAAAATAGGGATGGTAATGCCCATCTCACAGGGCTGCTGGGAGGCATGATGGGTAATTTTATGTGTCTATTTGGTTAGGTTGTGTTATCGATATTTGGTCAAACACCAGTCTAGACATTGCTGAAGGTATTTTTTAAAGATGAGATTAGCATTTAAATCAGCGGACTTTGAGTAAAGCAGGTTCCCTCCATAACGTGGGTGGGCCTCATCAAATCAGTTGAAAGCCTTAATAGAAAAAGGCCAACCTCCCCCAAGGAAGAGGGGATTCTGTCAGCAGACTGCTTTTGGACTTGAGCTGCAACAGCAACTCTTCCCTAGATCCCTGGGTCTCTAACTTACCATTCTATGCTTCAGATTTTGGGCTTACCAGCCTCCACAATCATGTGAGCCAATTCCTTAAAATTGATTCTCTCCCCCTCCTCCACCCCACACACATTCTATTGGTTCTGTTTCTCTGAAGAACCCTAATACAGGAGGATTAAATGATGAAAATATAATGGCTGATGCCAGACACAGAAGAGTGTATACTGTGATTCCTTTTATATAAAATTATAGAAAAGGCAAATCTAATCTATAATGACTGAAAGTAGATCTGTGATAGCCAGGGCTGGGGTTGGGAAAATGGACTGCAAATGGGCACAGGCAAATCTGGGGGATGATGGAATGAAATGTGAGTATATATATTTGTTAAAACTCATTGAATTGTATCATTAAAAATGGGTGTAATTGGTCCTGGGACAACTGGGTACCCACATGCAAAAGAATAAAGTTGGATCTTTCCCTCATGTTATACACAAAAATTAGCTCAAAATGAATCGTAAGCCTAAATATAATAGCTAAAACTGTAAAACTCATGGAAGAAAATAGAGGAGTGCATCTCTGTGACCTTGGGGTGGGCAAAGCCTTATTAGGTGTGAAAACTGCAGCACAAATCACAAAAGAAAATACAGGAAATAGGACATTTTCAAAATTAAAAACTCAGAAGAATGCTATCAAGAAGGTGAAAGGACAACCAACAGAATGGGAGAAAGTGTTTGCAAACCATATATCTGATAAAGGACTTGTACCTCGACTATGTAAAGAACTACTACAAATTAATAATGAAAAGACAAATAATCCAATTAAAAATGGGCAAAGGATCTCAACAGACATTTTTCCAAAGATAGACAAATGGCCAATAAGCACATGAAAAGATACCTAACATCATTAACCATGGGATTAGGGAAATGAAAATCAAAAACACAATCAGATACCACTTCATATTCTCTAGGATGAGTATAATTTAAAAGACTCATAATAGGGCTTCCCTGGTGGCGCAGTGGTTGAGAGTCCGCCTGCCAATGCAGGGGACGCGGGTTTGTGCCCCGGTCCGGGAAGATCCCAGATGCCGCGGAGCGGCTGGGCCCGTGAGCCATGGCCGCTGAGCCTGCGCGTCCGGAGCCTGTGCTCCGCAACGGGAGAGGCCACAACAGTGAGAGGCCCGCGTACCACAAAAAAAAAAAAAAAAAAGAGACTCATAATAATAAATGTTGGTGAGGATGTGGAGAAATTGGAACTTCATCCATTTCTGTTGGGACTGTGAAGTGGTTCAGCTGTTTTGGAAAATAGTCTGGCAGTTCCTCAAAAGGTTAAACATATGGGGTTAACATGTGACTCAGCAATTCTACCTCTAGGTATACACCCAAGAGAAATTAAAACATATGTCTATACAAAAACATGTACACGAAGTTTTTTTGTTTTGTTTTGTTTTGTTTTTTTGGCGGTACGCAGGCCTCTCACTGTTGTGGCCTCTCCCGTTGCGGAGCACAGGCTCCGGACATGCAGGCTCAGCAGCCATGGCTCACAGACCCAGCCGCTCCGCGGCATGTGGGATCTTCCCGGACCGGGGCACGAACCCGTGTCCCCTGCATTGGCAGGCGGACTCTCAACCGCTGCGCCACCAGGGGAGCCCTGCACGAAGTTTTTAACAGCATTATTCATAATAACCAAAACGCGGAAACAAAGAATGAATGGATAAATGAAATGTGGTACAATCTATACAATGGAATACTATTTGTCAGTAAAAAGGAATGAAGTACCAATATACACCACAACACAGGTGGATCTTAAAAAAATATTATGCCAGGTGAAAGAAGACAGACACAAAAGGTCACATATTATATGATTCCACGTTTGTGAAATATTCAGAATAGGCAAACCTATGGAGGCAAAAGTAGGTTAGTGGTTGTATGAGGGGGTTGGAAGAAATGGGGAGTGACTGCTAATAGGCAAACCTATGGAGGCAAAAGTAGGTTAGTGGTTGTATGAGGGGGTTGGAAGAAATGGGGAGTGACTGCTAATACAGATGGGTTTTTTGGGGGAAGGAGGTGATGAAATGTTCTAAAGTTGATTCTGGTGATGGTTGTACAACTATGTGAATACACTAAAAAACATTGAATTGTGCATTTTAAATGGGTGAATTGTATAGTGTATGTAAATTATATCTCAATAAAGCTGTTTAAAAATGAGTGCATTTTCTCTGCTGACTGGTGATGTTGAACACCTTTTCATGTACCTGTTGGCTATTTGTAGGTCTTCTTTGAAAAAACATGATCAGTTTTTCTGTACATTTTAAAATTGGATTGTTATTTTTTTGCTATTGATTTGTATGTGTTCCTCATATATATTGGATATTAAGCCCTTATCAGCAACTGCAAATATTTTCTCCCATTCCATAGATTGCCTTTTTATTTTGTTGATGGTTTCTGTTGCTGTGCAGAAGCTTTTTGGCTTGATATAGTCCCACTTCATTTATTTTTGCTTTTGTTGCCTTTGCATTTGGTGTCAAATCCAAAAAAATTATTGCCAATACTAATGTCAAGGAACTTATCACCTATGTTTTCTTCTGGGAGTTTTATGGTGTCATTGTGTGTGGTGTAAGATAAGATTTCAGTTTCATTCTTTTACATGTGGACATCCAGTTTTCCCAGCACCATGATATACTCTTGGCTCCTCTGTCATAAATTGTCCACCACATATGCATGGGTTTATTTCTGGTCTCTCTATTCTGTTCCATTGATTTACGTGCTTGTTTTTAATGCCAATACCATACTGTTTTGATTACTATAGCTTCATAATATAGTTTGAAATCAACAAGTGTGATGCATCTAGCTTTGTTCTTCTTTTTCAAATTTACTTTGGTTATTTGGGGTCTTTTGTGATTCCACACAAATTTTAGGATTGTTTTTTCTTTTTCTGTGAAAAATGCCATTTGAATTTTGATAAGGATTGCATTTAATCTGTAGACTGCTTCCACTAACTACCAAGGAAATGCAAATCAAAACCACAATATCACCTCACACCTATTAGAATGGCTATCACCAAAAAGACAAGAGATAGCAAGTGCTGCTGAAGATGTGGAGAAAAGGGAACTTTTGTGCACTGTTGGTGAGAATAGAAATTGCTATAGCCATTGTGGAAAACAGTATGGAGGTTCATCAAAAAATTAAAAATAGAATTACCATACGATCCAGCAATCCCACTTCCGGGTATATATCCAAAGGAAATGAAAATAGGATATCGAAGAGATATCTGTACTCCTGTGTTGATTGCAGCATTATTCACAATAGCCATGATTTGGAAATAACCTGTCTGTCAACAGATGAATGGATAAAGAAAGTGTGGTATATATATACAATGGAATATTATTCAGCCATGAGAAAGAAGGAAACCCTGCAACTTGCAACAATATGAATGCATTCTGAAGGCATTATGCTAAGTGAATTCAGCCAGACAAAGATAAATACTACATGGTATCACTTATATGTGGAATCCAAAAAAAAAAAGTCAAACTCACAGAAACAGAGCAGAATGGTGGTTGTCAGGGGCTGGGCGGGGGGAAATAGGGAGGGGTTGGTAAAAGGGTACACACTTTTAGTTATAAGATGAATAAGGTCTGAGGTGCTAATGTATACCATGGTGAATATGGCTGATAACCCTGTATTATATAATTAAAATTTGTTAAGAGAGTAGAACTTAATGTTCTATGCTCTCACCAAAAAGAAAAAACAACAAAAATATGAGGCGATGGCTGTGATAATTAACTAGGTGAGGAGAATCTTTTCACAATGTATACATATATCAAGACACCACGATGTGCACTTTAAACATCTTAATTTTATTTGTCAGTTATACCTTAACAAAGGTGAAAAAAAGAAAAGGAAAAAATGAGTGAATTCCGTTGTATACAAATCATACCTCAACAAAGTTGAATGAAGATTCTAATATATGTGTGTGTGTGTGTGTGTGTGTGTGTGTGATGTGTGTGTATAGTAGGTACTGTTGTCACCATCATTTTCAGATGTGGAAGCTGTAGCAGAGAGGTTCAGTGTCCAGTGACCTGTCCAAGGGATTCAGGTCCCTGCTCAGTCTTGTACAAATGAAAGCATCCAAGTCGGTCAGCTTTGGTAGCAGTGGCAACAAGGTGCTGGCCCACGAGTGATGGCAGCAACCCAGGACACAAAGCTGCTGGGGTCAGGAGACACCTAGGAACCACTTGGAAAGGAAACGGCTGCAGAACTCTCTGTGAGCTGCGGAGTTCCCATATGAGTGCTGGCCCCTGTGGGGATGCAATAGTTGTGAGGGGAGGGTGTGTATTTACACTATTATAGAGGTTGTACATGTGCCTGGACCCGGCAAGCCGCCTTTAATAACTCATCAAGGTCTGTACTCGCAGCCAACCGAAGAAGTGGGTACACTGCTCCCCCATATCACAGGGGAGGTGAGGGTCAAGAGACTTGGCCAGGCTCAGTAGCTATACTGGCAGCCCATCATGCCCATGGCAAGAGCCAGGGCCCTAGATGATCCTTTGTCTCCTGGTGCCCAGAAGGCCTCCCACCCCTTGGCCTTCAATCTGCATGGGGCCACACCTATCAGATCTCACACGGCTTTTCCCAGGCCTATGGGAGGCATTTCCATCCTAGATCTGTTGTATAAAGGCTGTTCTCCTAGAGTCTCCAGGGCATCTAGGACCTGGGTCTTTTCCCTTTCACAGGATGGCCAGTGTCTTGGCCTGGCATAATGACAGCCCCATAGGCCATGGACCCCATGTTCAGAACTGGGTTCGAGTTCTGGCCCCATTTCTGAGGTGCTGTGTGACCCATTCATTGGTCATCACTCCCCCTCTCTCAGCCCTGGATTCTCATTTATAAAACAAGGAGTCAGACAGTATGATGGAAGGCCCCTGCAGCATCTGATGCTGTGTGGGTACCATGCATGGTCAGTACAGGAGAAGGGAAACAGGGAGGGAAAGTCAGCCCCTACAGCCCATCTGGTGGGCAAGTCCCAGGCGAGGCAGTGTGTGCTGATGAACTGAGCCTGGCTTTGTTAGCCCACCCTGACCTTGGTGACAGCGCAGCATTTGACTTTATAAGCTTGAGCTGAGCCCCCTGTGGGCTCAGCCTCTGAGGCCATCCAGGTGGAGGCCTTGGCTCCCATCGGTCCGGGGAACGCTTAGCCTCGGGGAGGCTTCCCGCCATGGTAGCTATTTTGAAAGAGCTTCTCTCTCCCCGAGGGTCTTTCAGTTTTCGGATGTCAGCTCTTTCCTCCTGCTGTCTGGACAAAGTAGGTGGGATTTCAGAGAATTAAGAGGAGATGGGATGGTGTGACCCTTCATTAATGCTAGTGCTGCACAGCACGGGGCTCAGAGGCTGCACTGGGATTTGTTCCTATGTTTAATTCATGTTCCAGCGGTTTGAGTTCAATGACACATTCGTCTCCAGAATGAGGGAAGAGAATTGAGGCAGAGATATCCACAAGGCCCGAGAGCAGTGGGGGTGGGGGGAGAGGGAGAGAGAGAGAAAGAGAAAGAGAAAGAGAGAGAGACACACACACCAGAGAGACAGAGACAGAGAGGCTTTCTGAGAGTTCTCTAAACTCTGAGGTACCTGGACAAGAGACTTAGAGAAGAGACAGAGAGACCGATACCTGTGAGGTTGGGCAGGTCAGGGGAGGCTGAGGTGGATCCACAACCAGGTGTGAATAATTTTATTTATTTATTTATTTACTTACTTACTTACTTACTTACTTATTTATTTATTTTTGGCTGTGTTGGGTCTTCGTTGCTGCGTGCGGGCTTTCTCTAGTTGCGGCGAGTGGGGGCTACTCTTCCTTGCGGTGCGCGGGCTTCTCATTGCGGTGGCTTCTCTTGTTGCGGAGCGCAAGCTCTAGGCGTGTGGGCTTCAGTAGTTGTGGCACATGGGCTCAGTAGTTGTGGCTCACGGCTGTAGAGCGCAGGCTCAGTAGTTGTGGCGCATGGGCCTAGTTGCTCCGCGGCATGTGGGATGTTCCCGGACCAGGACTCTAACCCGTGTCCCCTGCATAGGCAGGTGGACTCCCCAACCACTGCGCCATCAGGGAAGCCCCCATGTGTGAATCTTGGCTTTACCTTTTCTAGTTGCCTTGCATAGAACTAAATCACTGGGTTTTTGTGAGGATTAAAATTTAAGGTATGTAATTTCCATAACAGTGCCTGGCGTATAGTCGGCACTTAATAAATGTTCCTCCCAGGCACACTTTACCATGGTTTCTCTCTCTTGAGGACTGCTTGCTCCTTGGGGTCTGGGACATGGCACCCGGTCCAGAGACTGCCTTATAAATGTCAACCACTGAAGGGGCTCAGTAGTGGGCAAGGTCCTCCAGGAGCGCCAGCCTGCGGATGCCTAAGGCAGCTCCCCAGCGTGCAAAGCTGAATGAGGATCTGTGGCTAGTGGAGAGACTGTTGTATCGTTACCCCCATATCCCGTTCCTTCCTGTGGCCCAGGCCTCTGCTTGTCCCCCAGATGTGCACTGCGGAGGGAGCCTCTGCCTATCTGACTCCCTAAGCTGGCAGTCAGTTGCCATGGAAACCAGTGGTTTCACATAGGACAAAGCACAGGGAAACTCAGCTCTGGACAGAAACTTGCAAACACATTATGTAGCATAAAAGAAGAGAGTCCAGGAGACTGGGTGCAATAAAGATTTCATTGCCACTTGTTTAGGAGAAAAAAAAAATCCTCCACAAGTCCCGGATGGAAAGGAGGTTTCGTTACCATATTTATATTTTTTCTTTTAATCTCTTTTTCTTTTCTTATTGATGGCTTCCCCCCCCACCCCCTTAGAGACATGTCCTAGCAAACCAGACTCCAGGAGTGTTGCTGAATACATTGCCAGTCTTGCAGTCTGGTGTCCTTCTTACATGTCCTGTCATTCAAGCGTCTTCTCACTCAGAGTCCCTGAAACTTCCTGGGCATCCCTAACTCTACAGGTGTCATCAACCC